>NC_090653.1:206094894-206435394 GCF_040937935.1 Hyperolius riggenbachi
ATATTTATTGGTTTGGGTAAAAGTTATAGCGTTTACAAACGATGGTGCCAAAAGTGAATTTTCCCATTTTGAAGCATCTCTGACTTTTCTGAGCACCTGTTAGGTTTCATGAGGTGCTAAAATTCCAGGATAGTATAAATACCCCCCAAATGACCCCACTTTGGAAAGAAGACACCCCAAGGTATTCCATTAGGAGTATGGTGAGTTCATAGAAGATTTTTTTTTTGTCACAAGTTAGCGGAAATTGATTTTTTATTGTTTTTTTCACAAAGTGTCATTTTCCACTAACTTGTGACAAAAAATAAAATCTTCTATGAACTCACCATACAACTAATGGAATACCTTGGGGTGTCTTCTTTCCATAATGGGGTCACTCGTGGGGTTCCTATACTGCCCTGGCATTTTAGGGGCCCTAAAGCGTGAGGAGTAGTCTAGAAACCAAATGCCTCAAAATGACCTGTGAATAGGACGTTGGGCCCCTTAGCGCATCTAGGCTGCAAAAAAGTGTTACACATGTGGTATCGCCGTACTCAGGAGTATAATGTGTTTTGGGGTGTATTTTTACACATACCCATGCTGGATGGGAGAAATATCTCTGTAAATGGATAATTGTGTGTTTAAAAAATAAAAAAAATAGTCACTTATAGATATATTTCTCCCACCCAGCATGGGTATGTGTAAATATACACTCCAAAACACATTATACTACTACTCCTGAGTACGGCGATACCACATGTGTGACACTTTTTTGCAGCTGAGGTGCGCTAAGGGGCCCAACGTCCTATTCACAGGTCATTTTGAGGCATTTGGTTTCTAGACTACTAACGGTTTAGGGCCCCTAAAATGCTAGGGCAGTATAGGAACCCCACAAGTGACCCCATTTTAGAAAGAAGACACCCCAAGGTATTCTGTTAGGAGTATGGTGAGTTTATAGAAGATTTTATTTTTTGTCATAAGTTAGCGGAAATTGATTTTTATTATTGTTTTTTTACAAAGTGTCATTTTACACTAACTTGTGACAAAAAATAAAATCTTCTATGAACTCATCATACACCTAATGGAATACCTTGGGGTGTCTTCTTTCTAAAATGGGGCAGATTAGGGCCTGATCTGATGGATAGGAGTGCTAGGGGGGTGACAGGAGGTGATTGATGGGTGTCTCAAGGTGTGATTAGAGGGGGGAATATATGCAAGCAATGCACTGGCGAGTTGATCAGAGGGGGGTCTGGGGGGCTATCTGAGGGTGTGGGCGGGTGATTGGTTGCCCGCAAGGGGCAGATTAGGGTCTGATCTGATAGGTGGCAGTGACAGGTGGTGATTGACGGGTGATTGACAGGTGATTGATAGGTGATTACAGGGGAGGATAGATGTATACAGTACACAGGGGGGGGGGGCGGTCTGGGGAGGATCTGGGAGTGTGGGGGGGGTGATCAGGAGCCCCCAGGGGGCAGATTAGGACCTAATTAAAAAAATAGCGTTGACAAATAGTGACAGGGAGTGATTGATGGGTGGTTGGGTGCAAACAGGGGTCTGAGGGGGTGGGCGGGGGGGTCTGAGGGGTGCTGTGGGCGATCAGGGGGCAGGGGGGGGCAGATTAGTGTGTTTGGGTGCAGACATGGAGGGCTGCAGCCTGCCCTGGTGGTCCCTCGATCACTGGGACCACCAGGGCAGGAGGCAGCCTGTATAATACACTTTGTATACATTACAAAGTGTATTATACACTTTGTAAGCGGCGATCGAGTGGTTAACATCTTACGCTTACGAACGGCCGGCCGGCGGGATGATGTCGCGGGTGGGCGGAGCCTGTTGCCAGGGGCAGCGCGCGTCACCAGTGACGTGATCGCTGCCCCGACACGCCCAAAGGAGCCGCTGCTGAATGGCGTATTGCGGTCCTTTCGGTGTCCACTTTGCCGTCGCCCATCGGCTGTGGGCGGTCGACAAGTAGTTAAAGGAGTTATCAGGCAATATCAAGAAAATAAGTGCTACTTACCCGGGGCTACCTCCAGCCCCAATCTCCCAGCATGTCCCTCGCCGCATTTAGCCATTTGCCGCAGACCGAGCGGCAGCTGTGACGAACGGCTGACTGCAGAGCTGCGACGAGGGACATGCTGGGAGATTGAAGCCGGAGGAAGCCCCGGGTAAGTAGCACTTATTTTCTTGATATTACCCGATAACGCCTTTAACCCCCTTGCCGTTCCAATTCTGACGAGGGCTTGCTACATGATAGCCGCTGACAAGCGGCATCCCCCTACCCACTCCGATCGCGGAGCCATGGCGACCGGGCGGGATGACGTCACCGACGTTATGGACGTTGGGACGTCAGAGGGAATCCCGATCCACCCCTCAGAGCTGCCTGGCACTGATTGGCCAGGCTGCGCAAGGGTTCTGGAGGGGGGGGGGGGGGCGCGGCGGGTAGCGGCGAATCGGCTGCGAGCAGCGGCGATCGGAAAATGCATGCAGCTAGCAAAGTGCTAGCTACGTGCAGTAAAAAAAAAATTTGGAAATCGGCCCAGCGTGGCCGGAGAAATCCTTCTGCGCAGGTTACCCCGAGCTGAGCTCGGGATAACCGGCAAGAAGGTTAAAGAGAATCTAATGCTAAAACTGAGAATGTCATTATGTATTGTATTTATAAAGTGCCAACATATAGCACAGCTCTGTGCAACTCCTTTAACAGACTGAATTTTACTCGTTTGACTAGAGAGAGTGGTTTTTCTCTGCAAACTTGAATACCTGAATGAGTCTGCAAAACCACAAAAGCACTTGTTTTTTTCACCCAAAACAATGACAAATGAATTTCATTACAGTATGTACCATTTTCATGGAAGCTCCTAGCAATGCTGTTTTTTCCATTAACCTCCAGGACAGGTCCACCACGAGAACGACAGGCTCCTCCCAGGAACAGGAAACGTCCAGATAGAGTACTCTATAAATCTTTGTCCAACCCCTTGATCCTCAGTTGACGTTTCCTGTTCCAGGGAACAAGGAGTGCTCTTGTCGCTCGCCGGTCCTTCAGACCAGGTGTGTTTGGGACCCGGTTGGCGGCGGATGGTGGACCTGCCTAGAGAGGTATTGGGGTCTGGTGGGGAGAAAGCGATGGTTACCTTCTCCCATGGCTGTCCTGGCTGCCCGAGTTGCGGTGGATCCGGAGGACACGCGCGGCGTCCATGATTCCCCTGGAGCGGAGGCTAATGGCGCGCAGGAAGTGACGTGGATAGTCATGCGGGCCTCCAGAGGGTAGGCAGCTGATTGCCCTCAATGGCGGCGTACGCGTGACGTACTTCCGCCCTTACGCAGCGTCACTTCCGGGCGCGTGGGGAAGAGACGCCGGAAGCCTGCATGGTTCGGCAGTTCGTGTGCTGAACGGAGCGGGATGGACGCTAAGCAGGAGCCAGGAAAGGTAAGCGTGGCGGAGGCTTGGTGACCTATATGGTATGAGCTGTACGCCCTATGCCGCGTCTGTACTGAGGTCTGTTATTAATTTTGAGACTATGCAGTATAACATAACAGCCTGCTTAGCGTCTGATCTGAGGTCTGTATAACTATGCATAGAATAGAATGCTGGTGCAGATTATTCAGGGAGATATAAGGAGATGTGTATATATATGGTTGGATATTAATGCCTCATAGATATATATGGGTATATATGTGTAAATCATTAGTGTATGGGCAGCATAACAGTTATATGATTGGCCTTTATGATATACTCCCTTGACGACTATATGCAAAGAAAATATATATTATAGATATCAGATGGATTATATGTATATGATATGTCTATACATGTTCCTTCCTTCCTGGTCTCAGGGTTGCTATCACTCTTGATATTTGTGCACCAGGGTGTTTTCCCTTTTGTTTGAGAAAGAGGGATGACATTAATTTTGTTGTTTGATTATGTTATAGGGCCCGGAGTCTACTAAGCCGACAAAGCCAAGAAGGCGGTGCCCGCTCTGTGGTGCAAAGATGGCCCATAATTATAATGTGCAGTTTTTCCAACCTTGTTTAGTAAAGCTAATACAGGGACAATCAGGGGGTTTAAAGGAAGAATTAATGTCAGCTATTAAAAGGGAAATGGCTGACACAATTAAATCATTAAAGAAAGTATTTGCCTCTGCTATCCCCCCAGCAGCAAAGGCAGTAATTCCAGGTACGAGTACGACCATGCCGGCCGTGGAGATACCAAATGCTGAGTCTCAGCCTATTAAACATAAAAGTGAAAAGAGAAATATTGTATCTTCCTCTGAGGAAGAAGATATGGAGGGTGAAGAGGAAGATAATGATGAATCAGACTCTTCTGCTAAAAATATGGACAGCCAGACTAAGATTAAGAAGATATCCAGGTTTAGATTCCGGCTGATGAGACTTAGCAGCTTATCTTGGCTATTAATAAAACTTTAGATATTGAATCCAAGAAGTCGGAAGAGGTATCTATGCATGATAGGTTATATCAGGGAAGGAAGCCAAAAGAATCTTTGACTTTCCCTATACACAGATCTACAAAGAATACCATATTAAGTCAGTGGAAATACCCGGACAGAAAGTTGTTTATGTCAAAGGGATTTATGAAAGGGTTTCAGTTTACAGAGGAAGATGTTAAGACTTGGGATTGATGTCCTAAACTTGATACAGCATTCTCACAGGTTAATAAAGACAACGAATTAGCTTTTGAGGATCTGTGGTATGTGAAAGATCCACAAGATAAGAAAGTAGAATCTGCCCTTAGAGGCCTGAACAGCAGCAGGTGCAAATTTTAGACCAGCAGCAGCTACAACATGTGTAGCAAGAGTTCTATCCCTATAGGTTAAAAAAGTAGAAGAAAAAGTGGATAAGGGAGCTTCTAAGGAAAAAGATTCTAGAATCATTAGAAGTAGTTTCCAAAGCCACAGACTATATAACTGACGCAGCAGCCGAGAACATCAGAGTAAACGCAAATCGGCAAGGGGGTACAAGGTCAAGGAAGCTGATGGACCTGGCCATGGACATATTAACAATAGCAGAGAAAAACTTCCTTTCATTGTCAGCAATACATCTGAAGAGGTCATTGAACACGATGGCAGACTTTCTGAGCAGACACAGAATGTCAAAAACACAAATGGAGATATCAAAGAGGATGTTCAGAAAATTTACCAAGCAGTGGGGTCGGCCGCGTTTAGACATGTTTGCAAACAAGGAAGACACAGAGTGCAGGAGGTTTTACTCCTTGAATCCAAACGAGGTATGGTAAATAGGAAAGTTCCTAGTTGGGATTTATCCTTAGTTTTGAAGGTATTGAAAAGAGAGCCCTTTGAACGTGTACATGTGAATTTGGCGCTGGTAGACTTGGGCGCAGGATCCAGCTGTTATATGGCTGGTCCTGCTTCTGCACAAGTCCGGGGCGTTTTAATTACTATTCCCCCTCCAGGCCGCCATGGATAGTGGGGGAATGAAATAATTCGGCTTCCAGCGATTGCTGGAGGCCGAATTATTGTGTTTTTTAAGCAACTTCGGCTCCGTCTTCTGACGGAGCCGACCTTCCTCACTGAGCGCCGCTATAGACTGATTCCCATTACAGTCTATGGCGGCGCTGGCTGCGCCCAAAGTTAGCAGCGCTGAAAAGCACTGCTCCGCTTTGAACCCATATCAGAAATTCCCTTCAGACTCCTAACAAGGAAGATTGTATTTCTCATAACTATTACCTCGGCTAGACGGGTGAGTGAGTTAGAGGCCCTATGTTGCGACGAACCTTTTTGTATAAAGGATGAAGTAATACTGAAGACCTGTGATGATTTTCTGCCTAAAGTAGCTACAAATTTTCATAGATCTCAAGACATTGTATTACCGTCATTTGAAGAAGAGCCGGGGTTAGATGTCAGAAGAGGTCTTATATGCTATTTAGAGAGGGGTAGCGGAGTTTAGGAGTTCTAGAGCCTTGCTAGTCAACACTTCAGGTGCTACAAGATGCGGAAAGATGTCAAAAATATCTATAGCTAAATGGGTAAAACTATGCATAGAGGAAGCCTATAGGATTACAGGAAATACTGTGTTAGATACAGTTAGAGCCCATTCAGCCAGAGCAGCAGCCACTTCATGGGCTTACAGAGCGGGTGCTACGCCAGAAGAAATCTGCAGAGCGGCTACATGTTTAAGTCTAAGCACCTTCTCTAGACACTACAGAATGAACCTGATGTCTGCAAGGCAGCAATCATTTAGAAGGAAAATCCTGCAGGCAGTCAGCCCACCCAAAATTGGTAAGATTCTTGCTCATCTTCTCGTGGTGGACCTGTCCTGGAGGTTAATGGAAAAACCAATGTTAGTTACCTGGTAACATCCTTTTTAGTAACCTCCAGGACAGGTCCGTAACCCACCCAAGTAAAGGATTTATATGTGTATATAAGTACAGGAAAAGTATATGTATATGCAGTATGAATATTAAAACCCCTTTGTTTTTAGGAACAGTACTTGGAATTGACTGAGGATCAAGGGGTTGGACAAAGATTTATAGAGTACTCTATCTGGACGTTTCCTGTTCCTGGGAGGAGCCTGTCGTTCTCGTGGTGGACCTGTCCTGGAGGTTACTAAAAAGGATGTTACCAGGTAACTAACATTGGTTTTTGACCTGAGGGGAGTTATTTTTGTCTACAGTACTGCTATCTGTGTAAAAATCAACTGTATGGGAACACATTTTTGTCATGCTTTTATTATTATTATTATTATTATTATTATTATTATTATTGATTTATAAAGCGCCAACATATTCCAGGGCACTGTGCAAAGTAGGAACACAACAAGGGGTACATAATGATACGGACAATGATATACATTAAATATGGACACTGGTACAAAATACAGAAATGGTGATTACAATGACAGATGTAACATGATGAATAAAATGTATAACAGAGTGCAAGTTTTGAAATGAATAACAAATTCCAAGGCACAAAACGGTGAGATTTCCCTTCCCATGCGAGCGAGCTTATAATCCAGAAACTGTAATTCTCCTTGAAGTCAGTTGACTTGTTCATACAGTATTGTCTGATCTTCTTGTAAAGAAATTGATTACCTTTTAAATAGTGCTACTTATTTAGTATTTTGGTTTCCCTTTCAGGAAAGTTAAAACTCACTGCGCAGAGCCTTTCACTGCATATTGGACTTGTCTTGACTATAATGGTCTCCTGGAGTTCGCTAATTGCCGCCAGCAGCAATATGCTTTTGATAACTGTGTCCTTGACAAGTATGGCTGGGTACGGCCTGAACTTGGAGACTTGTCTAAGGTGAGAATATTCCATTTTCTGTGGTGGCAGAGAAAAACAGAGCTCAGATGTTTGATTCTTTAGGATAAAATCTTTACATGGAAATACCACTTATGTCAGCAGAATTCATAATTCTGGTCTGTTTAGCTATAATTCAGCGAATTGGTGTATGACAAATGTTTAATTAATAATGATGATTTCTTGGTTTTGTAAAAAGATACCCTGAAATGCATAATACAATCTCTAATAAAACATTATAGCCAGAACTAGAGATTTAAATTAAAAGCAATTCTCTGTATTTATCCATTGACATACCAGCAGCAGCCAGCTGTTTTGGGTGGCTTTTCAAGCCACCAACATGTGCATCAAATAACACATCTCCCTCGGGCCATCAAAATACTCCCAAGTGTATCCCAGCAACCATTAAGAACTGTCTGCCAAATGACAAACATACAGTATATACAAAGAATGCTTCACTGCATTGTTCATTATACTTGCGGTGTGACGCACACCGTGAAGCATACAGTATATACAAAGAATGCTTCACTGAAACTGTGGTACTGCTATGTGGTACTGCACACATCGTTATTCCAACGGTTCTGTTGCATTAGCAGAACGTGAATGTGCCATTACAATACCACAATGAGATTATATTGTCCAAAGCACCAGTGTGAAAGTAGCTTAAAGGGGCACTACAGAGAAAAACTGTAAAATTTAAAATATGTGCAAACATATACAAATAAGAAGTACATTTTTCCAGAGTAAAATGAGCCATAAATTACTTTTCTCCTATAATGCTGTCACTTACAGTAGGCAGTAGAAATCTGACAGAAGTGACAGGTTTTGGACTAGTCTATCTCTTTATAAGGGGATTCTCAGGGTTCTATTTATTTTCAAAAGCACTTAGTGAATGGCAGTTGATCTGTCCAACTGCCCAAAAAAACTGTGTAGGGAGCAAGGAAGCTGGCCAGCATCATTGTTTAAATCCTTTTTCGGGAATGTCTTTATAAAGAATAAAAGCCTTACTGAGAATCCCCTATGAAGAGATGGACTAATCCAAAACCTGTCACTTCTGTCAGATTTCTACTGCCTAGTGTAAGTGACAGCATTATAGGAGAAAAGTAATTTATGACTCATTTTAATCTGGAAAAAAAATTACTTCTTATTTGTATATGTTTGCGCGTATTTTAAATGTTACAGTTTTTTGTTGTAGTGCCCCTTTAAGGGCTGACATGCAGAATCCACCAATACAAATAAAGGAAATGAAGACTCCTAATCTAATGACAAACTTATTACCCAAAAATCCATATACTAAGAAAAGCCAAATATAGAAAGATTTATCATTAAAGGAGAACCCCGGGTGGACTATTAAAATCTTAATTGGACCTATTGGCATGTCATGCATAATAACATTTATATCGGGCTTTTCTCCTGGTGGACTCAAAGCAAGACATTGCTAGGTAAAGAGACCTTTGGTGGTCTCACAATGTAGACAATAAACACAATGCTTTTATTTTATAGTATCACTGACCATTTATTACATTTGAATCCTTGTTATAACTCCCCTGTACCAGGTGAAAAAAAGTGCATTTTTAATTACCTTCTTCCAGCCCCCCATTGTCTTTGATATTCCTGTGTCCTCCTTCCCTCCATTGTGCTGATATCACCCTGATTTAAGTGTCTGACTTGGCTGGGTTGCACTCTACGCTCATGCTCTGTGCAGTCGTGCAGCCGTAGTCTTGAGTGTTCTGTGCATGCACAGTTACATTACTTCACAAACAGCACATGCACAGAACTCTCCCGGAACAATGTAAGAGGCACATGGCTGAGACAGCTTATATGCCATACCACGCAACGCAGCTGGGTCATAGACTTAAATTGGGGTGGCAATGGTACAACGGTGGAAACCCAGAGGATACTGAGGAACATCAAAGACTACAAAGGGATGAAAGAGGCCACAGGTAAGTAAAAATCCACTTTTTCCCCCACTTTGGGTGTGCTTTCAGTTTATTATTGTATTATTCCATTTAAGCTTTGAAAGTCCCAGTGAAAGGAAATTAGGAAAATCTCACTTGAAGGACAACAGTAAAACATGAAATAAAAAGGATCCTAACCCATTTCTACACTATTAAATACTAAATTAAATCTTAAAACGTGTTTTTTTTTTTTTTTTTGCACAGAATGTAATTATTGTCTAGTTATTTAATAGTGGCTGTAGAATAATACAGCTGGTAACAAAGTATAGGGCAGTTAGGAAGCATTCATAATGTTCTCATTTTAGTGAGTAAAGTTGGGGACGTTCACTGCAGTAAAGTAGTGCAACCTTGTCACCTTAGCAGTGCAAACTACTGCTGTGAATTTGGCTCTGCTGTCCTCTGCATCAGCACCAAGGTCAGGCAGTGGTCAGGTGACAAGAGTAAGCAGTCACATCCATTGACAGATTCTTATCCAACAGAGCCACCAGGGCTCAGTAGAGACAGTCATGTTGAGACCTTAAAGGGGTTCTTCCGCGAAATAGGAAAAAAATAAAAAGTGGTTTATTTATAAACTATTAAAAATCCTCTTCAAATAGTGCGAAAAGTGTTTTTTAAAAATGAATAGTTTCATCAAAGTAACACCTAATGTAATCAGTGACGGATGACGCCAGGGAGGCTAATCCATTTGTTAGGGGTGTTTTTTTTTGTACTATAATATCACAAACATAACTGCTGCGTACCTAGTTGACAGTTCTGTAGTCCATTGCTGTCAGGAATGGCTCTTACAATTAGAATAACGGCTGTTATCTCCCGGAGCTCTGCGCAGTTATTTATTTTAGTTTCACGGAGGGAGAGAGAGGACCCCGGAGCAATGAATCAGGCAGAGGGAGATCAGCTGATCAGTGAGAACGTAGGGTGTCTATGCAGAATCCTCTAGCGAGTGATCTCTTTGTCGCTGCAAGATTTATTGGTTTGTGTTGAGTTCTCCAGGCAGCTAAAAGTTAATAAGAAAACACAAACCCATAAATCTTGCAGCGACAAAGAGATCACTCGCTTTCAGGAGATAAAGAGGATTCTGCATACACGCCGTAGTCTGGTTGCCGGGCAATGACGTCAACAAATTACGTTCTCACTGATCAGCTGATCTCCCTCTGCCTGATTCATTGCTCCGGGGTCCTCTCTCTCCCTCCATGAAACTAAAATAAATAACTGCGCAGAGCTCCGGGAGATAACAGCCGTTATTCTAATTGTAAGAGCCATTCCTGACAGCAACGGACTACAGAACTGTCAACTAGGTACGCAGCAGTTATGTTTGTGATATTATAGTACAAAAAAAAAAACCCCTAACAAATGGATTAGCCTCCCTGGCCGACATCTGTCACTGATTACATTACGTGTTACTTTGATGAAACTATTCATTTTTTAAAAACACTTTTCGCACTATTTGAAGAGGATTTTTAATAGTTTATAAATAAACCACTTTTTATTTTTTTTCTATTTCGCGGAAGAACCCCTTTAAAGCTGTAGGATGATTATAGTTTTACCTCATTAATAAACTCTGTCCATTTTTCTTCCACATTAGGTCACAAAAGTGAAAACTGACAGACCTCTACCAGAAAATGTCTACCATTCGAGGCCAAGACCAGAGCCAAATCCTCCTGTTGAAGGCGAGTTAAAGCCATCCAAATATGGTAGCAAGATGTTCTTTTGGACTTGGTAGATGTTATTGGATCCTGCACACTTCCTGTTGTCCCACTTCTAATCTTGCTTCCTGGGACCAGTTCTATTATCTATTTGGAAAGAATAAAATAATGAACCTTCTTCTGTGCTGTGACTTTCTTTTTTGTTTTTTTACCCTAACAGTAAAGTTATCCATGCATGTGAGTCTTTGAACAGCTGAATCGATCAGTCTGTTTAGTTCATCATACTGATAACAAAAGCTCTTTTTCCTCTAATATCCCAATCCACTCTTTGCTGAACATCAGGAAAGTATCACATAACCAAGACAACACACCCAACAAAAAAGTTCCTTTAACCACTGCGTTGCTACAATTTTCCACCACCCTCCAAAACTGATTCACCACAAGGCACTCCCATAGCATATGTGCCAAGGTTCCAGGTGTACTTTTACATTTCCAACATAAATCATTGTCAGACAGTCCTATTTTAAACATTCGCCTAGATGTTATGTACCATCTGCTTATCAGTTTATACTGGGCTAATTGGATGTGGGTTTCAGATGAGACCCATATTTTTATAAAGATCTCTTTCCATAGCTCATTATTCGAACCTATGCCGTCCTAAATTTCCCATTTAGCAACATACCTTGGGAGGGCCCTGTGCATGGTTTCATCCAACAGACCGTAGACCTTCGACAGCATGAGATGGTCTTTCTCTCAACAAAAAACATTGTTTATATGAGTTTATATCTTGCCTGTAAGAATCTACCTGTCTTAAGAACTTTCTCCAAAAATTTGTCAACTGTATCCTGTTAAAGGGGGTTAGGTTATCTGTTTCTAATATTGATTGTATATTTAAATTCCCATTGCCAAAGACATGGATTAGCCGCAGATCTCCATCCAGTTTATTTATGCTATACCAGGATTTATCTCTTTCTGGAGCAAAGCTAGGAAATGAAGCCAAGGACATCATTGGGGACAACCCACCTATTTGGTTCCAACATTTGATTGAGTTCAAAAATATGTTTAAAGTCGGTGTTAAAAAGGGGTGGGAGGGTGTTCTACACGCATTTTTAACCTTCTCTGGAACCCAAGAGGAGAAGGAGTCACGATCAAGTTTGTCACTCTCCAATCTCACCCAGACTCTACTACCGTCATTAATTCTCAGCTCTATAGTATCTATAAACATCTGGGGCGGCCAT
Source organism: Hyperolius riggenbachi (assembly GCF_040937935.1). NCBI lineage: Eukaryota > Metazoa > Chordata > Amphibia > Anura > Hyperoliidae > Hyperolius > Hyperolius riggenbachi. Next base: position 206,106,978 of record NC_090653.1, read on the forward strand.
TTCACCATATTCCTTGCCTCTAGAGATCAAAGAGAATGACAACCTACGACGGACTCCTGACCATATAAAACTCTAAAAAGAGCGCATTCCGGTCATTAAACCATTTCCTGGGGAGGGCTATTGGCATGCAGTGTAGCCAGAAGAGGATTTTGGGCAGGATCATCATCTTAATTATTGCTATTTTACCCAAGACATTAAAAATAGGTCGGTCCCATCCTGTAATGCTCTCTTGCTTTCTGCTGTTATGTTCTTAAAATTATGATTGTATAAATCTTTGGTGTGTGCGGAAATACACATTCCTAGATATTTTATTGACTCTTTTTTTCCCAATAAAATTTTTTATCTTTACTTATGCCCTCTTTTGTTTGTGGCCTACATCCCACATTTAAAATAATTGATTTTTGCTGATTCAGTTTATAGTTTGTTGCCCTCCCATAAAGCTCAAACCACTCCAAGCATTCTTTAAGAGAATTTTGAGGATCTGCGAAGTTCAATAAAATATAATCCGCATAAGCTGGTGTTTTTATTTCTGTATCTCCCACCTTAATACCCTTTATTCGTGGGTCAGACTGAATAATTAATAATAATAATAATTGCAGTATTTGTATAGCGCCTTTCTCCTGTCGGACTCAAAGCGCTTGCGAGGCAGCCACTAGAGCGCACTCAGTAGGCAGTAGCAGTGTTAAGGAGACTTGCCCAAGAAACTCCTTACTGAATAGGTGCTGGCTTACTGAACAGGCAGAGCCGAGATTTGAACCCAGGTCTCCTGTGTCAGAGGCAGAGCCCTTAACCATTACACCGTCCAGCCACTGATAGCTCTAAGCAATGGTTCCAAACTCAGGTTGAACAGCATCGGGGACGGGAAACCCCTGACGCACACCGTTACGGATTCCAAAAGAATCAGATAGGTGACCATTTATTTTAATTCTAGCCGATTGATTATTATATAACTTAAATATTCTTCCTGTAAATGATGGACCAAGCCCAATTTGTTTTAAGGTGTTTATCAAAAACCTCCTAGATAACCTCCTAGAAAAGACTTCTCGGCATCTATTGCCGCTAAGATAACTTCTTTTCTAGTTCTACATCTATGCATCACATTGATTGCTGCATAGATATTCTCACTTATGTGCTTTTGTTTTCTAAAACCCGCCTGCTTTTCCCCCAGAACCAACTCCGCAACCTCACTCAATCTAGTGGCTAGAATCCTAGAATAGATCTTAACGTCGCAATTTATTATGGAAATGGGATGGTAATCTGCACAATTGAGGAGGGTTTTACCCTCCTTGGTATTAAGGATATAATTGCTTCATTTGACCTCTCTGAAAACGTACCCCCTGGACCGTCCCCATTTATCATGTCACAAAAGCTAGCGTATCTGCAAAACTATCGTAAAATTCTATTGGGTAGCCATCTGGGCCCGGGCATTTCCATTTAGTAGTTAAAGGGGAACTGAAAAGAGAGGTATATAGAGGCTGCCATGTTTATTTCCTTTTAAGCACTACCAGTTGTCTGGCAGCTCTGCTGATCCTCTGCCTCTAATACTATTAGCCATAGCCCCTGAACAAGCATGCAGCAGATCAGGTGTTTCAGACTTTAAAAGTCAGCTCTGACAAGACTAGCTGCATGCTTGTTTCTGGTGTTATTCAGATACTACTGCAGAGAAATAGACCAGAAGGGCTGCCAGGCAACTGGTATTGATTAAAAGGAATAAATATGGCAGCCTCCGTATACCTCTTACTTCAGTTCCCCCTTAATTTAACCGCCTCAAGAAATTCAGCTTCTCGTATCGGGGCTTCTAATAGGTCCCTCAGCTCTTCATTTATAACCGGCATCTCGATCTGATCCAGCACATACGTATCGCTATCCGGGTCCCCTGGATCCTCTAGATTATAAAGTCTGATAAAACTGCATGAAAACTTTCCCCATATCTTGTGTTGAAAAAAGGTCTCCCTGATCATCCTTAATCTTTACAACTGGCTTTATACTACTTTCTTTTTTTTAGTAAAGATGCTAAAATTTTCCCCGATCTATTTTTACCCAAACAATATTTTTTTCTTAATATTTTTATATTGTTACATGCAGAAATCGTCCTATAATCTGTTGATTTCGGACCTAACACTATTCCAGTTTATCCGCACAGTTCCTTCCGGACTTGTTTTGAGGGCTTTTTCAAACCTATTTAGCTCTTCTAATAAGTTGTGTAGTTTTACTTTTTTATCTCTTGTTTTTAAACCTTGATGTTTGATAAATATACCTCTGAGTACACACTTTAGGGTATCCCATAATATCTTTCCTGACGTTTCCGGGGAGTAGTTGGCATTATAAAAATCCACAATTGCTTGTGCATGCCCCGATATTCTCATTTACAATATCACGGAGCTGGTCCTGGGGAACCAAAAAATAATCCAACCTAGAAAACAAATTGTGTGATTGTGAGTAATAAGTATAGTCTCTTGATCCCAGATTATAGATACACCAAACATCTATCAGCTTGTGGTATGTGATTATGTCAGAAAACCTATCCCTATCTCTTTTAGGGATGCCGCTCGTTCCCTGGGTGCTGTCTAATCCAGGGTCCATCACCAGCTTGAAGTCCCCTCCAATAATAAGTTTTCCCCTACTCTTTTGTTTTACTTGATCCAAAAATTCCTCTATAGCTTTAACCTGTCCCCTGTGCGAAGCATAAAAATTAGCCAGGGCTACTGGGACCTCCCTAATCCTTCCCGTAACAATTAGGTATTTTGCTTCATTATCTCTATAGATATTTGTCATGATATGACATGAGGACGGTCAATAAACAGTGAGCAGACATAGAATCTTATGACAAACACTTTATTCTGAAGCATTGTCAGCAAAGTTACATCCATAGAGTAGCATACAGCTTTCACCTAGCTGACTCACACCAAAACTGACTGTTTCTCCCTTTCCACCAGACAGTATATCATCTTATTAACAAACAGACCACAAATCTTATCGGGTGATAAGGAAAAAGCCAGTCTGCTAACACACAACAGAACAATAGTGTATTTCCCACTCGACACTATTGTTACATCACATTTTACATATCATACATCACAATATTATCCACCAAAAAGCCCAACTTAAGGACAATAGAGACTCCACAAGTTTTCTTTAGCGGGTTCGCATTGTTTATCCAAGCTTCATATTTTTTTTCTTGTGAAATGCGGGATTTTCCTCTCTCTAAAGTGAGTCTCCTGCAGAAAACCAATGTCTATATTATTTCAAGTTAATTCTTCGTGTATCCTGCCCCCTTTTTATCCCTGAGTTTGCTGCCCTTACATTCAAAGATTCAATTCTTAAAATGTCCATCTTACTTAAAAGCTAAGAAGAAAATGCCTTGGACTTTTAGTTGGTGGATTCAGACATACCTCAGTCACAACAAAACAATAGCCATATTCAAAGGGTCGACCAAAAAGGATTGTATCTTGGTGTCGACCTGTGTCTCTCAGACACACATACTTGCGCATTACCATTTTAATGCGCATGTTGGTACTGGGACCGTGCTGCTATTGATAGCGTCCTCCCCCGATATGCCATATCTAATAATATATTTTAGAGGAGGAGAGTAGAAGGTGAAGCAAAGCAAAAAAAAAAAGAAAACTGCAAAGCTATTACCTCCAAAGGAGGTCTGACTGGTAGTGGGTAGGATGGAGGCGCCCAATGTGCGTTCTATTCTAGTATATTTAAATAAAAAATTATTTAATAAAAAAAAGAGGGAATTGCTTATCTCTCCAGAAGATAAAGACACCAGTTCAACTGGAAAAAAGCTTTTATCAGATTGCATTTTGCATAAAATCTTTTTTCCAGTTGAACTGGTGTCTAATTTCTTCTGAAGAGGTAAGCAATTACCTCTCTTTTTATTATGTAATTTATTTAAAAATACTAAAATAGAACACATATTGGGCGCTTCCATCCTACCCATTACCTTTCTATATTGAGACAGAAAAGCAAAGTCTGTACAGCCAATGATTTATTTGGTCTGCCAAAGTGACAAGATTATTATTACTTCAAAGAACAGTTTTTGCAGCGTGTTGTTTTATTTTCAAGAGAATTTTGTGAGAAGGTTATATTTTCCTTTATTTACTGGATGTAAGTAACTGAAGTGAAACCATTAACAGAAGTAATAGTTAAGGTTTAACCAATTAGTTTCCTCTTGATTAGCTTTAATAATCAAGATTGATTGTGAACAAAATTGTAGATTGTAAAAGCATAATAAAAACCAGGTCATCTAAGAAGAGAATTAATGAGAATAATACTAACACATATCCTAAGGACAGAGAATCATTGTCGAGCAGTCTGGGAGCAGCAATTACAGAAGGATTGGTGTTTGCCGTTCTGTGGACCAACCTCATGCATCAATAAGCCTGCTGACAACGCAACCAGTTAAAACATCTGTGTTAGAGAATGTAAGTGCTTTCAGATGCTCTGTTTTAAATTCCCTTGTGGTACATACAGGGGAAACATGCTGTCAACATCTTAAACATGATGTCATTTTAATTTTCATGATAAATTCAGTAGGTATTTAATTTCTAAGTAAATATGTTTTGAAGAATGTAAATGGGTAAAGACGACCACAAAGAGTAGGTTAAAAGTACAATGTTGCATTACAAAATTCAAAGCCTTAATGCTGCCATCATTGATATGGTAAGACACACTGGTATAGGTTTTTTTTTTAAAACAAAATAAGTTTGAAAATTATTTCACGATTTCTTCCATGACCGTAATTGAATTACACATTTTTGTGCTTGGATTCCAATTAAGAGACTATAATGCAATCTTGTAGTACAAAAAATATTAAAAACTTTATTGACACTTATTGCAGAAAAAAAGACCTTAAAAACGGTTCTTCAAATTGAAAAAATCAGTCTTCATACAAACAACCGCAAGACAAAAGCTGGTATCAGGAACTGACAGATGATGTAGTTTGGCTTGACTTGATGAATGGTTGTAACCTTTACAGGCATACGTCTAGAGGCAACGACACATGTTCGTTTCGGGCTTTTTAGTATAAACGCCCTTCATCAGGCTGAGTTACAGAGTTCTAGGGAACAAGCAATACAGGGTACATTAAAATCACCAATTGAATCAAACATAATAAAAACATCCAAGTAGAAGTAGAAAAAAGTGAAAGAGCCGTCAAGAGTGATAAGATTGTGGTATGTACAAAACCAGGTTCAATACATTTTTGAACCTATACAGATAAGGATCAAAACTCCAAGGTAAAGAAACCAGAAGTAGCGCTAATCACATATCCTCCACAAAGGATTAAAAAGGGAGAAAACATCTTTCACCAACCAAGAAAAAGTCTAAGTATATGCTCAACCAGAGATCTTATATTAGGGACACATCTGACTTCATCAAACAGATGAGCCAACTAATTCTGCCACATGAAGACTGTCTTCTGATCACATTAGTTCTGATCACATTAGATATCGAGTCACTCTATACTTGTATTCCACATACAGAAGGTCAAAGCTGCTGTCCGACAGTCTCTATTGGGTGATTTGACAGTTAATGGGTTACAAATTGAATTCATCATGTCCCTTTTAGAATTAGTACTAGAAAGGAACTTTTTTCTTTTTCAAGACACTTTTTACCTTCAAATGAGGGGCTCGTCCATGGGATCCAATGTGGCTCCAGTTTGTGCAAATTTGTTCGTAGAGAGATTCGAGGAGGAATGGGTATATTGCAATGAGTTATTCCGGAGATACGCGTGTATGTGGCATCGCTACATTGACTACATTATCCTTTTCTGGAAGGGGCCAAGGTCCTCCTTCGATCTTTTCTATGAAGAAATGCAGGGAACCTCAACAGCCCTGAAATTGACATATAATGTTGAAACATTAGAAATTGCATTTCTTGATGTGAACGTGAGCAAGATAGGCTGGATGTTGTCGTTTGACCTATTTTCAAAACCCACGGACCGTAATACCCTTTTGGACTTTAATAGTTTCCATCCTAGAACCTTATGGGAGTCACTTCCCACATCACTACTCATGCGAGTACGTCTCATAGTCAGTGACGACAACCAAATAGAAAAACTCATCTCTGGGATGGCCTTGAAGTTTGTTGATAGACACTATCCAATTCCAATTGTTTTTATTGAAAAATTTTCAAACACATACAAAAATGAAGTACTTATGATTAAACAGTGTATTATAGTACAAGAAAAACACATTATATGAGTGGGGTTATACAGAATCTCAAATCAGTAGAAAGCAGTACACTAATAACAAAGTCCGTATTGAGCGTACAATGTTTATGGTTTAGGTGAGGAGTATTTTGCAACGTCTCATTACACTGTTGTTAATTACAAAAAGAATAGAAAGACCAAGATTAATTCTTGGCGTGTTTTGCTTAAGGAGTTTAAGGTTATATATCTAAAGGGAGTATCATCTTATGTCTATCTATTAGTTCCACCATAGTATATCTTTAAAAGGTTCAGTCCCATTCGGTGACCTATGTGTACTTCTAGAGGAGCTATTATATATTTATATTAGATTTCTAATGTATATATATAGAGTGCTTTATTAAGACCTCTCAACTTGGAAAATGGGGGAAGAAAACCACCCTACAGAGACTCCAAGGAGTGGTATCCATGTAAATAGTATATCCTGTCATTCTATATATGACAGCTGTTAAAGGTGCGGGAGTAATCATTAATATCTTAATATCTGGTGGTTGAATTCAATTAAGTTATATATTACTTTCAGGAGATTTCCATATCTGTAGTATCTATGAGTTTTGAAGGTATGGTCTAATCTTAGCTATAGATCCGAAGAAACTGGAAAAGAAATAACTAGTCTAGGCGTAAGCCTAGAAAACTAAAACTAAACTATACTATTCTACACTAAACAGTATGCATTGTTGTCCAAAAAAGCTCAGTGTGCAGACGTGTAATCTCTAGATCTCAGTTATAATATGAACAGTAATCACAATATTCACAATGTGTACAATATTTATAGTATCCAGGAACTGTCTCAGTGAGGGCAGACGAAGTGTATCTCCTGTGAGAGAGCTAGATATCTCAAAATTTTAATAGTTTGGAGTTTTTGTACACTGTAGGCCAGAGACATGCCTTATTCAGGAAAGACTTCAGACTGCCATTTCTGATTGCCCAAGCCTTCTCTGCGAGAAGATTTGATTCCACAATCCTCAAAATTTCTCCAAGTGTTGGAATATTAGTAGATTTCCAATTTACAGCTATTTGATTTCTAGTAACAATGAAAATATGATTGTATATAAGTCTTTCCTGAGGTGGCAGGTCCCTAACTCCCAGATGCAAGAGTGCCATACCCGAAGGTATAGATTGTAAGGACATAGGCAATTTTTTCAAAAACCTTAAGCTATCATCTCTAAGTGTTTTCAGTTTCGGACAATCCCAGAGTAAACGACCAATGGATCCCGTTAGGCTGCACCCTCTCCAACACAATGGGGATGTGTTCATGTCAAATTTAGCTATCTTCTCCGGAGACATGTACCATTGCCAGATGGTTTTTAGTAGGCCTTCTTGGTGATTTACACAGTGTGATGATTGTTTAACCGATTTCATTGTCAGTTCCCATTCCTCCATGCTTGTATCAACTCCCAAATAGTCCTGCCATTGGTTAAGCTGCCATCTTGGAAATTTTGCTTTCAAGGATAACAGCGTTCTATAGAAAATCGATGTACCTTTTATAGAAGTGCCTTCTGGTTGAAGTAGTTTTTTGATTTGGGGAGTTAATTTAATAGGGCTGAATTGGAATTTTCTTAAAAATTTACTAACTTTGGAGTATAAAGATTTATCTGTAGGTGGGATATTATAGTTTAGCATTATGTGTTCAACTGGTTTGATTTCATTGTTATCTAGTAGATCTTGAACATATTTTATACCCGAGTCTACCCAAGCTTTATGTTTCTTGTCCTGTCCTCACTACCACGTGTACCCCTGGGGCGTGTATGGAGCTTAGCAGGCAGATAAACACCCTCCTACTACTCAATAAATTGAGACCAGGTAATGATCTGTAGCTTTAATGAGCTGAAGTAAGTTGGTGTGAAACTGTGAACAAATAACAGAAATGATGCAATAAGTACATGAACTGCATATAAACATATCACATATCAGCATACAGTAGATAGACTAGTGCACACAGCAACATGGCTGCATGGATAGCTGACTAGGCCTCACTATACAGTTGAACTACTAACTAGCTGCCTACACAGAAATAACACACAATACATGTCTACAGCTAGTACTAGTCATGCAGATTCATAGAAAACAGTAAGAAAGAATGCCTTACCGGCTATGCAGCCTTTAGTGGAAGCACGGAGAAGATTCCTCAGCAGAGAGCATGTGAAAATGGCAGCTTCTAGAAGGCTACTCCCTTCTTGTCTGGTGCATGAGGTCACAGAGGAGGAGGAGTAACAGAAAGGCTGAACTTAACTGAGAACAATGTAATGCAGTGGTCAATAGGTGGCGCTGTCCTACCTCATTCTAACACAGGATAAATCCTGTATGGATTAGCACCCATTTTAATGAAAGATGTCTGCAAGACATGACACTCCCCGTCTGGTATCAACAGATACCACCATCATTCAGTAGGGGATAATAGGAGAATGAGTTCACACACTGGTCTGAGAAACAACTTGGTCTCTTGCTGTCTGCAGACCTTTACTTCTACTTTGCGGACATTTCCGTCCTCACTTGGAAACGTCTTGGTGACAAGTCCTAGAGGCCACTCATTTCTCTGCAATTGGCAGTCCTTTAGAAGTACAACATCTCCGGGTTTCAGGTTGGGCCTTGCAGTCTGCCACTTGTTCCGTGGTTGCAAAGTAGAGATGTATTGTTTCTTCCATCTGTCCCAGAATGTGTCAGCAAGGCACTGCACTTGTTTCCATTGACGTTTGTACATGTCTTTAGTGCTGAACTCACCAGGAGGAGGACTCACTTTCCCAGTCTTTTGGGTAAGGAGGGTTGCAGGAGTGAGAAGAAATGGTTCTTCTGGATCACTAAGAACTGGAGTCAGAGGTCTAGCATTGATGATAGCTGTGACTTCAGCCATGAAGGTTACCAGGCTCTCGTGAGTGAGTCTTGCAGTTCCTGCTTGTAGAAAGATGGAATCCAAGATTCTTCGGGCTATGCCGATCATCCTTTCCCAAGCTCCACCCATGTGAGAGGAGTGAGGTGGGTTGAAAGTCCAAGTGCAGTCCTGATCACTCAGGTATCTTTCCACAGCCTTGGCATCAATATTGGAAGAGATCTGTAGTTCTTTAGCAGCTCCAATGAAATTGGTGCCTCTGTCAGATCGAATGTGCTTCACAGGACCTCTGATTGCAATAAAACGTCTAAGGGCGTTGATAAAGCTTGAAGTATCCATAGATTCAATGACTTCAATGTGAACAGCTCTGATGGTCATACAGGTGAATATGACTGCCCAGCGTTTACTGTTTGCTTGACCGCCTCTAGTTTGACGTGCTGTGACGGACCAAGGCCCAAATACGTCAAGTCCAACATTGGTGAAAGGAGGATCCATACTGAGTCTATCAGCAGGCAGATTAGCCATCTTCTGTGTTTGTAGCATACCACGAAGTTTACGGCATGTGATGCAACTGAAGATGATGCTACTCACACATCTCTTTGCCCCAACTATCCACAATCCAGCAGTATGTAAAGCTCCTTCTGTAAACAGTCTTCCTTGGTGCTTGACTTGGATGTGGTAGTGTTGTACAATTAATCTTGTAACATGATGATGACCGGGAATTATCAGAGGATTCCTTTCATCAGGCTCTAGACTTGCTTGCTTAAGACGACCTCCTACTCTCAGGAGACCGTATTTGTCAAGGAATGGGTCAAGTTTCTTTAAAGAGCTGTCTTTAGGGATAGACTTGCTGTTAGTGATACAGGCAATCTCTTTGGTGTAGATTTCCTGCTGTACAGTGCGAATGATGAAGTTCTTGGAGTGTTGGAGTTCTGCTATGGTGTATACCTCTTGACAGTGGTGCCAACCTTTACACTTCTTAGCATCATTCGAATTGGTTCTTTGAAAAGATCGGGCTATGTGAGCTAGACAGGTAATGGCTCTAACAAGTGATTTCCAGGTAGAGAATCTCTTGAAGCGATGAGATTCAAAGGACTTGAAGAGTGTCACTGTGTGAAGTGCAGACACTTGTGGACGGATCTCAGTGTCTGAGTCTTCATCCACTAGTTCAAACATGTTGTTCTGGTGAACTGCTGGAGTGGAATTACACAAGAATGCAGGACCTGTGAACCAAGTTGTATTTTTGAGATGACTTGCTGCAACAGCTCTTGTAGCGTGGTCCGCAGGATTGTTGTCAGTGGACACATAATGCCACTGTTCTGGACTGGTGGATTTCCTAATCCGCAGCACCCTGTTGTTGACATAAACATAGAATCGTCTGGACTCGTTGTTGATGTAGCCTAAGACTACTTTGCTGTCTGTGTAGAATTCAGCCTTTTTAAGGTCAATGTCAATCTCAGATGTGATTAGCTCAGCCATTTCAACAGCTAGGACTGCTGCACAAAGTTCAAGTCTGGGTATCGTGTGCTCAGGCTGTGGTGTAAGTTTTGCTTTGCCCATAACAAAGCCAATGTGGCATTGTCCTTTAATGTCTATGGTTCTAAGATAAGCGACAGCAGATATGGCTTTAACTGAAGCATCAGAAAATACACAAAGTGTATGATCTTGGACATCTGTAGATGGCACAGGAGCATATGTGCGTGCAACTTTAAGGCTAGACAGAGCTGCTAGAGAGTTTCTCCATTCCACCCACAGATTCTTCTTGTCAGGAGGCAATGGAACATCCCAGTCAGTAGTTTCACGGGTTAAATCTCTGAGCAAGGCCTTACCCTGGATAGTGACAGGAGCCGCAAATCCCAAAGGGTCATATAGGCTGTTGATTGCAGATAGGACACCTCTGCGAGTAAAAGGTTTTTCTTCCTTGCTAACTTGAAAGGTGAAGGTGTCAGATTTTAAGTCCCAGAGAAGTCCAAGGCTACGTTGGACTGGTAAAGTTTCTGACCCCAGATCCAAGTCCCTTAGGTCATTAGAATGATCTTCAGAAGGGAAGGCTTCCATAACTTCTTTGCTGTTTGAAGCAATCTTGTGAAGTCTCAAGTTGGAGCAGGCAAGCATGTCTTGGGCTCTTTTGAGGAGACTGATTGCAGAGTCATTAGAAGGTAATGATTTCAAACAGTCATCTACATAGAAGTCTCTTTCTACAAACTGTCTTGTGTCCAACCCATATTCTCTCTCTCCTTCTTGAGCAGAACGTCTGAGTCCATATATAGCAACTGCAGGTGAGGGGCTGTTCCCAAAGATGTGCACTCTCATGCGATACTCTATGATGTCCTTTGAAGGATCATTGTCTTTAAACCAGAGGAATCTGAGGAAGTTTCTATCCTTCTCCTTAACAAGGAAGCAATGAAACATCTGTTGGATGTCGGCAATCAGAGCGACAGTGTCCTTGCGGAAACGGAGAAGTACCCCCAGTAGCTTGTTATTCAGGTCAGGGCCTGTCAGCAGCACATCGTTTAGGGAGATGCCTTCAAATTTGGCGCTAGAGTCAAACACTACTCTGATCTGACCTGGCTTCTTTGGATGATATACTCCAAAAATTGGCAGGTACCAGCATTCTTCAGGACCTTTAAGGGGTGGGGCAATCTCTGCATGATTGTTCTCAAATATTTTGTGCATGAAAGAAAAGAAGTGTTCTCTCATTTCTGGCTTTCTTTGGAAGTTACGTCTGAGAGAAGAGAAACGTTTAAGCACTTGTACTTTGTTGTTAGGTAGGCGTCTTCTCTGAGTTCTGAAAGGAAGGGGTGCAACCCAACTGTTAGTGCTGTCCTTCACAAAGTCTCGTTCCATTATTTCCAAGAACTGCTTGTCTTCAATAGATAATGCTACCCGATTATCATCTTTTGACCTCTGGAAGACTCTGCATCCTAAGTGGTCTTGGTCACTGTCACAGGCATCATTGTCACTAGAGACATCTGTGAAGGGACAAGGTAGATGGGAGGCACATGGTAGCTCCTTTATGAGAAAGTTGTTGACACATGGTTGGAAAAGTGAGGGGCGCCCACTTGCTAGTGTGCTTGTGAACATACTATGAACTGTATCTGGCTTGTGCACACGCCCTAGGCAGACCTCACCTATTATGACCCATCCTAGGTCTAGCTTCTGAGCATAAGGAGCATCATGGGAACCATCTATTTGTTTTCTCACTTTATGGATTCGTAGGATATCCCTCCCGAGTAGCAAGATTATCTTAGCCTGTGGATCAAGTTCTGGGATCAGGTGGGCTATACGCTTCAAGTGTGCATGATGTAATGCGACATCTGGAGTAGGAATTTCAGATCTATGATCAGGAATCTGGTTGCACTCTATTAGAGTTGGTAAGGGCAAGCAGATGCTTCCATCTATAGCTTCGATCTGGAAGCCAGATGCTCTTCTCCCCGCCGTCTCCACAATTCCTGCACAAGTCCTTAGTGAGTATGGAGAGCTGGGGCCTTTAACATTGAACATATCAAAGAAGGTTGGGTGGGCTAGAGACCCATTGCTTTGATCGTCTAGGATGGCATACATTTTTACTGCTTTCTCCCTTTGTTCTGCTGGGTAGACTCGGACTAGACACATTTTGGAGCAGGATCTTCCACCTGTGGCTCCTTTGCAGACCTCTGTGCACTGTGGAGTGACCTCTAATGTAACTGTAGGAGTGTCACCCTCCTCCCCGCCATGCTCGGTTGTGCTGTGAGTATGTTGTAAAGTCCATGGAGCTGGTCCAGGATGTAGTGCTGTGTTGTGATCTGTGCTATCACATTCTTTACAATTTTCACTAAACTTGCAGTTCTTGGCAAAGTGAGTGGTGGATGAGCAGCACTTGTAACAGATGCTATTCTCTCTAAGAAAGGCTTTACGTTCCTCAATGGGTTTCTCTCTAAACCCCCTACATTTCAGCAGAGAATGTGGCCTTCTGTGTATAGGACACTGCTTACCAGGGTCTCTAACTTTGTTTGCTGCCTGGGAGGAGCCAGCAAACCTGTGGGGAGAGTCTGGGGAAGACAGTTCAGTCTTGTGAACTGCCACTGAAGCTTTGTGTGAAGGAAGACCTGGAACAGAAGTACATGTTAGTGCAAAATCAAAACTAGGATCATTTCTTATCTTAGCCTGATCATGTATAAAGTCTACAAACACAGAAAATGGAGGAAATGAAACATGGTATTTTTTCTTATAGTTAGAACCACATTTAACCCACTCATTTTGTAAGCCAGGGGTTAACTTTTGTACTATGAGGTTAACACCTCTGGCAGTGTCAAAATATGCAAGGCCTGACAGATCACCTTCAGATTTGGCTACCTGAAGTTCCATTAACAAGTCACTAAGTTCCCTGAGTTTCTGCAAGCCTTTGGAAGCTATTTTAGGGAAATCTTCTATCCTTTTAAACAAAGAGTTTTCTATAGCCTCCACTGAACCATAACATTCATCAAGTCTGTCCCAAACCATTTTTAGTCCAGCTGCTGGGTTTCTTATGTTAATGGACCTGATTCTTTTTACATGCTCAGCAGATGCAGTCCCTAGCCACTTAGCTAAGAGGTCCATCTCCTCACTAGGGGACAGTTCAACATCTTTAATTGTGTTCTTAAAGGAGGACCGCCAGGCCCTATAACTCTCAGGGTGATCATCAAACTTCACAAGTCCCTTGGCAACCAGCTCACGCCGTGTGAGGAACTTAACAATGTCCATGCTGGTTTGAGCAGGAGCAGGGAAAGATGGTGGTGTGTTGCCATAGTGAGAAAGTGGTGTGTAATCATACCTGTCAGTAGTCTCTCGTTTTGGTCGAAATGTCTCATACCTATTTGGCGTGTAAGGAGAAGTTCCTGGAACGTTATGTGCCGGTTGAAGTTCCGGACGTGGTGGCAGGTGCTCTGAAATCAGTTCATTTTCTATATTGACTTCTGGCTTGCTGGCTGGAGACTTATTCTGGTTTTCTGTCTGGGCTGTGAATTGAGTTTGATGAGATCTGTCGATGAGGTCCCGTTGAGCATCTTCCATTGACAGGAAAGAGTCGATCATTCTGGAATGTCGATGGACATAATCTGAAGTGCGCTGCAGGGGATCCTGATGGGCGAGATCAAGGCTGGCTGGCCTGCTGTGTCTTTCGTCGTCTGGGTGGATGAGTGCTTCTAAGGCTTCTGCTTTGGCAATAGCTGCAGCAGCTTCCCTCTGTGCTGAGAGCTTCTCTAGTGCTGCTTGCTGTTTTGCCCTTTCAGTTTCAAGTGTCGCTTGTTGCAGCTTTAGCTGCATCTCTTGCTCTGCGAAGGCAGCACGTGCTTTTGCAGCTTCAGCTTCTGCGCGAGCAATGGCGGCCGCATTGCTGACTGATGAGGATCTTGTAGAGCGACTGACTTTAGACCTTGTCTTGTAAGAAGAAGTTTGGCTTTCTGACATGATGCTGCTGTTAAGGATCTTGACTGTGTAGAGACTGCTGCGTACTGATATGCACGTAGCTGCGTGGTAGTATAGCTGTCTCTGTAGTCAGTATCTTATTTTCCACTCACTGGGTAGCAGCGTTTCACTGGCTGGGAAGCTAGCCGGTCTGGTTCCACTCGCGGGTAGCAGCCGTTTCACTCGCGGGTAGCAGCCGTTTCACTGTCCTGTCCTCACTACCACGTGTACCCCTGGGGCGTGTATGGAGCTTAGCAGGCAGATAAACACCCTCCTACTACTCAATAAATTGAGACCAGGTAATGATCTGTAGCTTTAATGAGCTGAAGTAAGTTGGTGTGAAACTGTGAACAAATAACAGAAATGATGCAATAAGTACATGAACTGCATATAAACATATCACATATCAGCATACAGTAGATAGACTAGTGCACACAGCAACATGGCTGCATGGATAGCTGACTAGGCCTCACTATACAGTTGAACTACTAACTAGCTGCCTACACAGAAATAACACACAATACATGTCTACAGCTAGTACTAGTCATGCAGATTCATAGAAAACAGTAAGAAAGAATGCCTTACCGGCTATGCAGCCTTTAGTGGAAGCACGGAGAAGATTCCTCAGCAGAGAGCATGTGAAAATGGCAGCTTCTAGAAGGCTACTCCCTTCTTGTCTGGTGCATGAGGTCACAGAGGAGGAGGAGTAACAGAAAGGCTGAACTTAACTGAGAACAATGTAATGCAGTGGTCAATAGGTGGCGCTGTCCTACCTCATTCTAACACAGGATAAATCCTGTATGGATTAGCACCCATTTTAATGAAAGATGTCTGCAAGACATGACATTTCTAATGACAGAATGAAGAACAGTCAGGTGGTATGTATCTCTATGGCAAAAGTTTCTTCCTTACAAAGTTTCAGCAATTCCCTCCATATTTTTGAAGTATTGGCCGAGATAGGGTTAGTGATACTTTGTCTAGTCTTCCAGACCAGTCTGGACTCAAGGAATAACCTTTAAGAGTTGGTAAAAAGTTGGGTTTCTTCTATGGAGAACCATTGCTTGGTGTGGTCTTCCAGCCATATTGTTCTGGATTGGTCTAATATAGTTGATTTATAGTACAATTCTATGTTCGGAACTCCGAGGCCTAAATTTGACACATGGGATGTTAAGATTTTATTAGAAAATCTAGCTTTCTTATTTAGTAAAATGAAGTTATTAAGGAGCTTTTGGAGGGTATTAAAGAAGGTCTGAGGTACTTTGATTGGTAAATTCCTGAAAAGGTATAGCAGTTGGGGTAGTATTATCATCTTGAAAGCCGCTGCTCTACCCATCCATGAATACTCCACTTTGGCCAGGGCTTCTAGTTTAGTCTTACATTTTTTCAGCCATGGGTTATAATTCTCTTTGTATAGTTGCGTTATTAATGGGGTTAGTTGTATACCTAAATATTTAACTGATGTTTCATTCCAAGAATAGCTACAGGATTCTTTAAGAGTATTTATAGTTTTTTGGGGAATAAAGCATGGAAGATTTACTGTTTTCTTTTGGTTAAGCTTATAAAAGGAAATATGAGAGAAATCATTAATTTCTGTGTTGGCAGCTGGCAATGATAACAATGGCTTTTGAAGAAATAGTATGATATCTGCGTATAAGCTTAATTTAGCAACTGAATGTCCTAATTTAATACCATGAATTTGAGAATTATCTCTTATACTCTGTGCTAGGGGTTCTAGAGATAGATTAAATATTAATGGGGAGAGGGGGCAGCCTTGTCGTGTACCATTTCTGATATTAAATGCATAAGACAAAGAACCAGAGGTAAGAACTTTAGCCGATGGTTGGGTGTACAAGGCCATAATCGCCTTATGTAGAAAACCGGGAATTCCAAATTTGGTAAGAACCTTTGACAAGTATAACCAGTTGACTCTGTCGAACGCCTTCTCCGCGTCAAGGGACACTAAGAGAGTAGGCGTTCGACAGAGCCCAACTTTGTGAATTAAAGCAAGGGCTTTTCGAGTGCCATCACAAGTAGACCTGTTTTTTGTGAATCCCACTTGATCAGAGTGTAAAAGTTGAGGCATCAAGGGAGATAACCTGTTTGCTAATACCTTGGCATATATTTTTAGGTCAGAATTTAGTAAAGAAATGGGCCTATAATTGCTTGGGTCAGAAGGGTCCTTGTCTTCTTTAGGAATAGTTGAGATTAGGGCCGATAAGGATTCCTTAGGGAAGATACCTTTAATCGCTACTTCGTTGATCATATCTGTGAGGGGTCCTACTAGAATGGTTATAAATTTTTTGAAATAATCATTGATGTACCCATCCGGTCCCGGGGCTTTATCGTTTTTAAGTGAGCTTATGGCCGAAATTACTTCCTGTTGGGTAAAGGGGGTCCCTAAATACTTTTTTTCAAAATCAGATAAGGAGGGAAGATTGACTTTATCAAGGTATTTATCTATCTCCTGGGTAGTTGGGTTATGAGTATTTTGATCTGATTCCAGATTATAGAGATTCTCATAATATTTAGCAAGTGCGTCTACTATCTCCTTTGGATGATGTACCACTTTTTTGGTCTGTGGGTGTAGTATTTTCACTATTCTGTGATGCACTCTCTTTCCCTTAATCTTCCTGGCCATTGCTCTTCCAGCTCTATTGTTGTCATAGTACCAGTTTTCTCGGAGGATAGTCTGCCATTTGTCGTATTCATAATACATGGTGTCTGCTAGTTCTTGTCTGGTTTCTTCTAATGTTTTAATCAGCTCAGTTTTCTTATTAGTGAAAATTTCCTTCTCAAGGGACTTCATTTTTTGTAATAGGATGTTGGTATTCTCCCTTCTCTTTTTCTTTTGGATAGCACTCAATTTCATAATGATACCTCTAATGTAGGCCTTGTGTGCATTCCATAACGTTGTTTTTGAGACATCTTTAGTGTCATTTAACTCAAAGTACTCAGCAAGTTCTTTTTTGACGATAGGTGAGGTGTGTTCCGAATTTAAATGAATTTGTTCAATTTCCATATTTGGGGACGTAAGGTAGAATTCTGTAAAGAAAATTTTATAAGTAAGGGAGAGTGGTCCGACCAAATTCTGGGTCCTATCTCAACACCTGTAATTAGTGATAAAGTGAATCTGTCAACCAAGCAATAGTCAATACGTGTAAAGGACTTGTGGATCGGTGAGTGGTAGGTAAATTCTCGGGATGTGGGATAAAAACATCTCCAGGAATCGTATAGTTCATGATTCAACAAGGCAGGTTGTAGAATGGAGTGTGATTTCCTAATATTGGATGTACAATCTATTTGAACATCTGTTATAGCATTAAAATCTCCTGACACAAATAGGTGTCCTTTATGGAGTGTAGTAATCTTTTTGAGTTTTTTGTTAATGAATTTCAGCTGGTGTGAGTTTGGGGAATATAAGCTTGCAAATGTATATTCTTGAGAATTGATTGATCCTCTAACAACCACTAATCTACCTTCTTCGCTTGTGAATGTTTCTTCTACCACTAGGCCCAGTGTGTCTTTGACAGGAATACATACCCCAGCTTTCTTTTTATTGCTTTTTAAGGTGGAATGAAATATATTAGAGAATTGGTGTAATTTAAATCATCTTGCCGAGACTTTGGTCAAATGTGTCTCTTGTATATGTTACGGCCAGAACCCGAAGTTTGGCCACTTCTAGTTCTGGCCGGCCACTTCGGGTTCTGGCCGGCCAATGTGCGAAGTGGCCGCTGCGCTGCGGCCAATGTTAGAAATGGATTGATTCCTGTGACATTAATGTATCTTCTGGCCGCAGCGCAGCGGCCAAACGTATAACCACTTAGTTAATTTATTGCAATTAAGCCGGCGGCAATGTAACAATTCAAGCCGCCGGCTTTTTATCTGCCTCTCTCTCTCTCTCCTCCTCTTATGGGCAGCCGGCGGGGGACACGCGTGTCCCCGAGAGTCGTTCGTCGCACCAGGAAAGCAGAGCGGGGAGGCTGCAGACATTGCTTCTGCCAGCACCCGCTCTGCAAGAACGGCAGGATTCCCTGCCGCGATGAACGACTCCTGGGGGGGACACACTCGTGTCCCCGCCGGCTGCCCATAGGAGAGCGAGAGAGGCGGGGGGAAGGAGGAGAGAGAGGCGGGGGGAGGAGAGAGAGGCAGAGAAAAAGCCGGCGGCTTGAATTGTTACATTGCCGCCGGCTTAATTGCATTAAATTAACGAAGTGGTTATACGTTTGGCCGCTGCGCTGCGGCCAGAAGATACATTAATGTCACAGGAATCAATCCATTTCTAACATTGGCCGCAGCGCAGCGGCCACTTCGCACATTGGCCGGCCAGAACCCGAAGTGGCCGGCCAGAACTAGAAGTGGCCAAACTTCGGGTTCTGGCCGTAACATATACACACAATGTCTGCATTCTGTTCCTTAATTAATTTTTGTAGGAGATATTGTTTCCTGTGTGAATTTAGCCCTCTCACATGAATTGATAGTATATTACAGTCTTGCAGCATAGTTATTGATACAGTTACAATTATACAGACCATACCATAGCGTCAGCCCATCACGAGACAGTCCTGGGGAATCCACACACTTTCTGCACATCAAAAATCTGAGTATAAAGAAATAGGTTGGAGAGGACAACAATCTGCATACTTGATAGGAACAAAAGAACAACAGAAAACTGAGCAGAAAACTGGTAGGCATCCGGTTCTACCCTCCAGAAATCTGCTTATCCTGGAGAATGGGGGTTTAAAACCTCCCTACTGAGACTCCAGAAAGTAGCCGTTAAGAAGGCAGAAAAACAGATAAAACAACCAACAGTAACACTAAATTAGAACTAGTCTAGTTCCAAGAGTAAAGGCTTGATTGGTGGAAACAAAGAAACCACAATGTGGATCAGAATCAAGCCGTTTTCCTCTGAGAGAGAAATGTTATTCTTCCCTAAGGAAAGCGTCTCTTGGGGGAAAAAATAAAGTTTGTGGCGAATACCATATGCTCATGTATCTGAGGAAGCCCCTGCAGAGTTCTCTTTTTCCGCTTGTTCAGGAGGGGAAGTAGTGTCCATCTGGATTGATGGAGCATTTCTGGGAATTTGCCTCGGAGAAGCCAGTTGCTTTGACAAGGAGACTTATAGGTTGTCTTATCTTCGTAAATTGGTCTGTCCTTCCTGGGGTCTCTTGGAACAAAGATCGGGATATCCCATTTAGCCAGTAGATCATATGCTTCCTTTGGGTTTCTGGCAGCATGGGTTACTCCATTATCAGAGATCAAAAGTTTTGGAGGGAAACCCCAGGAGTAGTCAATTTTCCTGTGACGCAGAGTAGCAGTTATTTCAGAAAATTGTCTCCTTGCGTGAAGTGTCGCTTGAGAAAGGTCCTGGTAGAGGATGAGGTCCTGGTACGGATTAGGTAATTTCTTACCTCCTCTGGTGGCTGAGAGCAATTTCTCCTTAGCATGGATGAAATGTACTCTCGTGATTTCATCACGTGGCAGATGCTTGGGTACATGTGCAGGCTTTGGCAGGCAATGGACACTATAAATGATCAACTCACTTTCTGGAAGGTCTGGAGCAGTGCTTCTAAGGATGTCCTTAACATAGTCGTTAAGGTCATTGGTGTTTACCGATTCCGGGACTCCTCTGATCTTGACGTTGTTCCAACGGTTTCTATCCTCATTGTCGGATATTTTCTCCTTCATCCACCTGTTTTGTTCCAGGAGATCTTTGTGTGCTCCGACAAGGTGGTTATGGGCTATAGTCATCTCTTCCATCCTTCTTTCCAGTCTAATTATTCTGGAGTCTGTTTCACCTGCAATCTGTGAAACATGGCCTACCAACATCTGTAGGTCACTTCTGACTTCCCTGATGTTCTCATGGATTCCTGCTCTGAATGAGAGCATAAAGTCCTTTAGGAATTGCTGTGTGACTGTTTGGCCTGATGCCGGAAAGGATTCCATGGGGTCTGCAGCCTGTGGCTGTCTGCTGCTCCTTTGAATACGTTGGGGAAGAGAATGCTCACTTTGTGGTGTTAATGCAGCCGTTTGTACGCCTGATGAGGAGTAAGGCGGATTTTTTGGATAGTTTGATGCGTCCATATGTACGCCTGGGGTAGCGGGATGCGTATTTTGCGGATCGTCGGACGCGTCAAAATGTCCGCGTGGAGTAGGGGAATGTACACATGGCGGTGCCCGAGCGTCCTGGAAGTCCGCATCGGCCTGTTGCGGTACTGTGGGCCCCGGCTTCAGAGGGCTCCGCTCGCGGGCTTTCTTGGCCTGCCGCTGGAAAGACTCCTCATCGCTGTCATCCTCATACAGCGCTTCATGGCCTCTTGGGAAGGGGGTGAGGAGAGGATCATACCTGTTTTTTAGTGGAAGAGGAGATGGTGTTCTGTGGATGGGTCTCTCCAGGGCCTCCCTGCTGTGATAGCGGTGGCCATCTTGGTTTTCTTCAGCATAGAAGGAAGACAGCTTTCTCAGGGCTGGGGAGCTGTAATTCCTTCCTGATTTCGCTCTCCTGTATTCCCAGTTGCTCTCAGGGTGTCCTGCCATCTTTCTGTGAAGAAATTGGGGCTTCTCAGGGTGCTTTTAGTCGCTTTCTGTGGTATTCAGGCAGAGAGCTCTGGTCTCACACAGCCATGCAGCTCAGCTGCCAGCCACGCCCCCTTGATAGACACTATCCAAAGAAATTGGTTAAACGGATTAAAAGGGACGTTATGGAATGAGAGGGAAAAGAATTACTAAAACCCGGGAAAAATTCGGGGGACAAAAATAAGGAACGGATGATTCTAGCAACATCCTTCAGTACATTGTCAAACAAAATTTCAGTGGTTAAACGACACTGGCCTATCCTGCGTTCCATCAGCACGGAAGTACCAATCTTTAGACAAGTTCCAAATAGTAGCTTACAAGAGGGCAAAATCCATTCGTGACCTTCTAATAAAGGCAGACATTGGGTCTGCTAAAATCAATGCACAGAGGCAGCTGGCACCATCACGTAGAGGCACTTTTCCCTGTCTGCATTGCTCATGCTGTCAACTAGTGCTAAAAGGGAAAAGTATTAACCATCTCATGAAATGTTTTCCAATTACATTTTCCCATTACGTGAGATGTGATACAGAGTTTGTCGTATATGGTATTAAGTGCCCTTGTGGCAAAATGTATATTGGTGAAACTACAAGAGCGGTCAAGGAACGAATCATCGAACATAAATCTAAAATTAATGTAGCAGTCAGACGAGGCCTGGACCTCTCTCAGGTAGATTCTCCTGTGGCCCAGCACTTTTTAGAGATGGGTCACTCTCTCTTGGAGATAGTGCCCCTACCTAGACAGGGAGGTGATAGAGAATCGATTTTATTTCATAGAGAGGCCTGCTGGATTAGATTTTTACAAACATTGGTCTCGACAGGGCTCAACATTGAATATAGACCCCAATAAACTACATATAAGTGCAATTTTTCTTATTTGTTGTATCCTCTATTTTTATTGTATGTGACCTTTTTTTGTCTTTGTAGATGGAGGCCTAGTGGTTATAGCCCCAAGATTGAAGATGCTTTGGTGCAATTGTACGGTTTTGTACTTCCTTTTCTTTGGCCTCTTTTTGTATATGACAGTACGTTGGAGAGATGTGGGGCATCTTGTGTCCACCCCGCCAAGTGCCTAAGATATGTACTGCGGTTTGGGCGTGTTATGCTTGACCTATTTTTGACGTAGGAAAAGCGTACTCATTAAAATTAATTTGACCTACCCAATCGTAGGGGAATGTGTATTTGTTAATATTAAAATTTATATGCCCTTAGGATATATAGAAATTACAAAAACATAATATTGAAACTGATGGCAGGAATTACATTTATATACATATGTCTGTTTTTGACTGTGTGCCCTGTTTTGTGGCACGTGCAGAGGCTTGCTGTCCTTGTTTTTTGAATAATTATTTGCCATTGGCGTAATATAATGTTTTGTGTTTGACATTTTCGTTGTGTTAGATATAAATAATAATAATTTTCACCATTTCCCTACGTAGCTCCCTTTGATACACCGCCCCCTCTATTTAAACAGATACGCCTTTATTGACATGTGGCAGTGTTGGAGTAACATCCGAGTGGGGGAACTGCGTTTCAGCGTGGTTGCGCTGACTTCCCGACCCGACCCGGATGTTGTGACCGTTTTGGATGGGTGCGACCTTATCGTCGCACCATAGAATCTATGTCACTTCTGGCTTGCTTGCGTGTCAGTGTGGTTACGCTGTGACTGCCCTGAATGGATGGATGGGTGCGACCTTAATGGTGCACCGTTGTACCTACGTCATATCCAGTTTGGCGACTGCGTTCCAGCATGGTTACGCTACCCGGAATATGTTGCGGCTTGGTCCTATTGGAGCATCCCTGAGATGCTCTGCGGGCTATTTAAACTATAGTGGACGCCATTAGGGATTGGATTCCCAAGATAGCAGCTCGTCTTTTCCTGGAGGCCATTGGAAAAGTAAGTATCTTTATAGATTATGGGGCATATTGGCAGATGGGACACTATCGCCTAACATTCCATCCTGTCTTCATGTTTGTGCGACGATGTACGGGACCCATCATAATGTTTCTTTAATATCTCACTATGCAATTTTTTGAACTATGCTACAGTTTATCCGAATCAGAATCTTTATTTTCGCCAAGCAATACTGGGTCGTGCCCGGAATTGGTCTTGGCACGTACAGATACAGGTAGGATAGGGTACACATAATACATCAGAAAGGATCGGCACTATATCAGGCATTTCATACAGAGAAAACATTCAAGCAGACAACACTAAATTTTCATTTCCATTTCCAATTTTTTCATAGATACCCAGCACTCAGGTGTGTGAAGGATATGTGTGGCGGCAAAACATGATCACGTTGTGGTGGGGAGTGCGTGGTGAGAGTTTAGTGAGTTTACAGCTGAGGGGAAGAAGCTATTTCTGTGTCTAGTGGTCCTGGTGTAGATGGACTGATACCTCCGGCCCAAAGGAAGCTGGCTGGAAAAACGGTTGCCTGGGTGTGAGGGGTCATTTACAATCCTCAAAGCTCTGGAGCTCAGCCTTGAGTGGTAGAGGAGGTCCAGAGCGGGTAACGGCTTTCCTATAATTCTCGCCGCTGATCTGATGACTCTCTGTAATTTGTGTCTGTCGCTGGCGGAGGAGCTGGCATACCAGACTAGGATGGAAGAGCAGAGGACAGATGCAATTGTAGCAGAGTAGAAGCTGGTCAGAAGTTTCGGGGACATTCCGAACTTCTTCAGTTGACGGAGAAAGAATAACCTCTGCTGGGCTTTCCTCTGGATGGAGGAGGTGTTTGCCTTCCACTTCAGGTCGTTGGAGATGGTTGTGCCCAGAAGTCGGACACAGGGAACTCTTTCAACTTCTTTGTCATCGATACGGATTGGAGGGGGAGCGTTGGTGTGCTTCCTAAAATCAACAATCATCTCAACAGTTTTTGCCGTGTTTAGGACCAGCCCGTTCTCCCTGCACCAGTGGCAGATGCTCTCAACCTGGTGGCGGTACGCTTCCTCGTCATTTTTAGTGATGAGGCAGACAATGGTGGTGTCGTCAGCGAATTTGATCACTTTGACGGAGTCCGCTGTGGATCTGCAAGCATTCGTGTACAGGGAGAACAGGAACGGCGACAGGACGCACCCTTGTGGTGCTCCTATATTTGTAATCTGTGGTTGAGAGGAGATGGTGCCTAGCTTTACGACCTGGGATCTGTTGGTGAGGAAGTCTGTGATCCACAGGCGTAGAGTGGGGTGGACCCTGAGTGCGGCAAGGTTCTCTTGAAGTATTTTGGGGCTGATGGTATTGAATGCTGAGCTGAAGTCAAGAAGGAGGATCCTGGCATACGTGCCGGGTTTGTCCAGATGGTCATGGACGAGCTCCAGGCAGATATTGATGGCGTCGTCGGTGGACCTGTTTGCTCTGTATGTGAACTGGTGCTAATCCAGCAGGGCCTCAGTGGTGAGCTTGAGGAGGGGGAGCACCATCCTTTCAAAAATTTTCATGATGACTGATGTAAGTGCCACGGGCCTGCAGTTGTTGAGGTCGGTGACGCCTTGCTTTTTGGGGACAGGGATGATCGTGGACCTCTTGAAGCATGCGGGGACTTTCCCACTCTGAAGGGACTTGTTGAAGATGGAGGAAAGAATAGGGGCGAGCTGTCGAGCGCCAGAGGCTTTCCTGACATTTATCCTTAACAAGTGTTGCAGAACATCCGCCTCGTACACCGGTGGAGGGGGCGAGTTTGGTCTCGGGGCCTCAGAGGCAGGGGAGGGGGGAGGTGCCCGTAGCTGTGGAGGAGACTGGTTCTCAAATCTACAGTAGAATTCACTGAGATTCTCGGCAAGCTCAGCACTCGGTTTTGCATGCTGCGGGGGAGGCTTATAGTTGGTGGCGGCCTTGAGCCCTTTCCACACAGCTCGCGAGTCATTTGAGGAGAGATTCTGTTCCAGTTTATCCGCATAGCCCTTCTTGGCAGCCCTCAGTTCTCTGTTCAGGTCATTTCTTGCCCTTCTGTATTCATCTCGGTTTCCTGACTTGTGCGCGTCCTCTTTGCTTCTGCGCAGTTGCCGTAGTTTTTTTGAGAACCACAGTTTGTCATTAGTTAATGTATGAGGTAACATTGTCAGCCCATTCGTCCAAGTTTGGGGATTCCAGGATCTGCCAGTCTGTGCAGTCGAAACAGGCCTGAAGTTGTAGCTTCGCTTCGCTTGACCACACTTTGGAGGTTGTGAGGACCGGTTTCGACGTCTCCAGGCGTCTCCTGTAAGTTGGTATCAGGTGGATGAGACAATGATCAGATGAACCTAGAGCTGCCCAAGGGGAGACTTTGTATGCATCCTTCAGGACCGTGTAACAGTGGTCCAGTGTGTTGGCATGCCTGGTGGGGCAGTTGACATGCTGATAGAAGCGGGGAAGCTCTTGGCGGAGGTTGGCCCTGTTGAAATCGCCCATGACGATGAACAGTGAGTCCGGGAGGTCCGTCTCCCACTGCGTGACAGTGTCGCTGAGCTCCCTCAGGGCATTTTTTTACCTCAGCATAAGGTGGGATATACACACCAGCGAGAACGAAGGAGGAGAACTCCCTAGGTGAGTATGTCGGCCTGCAATTTACCAGAAGGAGCTCTAGCTCTGGTGTGCATTTCTTTGCAAGTACGGTGGAGTTGGAGCACCAAGCAGAGCTAATGTAAAAACAGATGCCTCCCCCTTTCTTTTTCCCCGTGAGGGTGCTGTCACGGTCTGCGCGGATGAGGCTGAAGCCTGGGAGATGTAGTGCGCTATCAGGGATGTTATCATTGAGCCATGTTTCTGTAAAGCAAAGAATTGGGGTGTTTTTGCCAAGTTCGCGTTTGTCTCCGAGGAGTCTCAGTTCATCCAGCTTGTTGGGGAGGGAGCGGACATTCGCGAGGTGGGCTGCAGGGATGGCTGACCGCAGGCCCTTCCTCTTCAATCTCACCCGTGTGCCTGCTCGACAGCCTCTGTGTCGCCGGCTTGTGCGGGGTTCTAGC
This sequence comes from Hyperolius riggenbachi, assembly GCF_040937935.1. Classification (NCBI taxonomy): domain Eukaryota; kingdom Metazoa; phylum Chordata; class Amphibia; order Anura; family Hyperoliidae; genus Hyperolius; species Hyperolius riggenbachi. The sequence continues at coordinate 206,132,956 of NC_090653.1, forward strand.
TCGGGGGCAGTGGTTTTCTGGACGTGGCTCCATACGGAGTTGGACAGGAAACTGTCCTCTGGGTGTAGGGCTACAGTATGTTCCCATGTGAGGAGCTGTGCCCTAGAGTAGGTGGTACGTGGGGGGGTGCCACGTGGGATCCATGGGTGTAGAACCCACTCAGTGGGAGTCTACAGAGTGGCAGTGCAATAGCGGAGCAGTTAACAACAATCCGTATGCCACAGTGCAGTTTAAATAGTTGGATAACAGACCATATGCCACAATGCAGTTAAATAACAGTCCATTGCCCCAGTGCAGTTAAATAACAGTCCATTTGCCCCAGTGCAGTTAAAATAACAGTCCATATGCACCAGTGCAGTTAACTAGCAGTTCATAAGCCCCAGTGCAGTTAATACAGTTCATATGCAGTCCATATGAACTGTTTATATATATTTAGTAGCTTTAATGGGGTCCTTGATCTAAGTGTACGCTTATGGGGACAGTGGCCATGGCAGTATGTGTCTGGGCACTATATGGCGATCTTTTATTTGACAATTTGTTATTTTTTTATACTTAGGCCACCTTTGTGCATCTGGTTGGTTCAGATGCCGTGTATCGCTCTGTGCCGTTGTGCCTTTCTTTTTGGCTCTTTGCTGCTGGTTGAACCATGCAGGTTTGTGCTAATGCATCTTCATAATTTAAATATACAATTTGCAATTGTTTGATAGGTATTGTTTCTAATGCTAATAACCTATCTTGATATGGCTTTGGTTCCCCATCACGCTATACCTTTTTTATTTTTTGGCATCGGCAAGTACATCCATTGTGTTACGGTGTGTGTTGCACTATTGGTCATGACCACACCGTGACCCTTGTTATATATATATATATATATATATATATATATATATATAGTCTTTAGGAATTTTTGACATGTGCCATTTCTATCGCCACATATTGCCATTTTTTTTTTCATTTTGTTTCATATTTTTCATATTTTGTATGCTTTCCATCCTGCGTTTGATGGGCAACCAACCTATATATCTTTATGCTCCATGCTCCATTTCTCCTGGTGTTTTTTCAGACATGCATTTTTCTGTTTGGTTTTCGTCACTGACTATGAGAAGTACTCGCATGAGTTGTGATTTGGGAAGTGACTCCAGTAAGGTTATTACGGTCCGTAGGTTCTGAAAAGAGGTCAAACGACAACATTCGGCCTTTCTTGCTCACGTTCACATCAAGAGATGCAATTTCTAATGTTTCAACATTATATGTAAATTTCAGGGCTGTTGTGGCTCCCTGCATTTCTTCATAGAAAAGATCGAAGGAGAACCTGGGCCCCGTCCAGAAAAGGAAAATGTTGTCAATATAGCGACGCCACATACGCGTATCTCCAGAATAACTCGATGCAATATACCCATTCCTCCTCGAATCTCTCTACGAACAAATTTGCATAAACTGGAGCCACATTGGATCCCATGGACGAGCCCCTTATTTGAAGGTAAAAAGTGTCTTGAAAAAGGAAAAAGTTCCTTTCTAGTACTAATTCTAAAAGGGACATGATGAATTCAATTTGTAACCCATTAACTGTCAAATCACCCAATAGAGACTGTCAGACAGCAGCTTTGCCTTCTGTATGTGGAATACAAGTATAGAGTGACTCGATATCTAATGTGATCAGAAGACAGTCTTCATGTGGCAGAATTAGTTGACTCATCTGTTTGATGAAGTCAGATGTGTCCCTAATATAAGATCTCTGGTTGAGCATATACTTAGACTTTTTCTTGGTTGGTGAAAGATGTTTTCTCCCTTTTTCTCCCTTTTTAATCCTTTGTGGAGGATATGTGATTAGTGCTACTTCTGGTTTCATTACCTTGGTGTTTTGATCTTCACCTGTACACAGTTTTCTAATGGTATGTAGGTATGTAGGTTCAAAAATGTATTGAACCTGGTTTTGTACATACCACAATCTTATCACTCTTGACGGCTCTTCCACTTTTTTCCTATTTTGACTTGAAAGTTTTTATTATGTTTGATTTAATTGGTGATTTTATTGTACCCTTTATTGCTTGTTCCCTAGAACTCTGTAAGGCCCGGTTCACATTAGCGGTCGCCGTCCGGAATCGCCATGCCGGAGCCGGACCGCATGCAGAACGGACGGAACGGACGCACGGCATAGCAATGAAAGCCTATGCGTCCGTTCACATGTGTCCGTTTCGTCCGGACCGGATCCGGACCAGATCCGGACTCCGGCATAAGACCCAACATGTGCTATTTTTTGGTCCGGCTCCTCCGGCAGCCGTATCCGGAGCGGAGCCGGACTGCACCATCCGGCCAATGAGAACCGGAGAGCGCACAACACACTGGCTAAAAATCCGGATGTTCTACCCCACTTCCTATGCGCATTGAAGCGGCGATTTTGGATGGGGACACATGGGCAAGCATTTTGGAGTGGAGCAGCAGTGACTTTAAACGTGCTGGAGATGTTGGCAGTATGTCGGAGGTGGAGGTGAGTGCTAAACAGCGGAGGGCCTGATTCCACAGGTCCACCTTCTGCTGACCTCCCAGACCCCAACATTTTTATTCTATTTCTACTATTTTTTGCCAAACGGATCCGGATCGCATCCTGATGAACACCTGATGCAACCTGACCGGATCCGGATCAGAACCGTACGGTTCCGATCCGGATCCGGTCAGGTCATCCGGTCCGTTTGGCAGAGAACCGCAAGTGTGAACCGGACCTCACTCGGCCAGATGAAGGGCGTTTATACTAAAAAGCCTGAAACGAACATGTGTCGTTGCCTCTAAATGTATGCCTGTAAAGGTTACAACCATTCATCAAGTCAAGCCAAACTACAATATTTGTCAGTTCCTGATACCAGCTTTTGTCTTGCGGTTGTTTGTATGAAGACTGATTTTTTCAATTTGAAGAACCGTTTTTAAGGTCTTTTTTTCTGCAATATGTGTCAATAAAGTTTTCAATATTTTTTGTACTACAAGATTGCATTATAGTCTTTTAACATTAGTCCTTATCTAGAGCAATATATGTCTAAGTGGGCGAGGTGGATTGCCCAATAAAAGGACTGTGTTTTGGCCCTTCACTGTTTATTACCTTGCTGTATTTATAGATGCCTTTGGGAAAACAAAACAGGTGTTACATGTCTTTCAAAACCTTTGCTTAAAGAGAAGGTTCAAGCAAAATAAAATAATGAGTTTCACTTACCTGGGGCTTCTACCAGCCCCATGCAGCTATCCTGTGCCCTTGTAGTCACTCACTGCTGCCCCAGTCCGCTGCTGGCAGCTTGGCGACCTCCGAGGTCGGCGGGCCCATTGCGTACATTTTTACGCATTCCCGCTAGTGCAGGAACATTAACACATACATTTTTACGCATTAGTGGTTCAATGCGTAAATTATTACGCATTGAACCAGTAATGCGTAAAAATGTACACTAGCGGGAATGCGTAAAAATGTACGCAATGCGTCCCGCCGACCTCCGAGGTCGGCAAGCTGCCAGAGGGGGACTGGAGCAGCAGTGAGTGACTACGAGGGCACAGAATGGCTGCATGGGGCTGGTAGAAGCCCCAGGTAAGTGAAACTCATTTTTTTATTTTGCTTGGACATTCCCTTTAAGATCAGAACTATATATAGCAGAATTTTTAAGAATCTTTAAACTCTATGCTTCCAGTAGTTTCCTTATATTAACCACTTGAGGACCGCAGTGTTAACCCCCTTAAAGACCAGGCACTTTTTCTTAAAATTGGCCACTGCAGCTTTAAGGCCAAGCTGCTGGGCCGTACAACTCAGAACACAAGTAATTCCTCCCCCCTTTTCTCCCCACCAACAGAGCTCTCTGTTGGTGGGGTCTGATCACCCCCCCCCCCTCCCCCCCAGTGTTTGTTTGTTTTTATAAATATTTATTTTTTTGTTTTTTTAAATAAAATTCTTTAGTTGTTTTTTTTTTACTTTACCCCGCTCCCTTCCTCCCCCTGCCAGCCAATCAGCGTGATCAGCTGCCATAGGCTTTAGCCTATGACAGCGGATCACTTCTGCATCTCCAGTGGGGACAGCCTTGTCGCAACGGCTGTCCCCAGTACAGCGCTGCTGCAGATCGCAGCACTATACAAAGCAATTAGACGGTGGTGTTGCCTTGTAACAGTCTTCCGAGCGGCGATCGCTCCGCCTTCTAAGCAGGAGATGCCCGCGCAACCTGCGCGCGATCTCCTGCTAGTCCCATAGACGGCTGTTCACAACAATCGGCGTGGAGCGGTCCTGGGCTGCCGTACTGCTCACGCCAATTGGCGTGGAGCAGTCGGCAAGTAGTTAAACTTCCACTGTTAGTAAGAAAAATGGAATTCTGTTTAGGTCAGCAATATACAGTAAAATGATTTTAGGTAATATTATTTAATTATCTTGTTTTGCTGTACCTGTATTAAAAACTGTTGCAGTGCAGGAAATAATATTTCATTCTAGGAAATAATAATGGGAGTGTCTGTCAAATTGATTTGATCAGTCCCAGGAGGCAAAAACAAAACACTTTTACCCTGTAGAAGTCCCAGACTGCAGGCTAAGTAAGGTAGTTCTGTAGTGCTGGGTAGGGAAAATTTAAGAAAAATAATATTTTGTATTAAAAAATAACAATAAAATTAATTTAAAAAAAAGTCACAGAAGCAATTAGATACCACCACCAGAAAGCTCTGTTGGTGGCAAGAAAAGGAGGGCCAAATTCATTTGTGTGCTAAGTTGTATGGCTCTGCAGCGAGCTTTTAAAGCTGCAGAGCACTTCATTGTAAAAAATAGCCCGGTCACTAGGAGGGTTTAAAGAGAACCAGAGATGAAGCACCCTCATGTATTTTATTACATTTATCAGTGGGAACATGACAGTAAACACCTACCCTGCTTTTAGTTTTATTCTTTTCAGTCTAATCTATCTGTTATCAACTGTGATAAGAATCCACCGACTATTCAGTCGAGGTTTGACCTGGAATCATTATAGCTGAGTCACTCTTCTGTGGAGTCTTTTCAAGCCCAAGCCTGCCGCCTCCTGGATCAGATTTCATACTCAGAGCTGTTGACATGGAAGGGGCTGCTGCTGCCCTGAAAGATGTTCTGAAACAGTGTATCTGTGTGCAGCCTGTCATTATCTACTGTATGCAGTTTCATTTCTATGAGAGACACTTCCTACAGGCAGCCACACAGCATACCAGAATAATAGTTGAAAGCACACAGATGAAATGCTGCAGAAGCAGCCCTGCTTGTCTATAGTCTCATATAGCCTAGACAGCACATCCAGAACAGTTTATAACCTGGAAGCAGAAGAGATATGAGCCGGCGGCCATATTGGATATTTCCTGGAGCAATAATGGATAAAAAACACTCAAAAAGGCACACCAGAGTGGTGAAATTATCAGGTAGAGCATTTATTCTTTACAAGCTATCAACTGATATGTTTATTTTGTGTGAATCGTTCATCTCTGGTTCCCTTTAAGCCTGTGGTCCTCAACTGGTTAAAGAGGAATTGTAGTGAAAATAATGTAGTGAAAAAAGTGCTTAATTTTTACAATAATTAGTTATAAATGATTTAGTCAGGGAACATGCTTCTGTGTCCCCTCTTCCCCACAAAAGCCTCGGTTACACTTGAAGAAGCAGATTTTTTTTTTAATTCTGTTTATTGGCGAACAAAAAAATATAGAAAACAATTGTACAGAAATGTGCAAACAACGCAGGACAATTATTGCTTGAGATTGGGATCACAATAAATTTAGCACTGTTGCAACCTGCGATCTGACCCATAAAAGGGCAGACAAACATCAACAGTCATTGTACATTCAAGCTAACGCCATGAATTTTGCCATAAACATAACCACAAAACAAATAACAATTTGGTGATCTTCAGTAGCCATATCAAAGCTCCTTCTGCCCTCCATAATCTAAAATAGACTTTTCAGCCCCTTCCTTGTTCATAGTTTACATCCCAAAAGTCCAACAGTTTTCCACAGTGACCCTCCCTTTCATGTGCCAGTGAGGTCAAATGCGCCATGATCCTTACCCTACTGATCCTACGAATCAACTCTTCAATAGCAGGTAGGGTTTTATGCTTTCACAATGATGCAATGGTAAGGTGAGCTGCAGTGAGACTGGTTCAGAATTTATTGTGAATCTTTACGTAAGCCTCTCCAGGGTTTCCCTAAAAGATACACCCATGGGTCTAGTGGTATATTCTTCTGGAGAACCTTGAAGATCCAAACTTTCACCCTATCCTAGAAAGCCTCGGCTACAGGGCAAAACCAAAAGATGTGAACCAGGGTATCCCTAAAGCTACAATTCCTCTAACAAGTGTCAGGAGTCCTCTGGAAAATTTTGCATAATCTATCAGGGGTCCTGTACCAGTGGAACACAATTTTATAGACATTTTCCTTGGTAGTGTACAGATAGAAGTTTTCCAGGCATTTACCTTACAATGGCCTATATGTAATTCACTTTTTCACCTGAGTTTTCACCTAGGTGAAATTTTCAAACTTATTTTCAAATAAAATGCCTTTTAAACCACTAGCAAGCAAACATATGCTCAAAATAATTTTGATAGTAATTTTTCTCACACTTTTTGTTACTTTTTCTATTGCAAAATGCTAAAAAATATTTATAAATTGAAGATGAAAAATTATCACCTAGGAGAAAAAATCAGGAGAAAAAGTGAATTGCATATGGGCCAACATGTCTTCCCAATCAGACAGTTCTATAGTACAATTTAATCAGGTTTACCATATCTCCAAATATTTATGCTTGACAAAGGACTCTAGGGAAGGAACATTGAGGGCAGAATAGACTCTTATTAGTCCAGGAGTCCTTTCTGTGTGTCAGGGCAAAGACTCAAAAGCTGTCTGGGAAGATAGACACTCATTACCCAACATTTTAGAGATAAAGGGCTTCACCTGCAAATATTCAAAGAACCTATGGGAAGGGACGCGATACTTAGCCTTAAGCTGGGGATAAGTAAGTAAGTGGTCACTTGTGGGAGTGTATAGATCTAGAAGGTATTCAGGACACATAGGAGGTAGTTCCTTATTATATTTAGAAAGTGGGAATTCAGATTTCCTTTAAGTTTGATCAGTTGTGAGTTGACAACATCAGGTGATACTAGCCTTAAAGAGACTCTGAAGCGAGAATAAATCTCGCTTCAGAGCTCATAGTTAGCAGGGGCACGTGTGCCCCTGCTAAACCGCCGCAATAGCGCCGCTAAACAGGGGTCCCTTGACCCCCAAACCCCCCACTGCGAAACTTGGTCGCAGACTTGGTCGCTCCTGGAGGCAGGGCTAACGGCTGCAGCCCTGCCTCCAGTCGCGTCTGTCAGCGGCGCATCGCCGCCTCTCCCCCGCCCCTCTCAGTGAAGGAAGACTGAGAGGGGCGGAGATACGCGCTGACAGACGCGCGTGGGGCAGGGCTGCGGCGGTTAGCCCTGCCCCAACCAGGAAGCGCTCCCCCGCATTACGGAGGGGATTTGGGGGATCAGGGACCCCCGTTAAGCCGCGGGTAAGCGGCGGTTTAGCAGGGGCACACATGTCCCTGCTAACTCTGAGGTCTGAAGCGAGATTTATTCTCGCTTCAGACTCTCTTTAAGCTATACATTCCAGGTAAGGGAGAAATAATGGAGGTGGACCTGCATCAAAGTAGAAGCGTTAGTCTTTAAGCTTAGCAGTCACCCATTAGCGTAGGGGGAGATAAATGCCTCTTCCAATTCAACTCATTTACACCTTCAGATAGAGGTTAGTCATCCAGAGATCTGCATCAGGTAGTTTGCTAGGTAGTAATGTTGAAATTGTGGTACTAAAGACCATCTCTAGTCCAATCATATTCCATAACCTGCCTGGACACCCTTGGTCTGCCTCTAGCCCAAATGAGCCTGAGCACATCTCTTTGAAAATGTTGTAATACGGAATAAGGTATAGAGATAGGTAGCGTGTCATAGAAATAAAGGAACCTGCGTAAAATATTAATTTTGATAAAGTAAATTCTCTCTTCCCAGGATATCTGCTACTGGTTCCATCTGTCCAAGTCTTTTCTGAATCATCGGAACAAGGGGGCAAAGTTAGGGTTATAGAGAGTGGTAGGATGTGCCCAGGTGGATGCCCAGGTGTTTAATACTGTCCAATTTCCATTCAAAATGTAAGATCATTTAAAAAAGCTGGAGGTCAGATGAGGGTATGTGGAATGGGAGAGCTTCTGTTTTATCAGGGTTGATTTTGAACCCAGAGATGAATTTAAAATCTACTATTACCTTAAAAAGATTATGGAGAGACACCAGTGGCTGAGACAGGGGCAGGAACATGTCATTGGCAAAGAGGGACAGTTTATAGTCCCTCCTAAGATGTCCACAGAGGTCCTAACAGCAATGGCAAGGGGTTTGATGCAGAGGGTAAACAGCAGGGGGGATAGCGGGCACTCCTGCCACGTGCCGTTAGATGGAGAAAAGTACACTGAATTTACTAGAGGGAGCTTAACCGCTGTTTAGGGTTACAGTATAGGCACTTAATTGAAGTGAAAAACTGTCCCCTAAACCCAAAGCGTTCCATAACCCTAAATAACTATGGCTATGATAGTCTATCGAGTTTGGACACAGAGAAGGCCTTTGAGAATAGAGATGGCCCAAACTGTTCGCTGGCGAACGGGAACCTGCAAACTTCCAGGGTTCGCGATCGTGGAGAACCGCAAACTTTTCTGGAAGTTCGATCCGCCCCCATAGTGCATCATTAGGGTCACCTTTGACCCTCTACATCACAGTCAGCAGGCACATTGTAGCCAATCAGGCTGCACTCCCTCCTGGAGCCCAACCCTCCTCTTATAAAAGGCAGGCAGCGTCAGACATTGGACTCACTCGTGTGCCTGCAGTAATTAGAGAAGGGAGAGCTGCTGCTGCTGCAGAGAGAGTTATAGGGAAAGCTTAGGCTCTTTTAGGCTTGTTAGCTTGCTCCCTGCTGATTTTTATTGCTAAAAAAGCACCCCTCAACAGCTCTTTTGAGAGCTAATCTGTGTGTGTGTCCCACAGACACTTGTGTTGCATAGACAGCCTTGGTAATTCCTACTGTGCCACTGCCAGGCCCAGTACATTCAGTGACTACCTGTGTCTGTGACAGGCAGCGGCACATTTGTAATCCCAATCACTGCACCTGTTCACTGTTTAGTAAACCTACCTACCTATACTTACGTGAACGCACGCATAGTTAATACCACCAGTCATTGCACCTGTTCACAGTACCCGTGTGTGACAGGCAGCTGCACATTTGTAATCCCAATCACTGCACCTGTTCACTGTTCAGTGCACCTACCTACCTTTACCTACATGAGCGCACGCATTGTTAATACCACCAGTCATTGCACCTGTTCACGGTACCTGTGTGTGTATCAGGCAGCTGCACATTTGTAATAACAATCACTGCAGTGCATACCTGTAACCTGTTCAGTGCACTTACGCGAGCGCAAGCAGTGTAATATACCACCAGTCACTGCACCTGTGTGTGATAGATGCACATTTGTAATACCAATCCCTGCATACCTGCACACTGTTTAGTATACCTATGCATACCTGTTAACTGCACCTGTGTGAGAGCTGCACATTGTATTGTAATACCAGTCACTGCATACCTTTCACTGCACCTGTGTGACTGCACATTGTATTAGTCAAGTCAGTGCATACCTTTCACTTTATCCCCACCGATATGGACAAAACAACAGGCAGAGCCAGGGCCAGGCCACCCGGCAGGTTTGTTCGAGGTCGTGCTGGCGTGATTTCGTGCGGCTCTGGCCCAAAGTACAGTGCTCAGAAGAAGGCACGTCCCATCAACTCCCAAGATTGTCAGGACGTGGTTGACAATTTAACACAGAACACCTCATCTTCCGCAGCCACCAGCGCTACTACAAGTACCACATCTGCTACATTTGACACTTCGCAGGAGTTATTTGGTGGGGAAATCACTGCTGAACAGGGGGACAGTTCAGGTCCAGTAGAACAATACTACTTGTGCATGGAGGAAAAGCCATGTATGAGCAGCCTTATTTTACAGGACATTCACAGACTGTACTCATACACGGACAGGAGAATGGCTACAAGAAACATTCAGCAGTTTTGTTGAATGTGTTTAGAGGGATCTACCGCTGGGACAGATGGGTGTAAGCTTCCCTATGCTAGGGTATATTTTTTTCCTTGCTTTAAGGCTACTCACTGCTAGCAATATTGTGCTTACAAACAGAATATGTAGAAGCTTTCCAGAGGCGCCAATAGAATAAAATTCACTTAAACGAGCTTAAAACCGATGGGGCAGTGGTGGTCCTATCCCACCAAGCATACAGTTTATCAGCATCAAAACCACACTGAGCGCCTCTGTCACAGAGGCGCTCAGTGTGGTTTTGATGCTGATAAGCTGTATGCTCCTTTTGATTGGCCTGATGAAGCGGGATTAAGCCCGTGAAACGCGTTTCCTATTTTTACTGTGGAGTATAAATAAATTATTTTTTGACTGTTGATGCCACAGTCCTTCCTTTGTTTGCTTTGTCTGCATGGATGGGATAGGTCCACCACTGCCTGATCGGTTTTAAGCTCGTTTAAGTGAATTTAATTCTATTGGCACCTCTGGAAAGCTTCTACATATTGCTAAGTCCACCCTTGGTGGAGGGTTGTACCCATCTTCTTCCCATCTACAGAGAGCGACTTTTAATCCTGAGTGGGGTCAGGTTAATCTCCCCACCTGCCTTCACATTGGTTGCCTAATGGTAACCCTGGTTTGTGAGTATTAAATTGTTATATTACTCATTATTAATTATCATCTATACAATATCACACTATTGGGCTCTTGGTGTCCCTCTCCCTTTATCACAAACAGAATGTTAGTTCTAATCAAGGTAGCACATGCACCTTGCAAGGAAAACATTTTTTTAATGCAACCCGAATAATTTGATGGCCGGAACCCTCGTGGAGATTACTTTTTAATTCTTCTTATCATTATTATATAAGTAAATATTTTAGATAAGTAAGTGTTTTGTTATTGCTATCTGTGGGAGGAAAGTGACAATGTAAAAAGATGGCAGGATGGGTGAGTAAGAACTAAAAGAAATAAAAGTGTGGGAAGGGGAAGTTGCCCAAAAAAGTACAAACTTGAAAAAGTGCACAATGGAGATGAAAATATAAAAATGTGCCTAGATGTGTGAGAAGACACAAATATCAGCTGTATTTGTGTGTGTGTAAATGTATGGAAACAGAAGTAAAACGATGAAATATCACAGTACTAGAGGTACAGACAAGTGCAGTGTTCTCCCCAGAATTTTTTTCCAGCCGGGTGGCATGAAAAAGTAGCCGGGTGGCGAAGTAAGATCACATTGAGTGGAGAAGGAGGGTCACGCTGGGGGGGGGGGGGGGGGTGTAGAGGATCACTAAAAGTGTCGTACTTCGATCACCCTGGGTAATACTAGGTGTGTGGGAGAAGATCACGCCGAGTGCTACTGGATGTGGATGTGATACCACTGAAAGCTATCAAGTGGGGAGGGAGATCTCACCCTTGGTGCAGCTGATGTGGGTGAGGGGTTCATACTAGATGCTTCACACTTTGTTGCTAATGGATTGAGGGTGCATGACTGGCTGCTGCTAATGGACAGGGAACCATCTCCCTTTGGGTTATATGGAGGGGGGGGGGGGGGGGGTCTCGTACTGTGTGATGCTGATGGGGAGGTGCTGGTGGACAAGGGAATCAGACTATGGGAGAAGGGAAAGTAAAAAATACCCCCACACACACACACACACACACACGGCTTGCATAGGCAGAACAGACCCATCAGAGTCCAGGAGAGGAGAGATTCATTTATGACGGATTTCAGTCTGGAGACACAGGACTTTCCCCGTCACAAGCGCACATATAGAACAACAAGAGAGCAATGTGCTTCCACGGCCACTGGCTCTCAGTTTTGTCTGCAGTTTACATTGTGTCTGACTCCAGACAGCATTCCATCTCTCACCGTGACCTGCCCAGGATCCTCCTGCTATAAATCACATCCCACCACACTTCTCCATCCCGCTGTCAGCTCTCCTGTGACTCCAGCACGTGTTTCTCCCCTGTGCTACGAATCACAGATCACCGCACTGCTCCGTTCCTGCTTTATGCACTGAACTTCGTGCACATAAATTAACATGTTCAGCCTGTGAATGATTGCTCTCTGCCTGCCTCTAGTCTCTGCCCAGCACATCCCCGCACAGCTGAGCTTACAGACAGTCATGAGCCTCTGCATTCTGCAGTGACAGTCGGCAGCTAGCACTATGGTCACGCCTCTTACCATGCGCTGAGCCAATCAGTGCAGGAGCTCGCCGGGAAGCACGAGATCTCGTGCGCAGAGGGGAAGTAGCACATCCTGACAGCCGGGCACTTGTCAGTGAAGAGTGTGGCTTGCGGTGATTTCATCAGCCGGGCGGTAACTTATCTTACCTGGGCGCTCCGCCCGGCTGATTGATCCTGGGGAGAACACTGAAGTGTTTAATTGATCCATAACTGATTACCTTTTTACAGTTTTTGTTAAAGAGACACTGAAGCGAAAAAAAAAAAAATGATATCATGAATTGGTTGTGTAGTAGGGGTAATTACTAGAACATTGGTAGCAAAAAAAATATTATTTTATTTTTATTTTCAGTTATACAGCTTTTTTTTTTGTATAACATTGCATCATTCTCTAATACTTGCAGTTTACATATTACTCAGCATTCTAAACGTTGTTGCAGAACAGGCAGTGAACTTTTGACCTGTCCTGAACTGTTCTCTGCAAAAGAAAAACACAATACAGCAGATATGACCTCATCAGAAGTCAGAGCTCTCCAGACTTTCAAAGTTGCAGAGCTCAATGGCTATTTGCACAGATAACAACTGGAGTTTCTTAACTCTTCCTGTACTGGAAACAAATATTAGACTTATGTCTCTGCTCCTAATGCTTATAAACCATGAAGTGCTAAGTTTGAGCACTTCATGGTTTATTATTGTCATTATCAATTATCACTGTTACTGATGTATGGATAATATGTATGTTCACTATGTGCACTTTTATTATTTTAGTAGGTATGTTATATAAGTTTCACTGCTATCAGGAGGTACTGAACCTGGTTTCATATGGTGTTGGAGTGCTCATTTTTTGAGCACCCCACACTGATTCTTATCCATAGTTACTGGAGTGTCTGATTTTTGACATATATGATTGTGCTTTATTACCCATGATGGATGGGCAGCAGCCAGAATTATCCACTGCACCCATCGCTCCACCATGGCGGATCCCCTCCTTGAATCCCTCCACTGGCTTCCTATCCAGTCCAGAATCAGATTCAAGATACTGTGTCTGACATACAAATCTGTGCACAAAACCTGTCCAACCTACATTTCCGATCTTACTCAGAGGTACACACCTAGCCGCTCACTCCGCTCTTCCATTGAACTTCGCCTAACCGCCCCCCGCGTCACCCAGTCCCATGCACGCCTCCAGGACTTCTCAAGAGCTGCTCCAACACTATGGAACTCCCTACCTCCACCCATTAGGGCAGCCCCCTCCTTCAACATCTTCAAGAAAGCCCTCAAAACTCACCTTTTCACTCTGGCCTACTACCCCTCACAAGTGCTTTAAACCCACAGCTGAACTCCGGTCTCCTACCTCTCGTGTCCCTACCTCTCCCTTTAGATTGTAAGCCTTTGGGCAGGGTCCTTCTCCTTTTGTGTCCAACCTGATCATGCACCTCCATTACTGTGAACCCATGCTAGGCATCTGAGTGAACCTAACTTGCCTAATCTCCATGCTCCATCCAGTGACTGACTAAGCATTACCTTGTACTCATACTGTGCTGCATGATCTGATCTTTCTTGTATTCAGGTATTGCCATTTTGCTGTATGTCACCCCTAAATATTGTATGTATCCCTATTTATTGTCCAGCGCTGCATAATATGTTGGCGCTTTATAAATACAATAAATAAATAAATAATGGATAGAATCCAGGATTATATGTGGAAGATTTTGGTTGGTCATTTTTTAGATGGTTTTATCCAATATACAGGATCTTCTCAAAAAATTAGCATATTGTGATAAAGTTCATTATTTTCTGTAATGTACTGATAAACATTAGACTTTCATATATTTTAGATTCATTACACACAACTGAAGTAGTTCCAAGCCTTTTATTGTTTTAATATTGATGATTTTGGCATACAGCTCATGGAAACCCAAAATTCCTATCTCAAAAAATTAGCATATTTCATCTGACCAATAAAATAAAAGTGTTTTTAAAACAAAAAAAGTCAACCTTCAAATAATTATGTTCAGTTATGCACTCAATACTTGGTCGGGAATCCTTTTGCAGAAATGACTGCTTCAATGCGGCGTGGCATGGAGGCAATCAGCCTGTGGCAGTGCTCAGGTGTTATGGAGGCCCAGGATGCTTCGATAGCGGCCTTAAGCTCATCCAGAGTGTTGGGTCTTGCGTCTCTCAACTGTCTCTTCACAATATCCCACAGATTCTCTATGGGGTTCAGGTCAGGAGAGTTGGCAGGCCAATTGAGCACAGTAATACCATGGTCAGTAAACCATTTACTAGTGGTTTTGGCACTGTGAGCAGGTGCCAGGTCGTGCTGAAAAATGAAATCTTCATCTTCATAAAGCTTTTCAGCAGATGGAAGCATGAAGTGCTCCAAAATCTCCTGATAGCTAGCTGCATTGACCCTGCCTTTGATAAACAACAGTGGACCAACACCAGCAGCTGACATGGCATCCCAGACCATCACTGACTGTGGGTACTTGACACTGGACTTCAGGCATTTTGGCATTTCCCTCTCCCCAGTCTTCCTCCAGACTCTGGCACCTTGATTTCTGAATGACATGTAAAAGTTGCTTTCATCCGAAAAAAGTACTTTGGACCACTGAGCAACAGTCCAGTATTGCTTCTCTGTAGCCCAGGTCAGGCGCCTCTGCCGCTGTTTCTGGTTCAAAAGTGGGTTCATGCTTCCATCTGCTGAAAAGCTTTAGGGAGATGAAGATTTCATTTTTCAGAATGACCTGGCACCTGCTCACACTGCCAAAACCACTGGTAAATGGTTTACTGACCATGATATTACTGTGCTCAATTGGCCTGCCAACTCTCCTGACCTGAACCCCATAGAGAATCTGTGGGATATTGTGAAGAGAAAGTTGGGAGACGCAAGACCCAACACTCTGGATGAGCTTAAGGCTGCTATCGAAGAATCCTGGGCCTCCATAACACCTGAGCACTGCCACAGGCTGATTGCCTCCATGCCACGCCGCATTGAAGCAGTCATTTCTGCAAAAGGATTCCCGACCAAGTATTGAGTGCATAACTGAACATAATTATTTGAAGGTTGACTTTTTTTGTTTTAAAAACACTTTTATTTTATTGGTCAGATGAAATATGCTAATTTTTTGAGATTTTTGGGGTTTCATGAGCTGTATGCCAAAATCATCAATATTAAAACAATAAAAGGCTTGGAACTACTTCAGTTGTGTGTAATGAATCTAAAATATATGAAAGTCTAATGTTTATCAGTACATTACAGAAAGTAATGAACTTTATCACAATATGCTAATTTTTTTAGAAGATCCTGTATATCGGAATGTATTTATATTGAAATAAATGTTCATGAATCTTTGATACTCAATTGAGGTGTAGTGCTGTTTTGTGAGCTATACAGTTCTCTTTCATTAAATTAGCCTTGCTGTAGCACACATTCTGGTCAGAGTGCAGTGTATTTTGTAGTATAAATTGATAAGACGGGGCTGTAAAGTTCAAAGAACTATTATTGCTTTTGTTTTGCAGATGAATGAAGCAGATTGTAGGTCAGACTGTCATGACATTAAACTGAAAAGGAAAATATGAGACTAGAGGAATAATCTATTTACCTGTAGTACTACACATACAATTAATAATTGCATATGGTTTATTTTAAGTTCAGCTTTGCATTAAATCCGGTTAAATGGCCTAATTTGTAATAAAAATGCAGTCCCACTGTTTTTATTTTTAACGAATACAAATTAATCTAATACAACCAAAGCAAAATTTTAGTTTTTCTGTGGTAGCTGGACATGTTTAAACACAGAAATGCAACTATGCCAGCAGCAATGCATGCATTTAATCTCAGTCGGAGTTGGTACAAGAGTGACATCACAAAGTGCATATGTAAGACACTACAAAAGGACACTAGGTCAATAGCTCTTAGCATATGCCCCGGGTGTGGTGTCGGGGCTCGTGGCAGCCGCACATAAGGCTAAACAGAGGAAATTGAGGTCATCACCTGCTGAACGCTCCATACAGGAAGCATGTTTGGACACAGGAAAGAAATACAATAGATTGTTAGAAGTTTAAAGTAAAACTAGTAGAGGTTCATTGTTCATACAGATACTTGAAATAAAGATCTGGCAGGTCTGGGGATCAGATTAGCAGAGGAGAAATACATTATACATTCCAGGGAAGTCTGTATTTATTAGATGTGCAGAACAGACAGAGGACAGCTAACATGATAAACACATCTATGCATTAGGCTTTTGCATCACATTTGCCTCATTGTTTGTTGCTTCTGGATTTTTTTCTTTTTTGTTTTTAATGGCTTACATAAGTTCAGAATGTTTGACAAGTGCTTGTGCATGCAAATAACCCCACCAAATACATGTGTTATACCATTTCTGTGGGGACCGCTGGGCTCTCGACCATGTTGTATCCACAGTCCATTCAAAGTAAGGAAAACTTCAACATTCTGATTTTCACAACTCTTTTGTGTGTTGGTTGAAAACTGTAAGGTGGAGAATGGTATTGATCCATGCACATTCAGTAGCATAAAGCGACGCTAGGTGCCAGACAAGCAAGCGGTAGGCTATAAGCTATAGAGCAAGGTCCAGCAGCAGCAAACAGTCCTGGATGGCAGGCAAACAAGCAGACGAGAAAGCCATAGGAGCCACACAAAAACAACAGAGGTAGATGGGTCACTAGGCACATGAGTAGCAAGAACCACCTGCACACTTGCTCAAGAGGCAACCAGAACGAGCAACCATGTGCGGTGACAACTCATGTGTCCTTTACGTAGCGTATGCTCTGTGGAGTCATCTCAAGGAGTTAAAGGAAACTGAAGTAAGAAAATTAACTTACAATTTGATACATACCTAAGTAGAGAGGAGGCTCTGGATACCATAGAGCATTCTCGGTCCTTTCAAGTTGAAGTTATTTGACCAGCCAGGTGGAATAGTTCTTCAGTATACCTCGGGCAGCCTCCAGAACTACTCACATCCACGAATTAGAGCTGTTGAGTTTGTGCAAAGAACAAGCTATCAGGACATTCTGAAACAAAATGTACTCCCACCTGTCAGAAAGCACATGTATCCTCCAGCAAGATAATGGGAGAAAACACTCAGCAAAAGCATGGAACAAAACATTAGACTATTCTGAGGTGGCAGTTTCAGATTAATTCAGAGACAGTTATAGGTTCTTATTTTTTCATGGAGGAGTACCAACGTATATGTCCATGTCGATATACAATATAATACAGCATTTTCAATCTACATTTTTACAATTAAAGATCTGTGGGGTTCTCTTTTTTTATCCAGCCCAGATGAAAATATTTTATATTACCTGGGTGTGCCAGTTTCGCAATGGCCTTAGTTTAAACATGGAACAGACAATACTACAATAATCTCAGAAATTTTTAGCATAGTGGAAGGTAATGAATATACAGTAAGCATACAGTACATGTGCACACTACAAAACCCTTCCCCTCAAAATGCTGTTCATAGGAGAGCATACTGAGAGGCTATACTTTACCTGTCTGACAGGACAGGACAGACGTGCACGCACCCTCAACTGATGTAAAAAGCTCTCCGATGGGGGTGCATGCGAACGATCAGGAGGGCACCCAATGGCAAAGGCAAGAACGTGGGTATGACACCACCTCATTTGTGCATTTATCCTCATTTGCTCTGTGCGTGTACTTTTATGATGCCATTATTGTCAGTGGCACCTAAGGATACAGCCCTGTTTGTCAGACTATTCCAGTACTTAATTCCTAACGTATACAGAAATAACAATATAACAATAGATTCCGCTAGGCCAGTATGACACACAATAAAATGGGGCAAAGACAATACATGGTGCAAATTGTATATAATGTCAGGTCCAAAGGTAATGCCTGTAAACCATGGATGCACTCTCCTGTGTCACTTCCCCTTTAACCAGCTCCTCACCGTTAAAGTAAATTAGTGCTCTCCACCAAAGCCTGATGTGGGAGACTCATCAAATCCTCAGACCTTCACACATGGGTAAATCCCTGCAAGTGAGATGTTACTGGGCCTCCCTTACCACTCTCAGTACTTATGCTGCTCTGTCTGTCAGTATTGAAAGTTCTCTGAGTGTGAGCACTACAGGGTCTTCCAATTTATTGGTTGGCTGCTTCTATTAAGGTTCCTATTAACAGTATTATCACCTGAACAATCAACCAGCCAATTCGATCACAGCGATCGATTGGAAATAATTGTTTTTGTCCACCAATGGAGAGGAAAGTTGTAAGCAATCCGATCAAACCAATAGAATCGATCCAAAATTTGAATCCACAGAACAATCAATATAACAATCAGTAGAATGATTGTTCTTCATTAATCGGCACCACTAACGGTAACCAATCCATGTGATCATACTGTCCGTCGTTCAGGAGAATAATGGACACCATTACAGTTAGAATCATTGCTATCTCCACACAGAAGAGGAGGCTATACATGAGCTTCTGTCCAAAGGGGCCATACGTAAACGAGAAGTACTACTTCACATAGAATGTTGTGTGGCTGTTGCACATAGAGAGGGAGCCACAAGAAAGTGCGTATGTATTATTCGGCCGCCGGTGATCTGGGTGAGCTGAATGACGGCTCACCCTGCTTCCACTCAAATCCCCGGTAGTATTTAATACTATTCTCCCTCTGAGTCGTAGACACTCGGAGGAAGATGTAATTTGTTGTCCAGCAGTTACTGGAACCCTGAATTACCCTTACACCTACTGGAACCCTTAATTACCCTTACACCTCCTGCACACACTATAGCATAATTGCTATAGCGGCGCCTAGTTTCAGCGCTCGGCGCTGAGTGTTATCCGCCGAAACCACCTGCTTCTAAGAAAGTTTGCCTAGGGATGGTAAAAATATAAATCCAGCCATGTCTTACCCTCTCTATAGGACAGGACAGGCATATTGACCCTAGCAGCACATCTGTACAGTGAGGGTAAGCAAGCACTCACTTAAAGCAATCATGAATGATTAAAACAATCATTCATGATTGCTTTAAGTGAGTGCTTGCTTACCCTCACTGTATAGATGTGCTGCTAGGGTCAATATGCCTGTCCTGTCCTATAGAGAGGGGAAGACATGGCTGGATTTATATTTTTACCATCCCTAGGCAAACTTTCTTAGAAGCAGGTGGTTTCGGCGGATAACACTCAGCGCCGAGCGCTGAAACTAGGCGCAGGACCCAACAGGCATGGGAAGGCGAGTGATTCTTCGCGTTCCCAGCCAAAATATCGCCCCCTATGCTGCTATTGCGGCCAGGAGGCCGCAATAGCAGCATAGGGGGCGATATTATGGCTGGGAACGCAAAGAATCACTCGCGTTCCCATGCCTGTCAGCCGGTGATGGCCAAACCGGAAGTGGTCTCCGGCGAGGACGGGAGGATCTCCGAGACACGGCGAGGGCACCGATCGGCTGCATGGGGCTGAGGGAAGCCCCAGGTGAGTAAAACTCATTTTTTTTCAGGTGACTTAAGTGCCTCTTTAAAGGCAGATTATCTCCATGACAACCAATCAGGGGCGGAACAATAGACCCTGCAAGGGATGCCTCCGCAGGGGGGCCCAGAAGCCACAGGGGGCCCGTGGGGGGAAAATTTTGAGAGACAGCTAAGGACACGGAGAGGAAAAAAATTAATCTGCTCTCCACCGTTGTTATATTGACTGCATGTGTCCACCACACAGATAAGGACTCATACACACTCTGGAATTTGTACACTGTCCCTGCTCCCTAGGGTTCGTAAAAAACATCTGTCTCTCACTGCTGCAAAGATTTGATGACTGCATGTACAACCTAACAAAGAACAGAGTCACATTTTAAAAAAAAGTTGTAGACTTTTTCTTTTTCACTCTGAATGGAATCCTAGATTCTTATCACACAGTCTAATGACCCTTTGACCTCTAATTACTTTTACAACACAGCAGAGTGGAGATTGATGTCTTGCTGTTGCTGCTTCATTGAGAGCTTGTTGTCTCATACTGAGTCCAAGATCACATAATAAAAGTATCAATTTCTGACATTCTGAATGTTCCAGTGAATACTATGTTATGTTCAGCATGTCATTGTTGTTCCTCCGTATAGCATGTGCTCTCATGTAGTAAAATAATACAGCTGTGTGTGTATGTATGTACTGGGAGCAGAGCTGCAACGAGGGACTTGTCAGCTGCAAGGGGCTTTAGGAAGCCCCGGGTAAGTAGATCTGGGGGTAGCATAGATTGCCTGACATTTCCTTTAAGTCTAAGTGTTTTTATCTGCATGGAGAAAACACATTGGTTCTCAGCTTTCCTGTGCAGAAAGCGAGGGGGGTGGGGGGCCCCATCCACAGTTTCGTGGGGGGGGGGGGGGGCATCCAAAGTTTCGCAGGGGGGCCCAGTGATGGCTAGTTACGCCCCTGCAACCAATAAATTAGTATTTTAGAGAAATGCTAACTGTAAGCACTCCTTTAAATAAAATGTCTTGCAACCTTTCCTACTGAAATGTTCTTTTGTATAGCTATTCCTATTTATGGTTGCATATAAACAAATGCCCAACTGTTAAAAGTTGCATAATCCATTTGAACTGTTGTGTAAGAAAACCAATACATTCTAGCATAACCAAAATAAAGATTTTTTTTTTTTTTTTTGCACGACTTTAAAAGGACATCTTGCATTTAACTTGCACAGCTTATACTGAAAGAACAAAACACAGAGCATCATCAGTTCCCACAATCTGCTTTCTTGGAAAGTTAACACTCAGAAAATATGAGTTAAATTGTCAGTACAGAACACTTATTGTGCAAGCTTATTAAACTATTTTACTATATATTTACTTTTAAAGCAGTCCTGATTGATGTAAATCCTCAATCCATTCAGGGCAGGTAATGAAGTCATCTGACATTGTGGTACCTCTGTTATCAATCACAGACTTGGTGATCTGTTTTTCGTCTCCCCAAGGGCCATCTTTTCAAGGGGATACATCAGGATCTCATCTAGCTGAGCAAAGATCAGCAATTTTTTTTTCCAATAACCCTGAATTACATGAGATCACATGGGATGATTTCAAAGAAAATGTACCATTAAAAAAGAACAATTTAGAAGTTGTTAAAGTCAGATATTCAGACTCAGTATCAGAGCAGCCCATACTCATTTAGGACATTAATAAAATGCAGCTTTTAACTATTTCTTAGCTGGATTGGTTAGCGCAGGATGTTGATAACAAATGTTGATTAAGGTTCCAGGTTTGAAGTTGTTAAGGTCAGATATTCAGACTCAGTATCAGAGCAGCCCATACTCATTTAGGACATTAATAAAATGCAGCTTTTAACTATTTTTTAGCTGGATTGGTTAGCGCAGGATGTTGATAACACTAAGGTTCCAGGTTTGAACCACGTATGTGGCATACATGTGAGCATTGCTTTTCAACCACATCTGTGCTCAAAGTGGATTGTTTTACTCTACACAATAGCCCTCTACAACCTGTGCAGCGACTTTGCTTGGGTTGCTGGAGGCATCTCCTCCTCTTGCTGGGTTTGTGTTCTGCTATCTGTGAAGAAATGTGGCTAAGGTTTGGGAGTGGGCCACTAAGATGTTTGTGAAGGTTCTCCTATATCTAAGTCATGGTGTATATCCAAAAGTGAAAATGAGGTTTCAACTGGAAATTTTCATCAGTAATGTAGGAACCACAACTGTGACTGCTAGGGGCTGTGGGGAAGCCTGCGAGGCAGTGCTAATTTTCCAAGCTCTCTCACAATTGCAGTAGGGAGATCAGGCCAATCTCATTGAGGGGAATCTACGCTGATGGTGGATGTAATCACATCTTATGCATACAAAGAGTGTTTCCACGATTGTACAGATATCCGACAGGGTAAAAAGCCAGAGAACAGACTCATCTGAAATTTCCCACAGGACCAAATTCCCTCTATGGCACTGCATCACCAAATAAAACAATGTTTAAATACTGGTAGTCCTTTCAGTCAGTCTTATTGTAAGTGTAGGATGCGATTGCATCCACCAATCCACCATTGGCATAGAGACCCATTGACACCGACTGAGGGGCTTATCTACAAATCAGTGGATATGTGGAGCCAACAATCTCATTTTTTGAGATATTAAATGCATTTGCTAGCTGTCTGTGTTTGAGACAATGCACCTTTAAATTCTGCAGTATATATTCTAGAGCTCCTAATATGTTAGTCATCAACCTGATGAGAGAAGGCTACCAATTTTTTTTTGACTGATTCGATCTCCTCTGACTGGCTAGTCAGATACGGCATCGTTGTCTTATTTTTGCATTTGTGGTCATGATCAGAATGTTAAAAAAAAGTACAAATTAATGACCTCATTCTCTATAAATTCCCCCTTATGCAGGCTTTTTTTTTTTGGGGGGGGGGGGGGGGGGGATAATATAATGTTTATTCACCAAGTGGGTTCATTAATTAAAACTAAATTAAACAATACCCAAAAACTGTATGGTCTGGATACTTGAATGCAGAGACCAAAAGTCTTTTTAAGAGTAAATTAGACCAGGCCCTCCAATATAGGTAGGTAGTCAAAAGAGCACCCTCCTTTACACAAGGGAGGGATGAAGTGCTCAGATATAGATAACATTTTCATTACAAACAATAAAATGAAAAATTGTTTAGGTGGCTTCCCTCAAATAAAGGCAAATTAAAATAAGCCAGTGCATAAAAAAATTAATTGATTATATGAATGTGTCTTCATTTGAGGTAAGCCACACTTTCATTTTATTGTTTTTAATGAAAATGTTAGCCCAATCTGGGCACCTCTTCACTCCCTTGTGCATCTACACCCTCCTTTTGAGGGGATGTTCTAGTCGGTCCCTTGTGGTAGCACCACACAGAGGACCATCTAGTCCCGTTTTACTAGAGTGCGACCTACGTCCTGCTTGCTGGATATCTGAATTGAGTTGGGGTTGTTAAAGAGAACCCGAGGTGGGTTTTAAGAATCCTATTAGCACACAGAGGCTGGTTCTGCATATAATCACCAGCCTCTGTTACTATACTGTTCCCCCCCAGGCCCCCCTTGCGCTCTGCTGTCCCCCATAAATCAAACCGCCGTGCAGCGTGTCGACAGCAGGCTGTTTACATGCAGACTCACTCTCTGCCGATCCCCCGCCTCCTCTATAGCGCCGTTCCCCACCTGCGTCCCTTCCCTCCCTGCCTCTGTAAGCTGATTGGAGGGAAGCAACATTGCTTTCTACTGCATCCACTAGATCATTAGTAAATAAGTTGAAGTGCACTGGACCCAGTACTGACCCCTGTGGGACCCCGCTGGGGTTGGAGAGAGTTGAGAGAAGGTTAAAATGCATATTGCTTGACTGTCCTGCTGATACTCTGCTTCTAATACTTTAAGCAACAGACTAAAAGCATGCAGATTAGGTCCTCTGATCCAATAAGCTGCATGCTTGTTTTTGGGGTGTGATTCAGGGAGAGCAGCAGGTAGTTTTTAAAGTGGCTGGTTAGTGTACTGGTTAAGAGCTTTGCCTCGGACACAGGAGACCAGGGTTCAAATCTCAGCTCTTCCTGCTCAGGAATTTAGCATCTATTCAGTGAGGAGACCTTAGAAAAGATTTCCTAACACTACTACTGCCTATAGAGCACACCCTAGTGGCTGCAGCTCAGCTGCTTCGAGTCCGCCAGGAGAAAAGCACAATATAGATGTTCTATGTCTTGTCTGTGTCTTTAAAATAAAATACATATGGCAGCCACTTTTTGCTTCCCTTTAATGTCAGATGAAACACACAAACTACCCCCTGACAAGTTAAATGAGAAATAGCCAACTATAGTCATATGTTGCAAACACTCAGAAAGACGTGAAAATGCCCAACACACAGAACAAGCAAAGTACAAAAACAAGTTAAAAATTACTTGGAGAAATCAGATTGGAAAAATGTTAAAATAGAAAGAAAATCTTTAAAAGAACAAGTTTATTTCCAAGAGTTGTTGAACCTCCAGGTTCTCTTGTTCTGAAATTAAAGATCCAGATTATCTCAACTTTATCAACTCTCTTTTGCAAATTACTTTCGTTTCCATAAAGGGAACCAGAAGTGAGAGGTTTTTGAAAGCTGCCATATTATTAGTGTTAGAGGTAGAGGATCAGCATAACTGCCAGGACACTGGTATTGTTTAAAATTAATAATTATGTCAGACTCCATATCCCTATCCCTTCAAGATAAACTCTTACTTAAGTCGAGGGAAACCTCTGGATAGTCTAGAGGCTTCACCCATCTTCCTTAACCCCACCACTCCAGCATTGTGACCTTCTAAATATTAGAGAAGAGCTTGTTGAATATATTCTTGGAGCTGTGCTTCCGTCTCTATGCGCAGTCTGACCACGAAAAGGTTCTTGGCCAGCCGCGGGGGGTCAAGGAGGACATGGAAAACCTCTGGATAATCTAGAGACTTTCCACTATTTAGGTAAGTACCAGTATCTATCTCACAGGTTTGATTTACCAAAAGTTTAAATCTTTTATCCCCTTGAAAGCTGGATATGTTGCATCCATGTATTTTCAAAAATGTTTTAAAATTACCAAATAACACCTGTAGGATTATCCAAATGTCAGTAATCCTGCGCTTACCATGTCAGTTTCTGCTGCCTCCGCTGGCTGCGCATCTGGGACTTCCGGTGCGGCTGGCCGTATTGACAGGGATGGTGTCAGCGGCGTTAATGCGGAGATCCAGCCCCATGATGCTCAGACTGTAAATGAGGGTGGATGCATGCACTGGCAGCGTTGCTCCTCTTATGCTCTAAGGAAGCATGTCAGCTTATCACCTGTCAGCTTACACGCAGGGCTCCACCTCCGGTTCCTGATTGGCCTAGCGGCTTGGGGGCGTGGTCTCCTGCTGACCCGGGCTTCTTAAGCGCTGTTCTGACACTTGCTCACTGTCTGCTATAGCTAACACTTCGCAGTGAAGGCTTCAGACCTTAGTCAGTTCCGTGTGTGGCTTGAACCGGAAGGATCTCGGGGATTCCATACTAACTCAGCTTATTATATATTGATTATCCTTGTGTTTGACTTCTGCCTGTTTCTCTGACTTCTCTTTGCCTGCCGATTTTGTACCTTTGCCAATCTGATCTGTTGCCGACCTCTGCCTGATTACTCACTTGGATTTTGACTGCCGATTTTGTACCTGACCAATCTGATCTGTTGCCGACTCGACTGTATGACCATTCTCTATATCTGTATTCAGTGTTGTACTGCCGTCCACTGTTTCTGTCTGTAAGACTTTACCCTTAAGAGAAAGTTTGATATTTGTCTGTCTGCTAGTGCTCACACACACTAGCAGATCGTTACATCATCACTCCTGAAATGTTCAGCAGTTGTTATTTGTAGTGGATGCATGATACAATGGACATGTCCTTTTTACAGGTTTCATATGAGTACATAATCCTTATAATTTATGCATTGTAAAATGGGAAACATCGTATTTGAGGTAAGAGTGTAAGCAACCTTGGAATTAGAAGTAGGTGCACATTTTGGATGGACTTAAATTAAGCCCACACTCCACACATTTGTGTATGTTCTGGGAGATCCAAATCCATGGATCTTGGACTGCCATTCATATCCTAAAATCCATTGCAATCCAATAAACTTGCTCAGATCCACCATACGCCTACTATAAAATGATGCTTCCTACCAGTTTCCTCAATTCCCATATTTTGTGGGAGCATAGGACAGTGACCGTCCACTTGTAGTATTGGAGTCATTGTAGGTCAGATTTTGTCACAGATGAAGATAGGTACTACTTCCTCTCTCCATTGGCTTGATCTCTGCCATCACTGCCATATTCCTCATACTGATGTCATGCTTAGCGCTTGATAAAGAATCACTTGCTCTGAAATGGACTTGTGTCATCACACCAACTTTTCCATTTCCAAGCATTGAACCATTGACAAACTGGTACTTCATGTGGAATTCCTATGCTTTTCCTTTTTGACATAATTAGCCTTTCTATGGCATTATTTATATCTGAACATTAACCCAAAAAATGTTTTACAAGCTTTGCCCCAAGGAGGCCTTGCTGTCACGTTTAGATACTTGTTTTCATTGACTTCTATAAAGGTCAGATCACTAGTAAGTGTAACCAAACTGTATTCAGCTAGGTTTTTTTGCAACACTAGCCAGTCTTGTAGCATGGACTGGCATGTGAACATATTATTGCATGGGCATGTACAAATATCAGATCTGGATAATGCGTTTCTGGATACTGTGTGCCAAAACATGCATGTTAAATAGCAATGGCTCATGCTATTAAAATAACGTGCACAGTTTAGGGTCCAGAGTATACACTGTGTTAGTCCCGCATTGTAGTGTAGGAGTTTTACCATGCACATAGTATGAATTTATCCCAATCTATTTTCTGTGAAAACTGCCACAAACATATATCAGTGCTCTGAAATAATTTTTGCTAATGCAGTTTGCAACCAGCTATAAGTTTCTAAAACAGACTGAGGCTAAAACAGCATTTCTTTACTGATCTCACTGCTTGAGTAAAAAGATGCAAGGATTAGGTTCAGCTCATCAGTGTGTCACTGACAATAGGTAGTTCCAGGCCCGCTTATGATTTCAATTAGCATCCTGAGGCATTCACTGCATCAACACCTCTGCTGTTATTAGTTACTCAGTTCCAGCATTACGAGCAATGCTCTCAAAGTTCCCAATGGGGACCTGCTACCAGATAGGCGTTACGCACATCCTGTCACATGCTTCATCAGAGCCAATTACTATTCATGGATTAGGTGCAAGTTAAAAACTTCAATCCCCTCTACTAATCCATTGACTAGTAAAAACACTTGGACACTTGAATGCAGACTGGCACTTGCTTGGCAGGCAGTTTCCATAGATTCCTATGTCGTTGAAATCATTGGTCGACACCACCAAAATGCCTGAAGCATAATTTTTGCTAAACCTGCTCAGTGTAGTGTGAACCGGCCTCGTGGAGTTTGAATTGCTTTAACTTTTTGCTAGAGCTTTACCTTAGATGCCAGAAATAACTTGCATGTTTGAAAAGGCCCCTCAAAATGGAGACAATTCCACACCTCCTGCCATAATAAGCACAAAAACAATGTCTCCCTTAACCATTTAAGGACGACATTAGTTGAAATCTATTCCCTGCTTTTATGCTGCTGTGACTGCCGGGGCGTAGAGTTCAACTCACCGCCCTCGCCGTGCGTACTCATTGTTCTTGTCATTCCTGCCGATCACAGTTCACTAGCCCTGCCATCTCTATGACGGCAGAGCCCTGGGAGCAGGTCAGAAGCTGATTTCATTGGCTCCTGACCCTGTCTATCATTGTAAGCAACTCCCATTGGCTTACATTGATAGATATGGTGAGGAGCCAATGAAAGTGGCTCCTGACCGGCTGACAAGATTCTGCAGAGTGGGTGGCCTGTGGTTCCCAGCGTGTGGTGGGTATGTACGGCGATTCATCGGTATTCCGTGGTACCAGGGGCCTCTACTCCTTAAGACAGCTGGTACTTAAGTGGTTAAGATGTGCAAACATTAAGTCCCCTCAAAAAAAGTATAGCTATTATATCTGCCATATCATGTACCATTATTGCTTGTTTACTCATTACAAATCTAATGATTGGCATGTGCTTGTCATGGTACATGACAAGCAACACATGGGGATGAATGTGAGACTAGGTTGGTAGAGAAGTTCTGCAAAAGAATCATGTAATGATATTAGATACTACTTACCTCTGCCTGCTTTTAGCAGGGAAGACATAAAGGCATATAGAAGGTGGGCCAACAGTGGAGAGCAGGCAGCATATTAATGTGGGCTGGTGGGCAGCAAAGTGGCCATGACAGCAAATGCTAGATATGCTGTGCACCTTGTTAAAGTGGGATTAAAATTCCAAAACTAAAATTTTAGTATCTACTCTTCGTTACACAAAATAACATTTAAAAGCATTCCCTGTGTGAAAAAACATTTATTTTCTCCACAGAGAGAAGTATAGGCTTGCTTATCTCTAGTTCATCTGCAAATGCAATCATTACCAGCTGAAGCTCTCTGCACATGTCTTTATTCTGCCCCTCCCTCTGTTGAATAGACACATCACCCCAGCAACAGCTGAGTCACTTCAGCAGAAAAGGAGGCAGGCAGAGTAAATTCACAAGTACGAAGAGATATTGCCTGAAATGATTAGCATTTGCGGATGAACTAGTGGTAAGCAAGCCTGTACTGCTCAAGCCTGTACTGCTCTCTGCAGTAAAAATAAATGTTTTCACACACAGGGAATGCTTGGAAATGTTGTCAAATGTTCTCTTATATAACTAAGAGTAGTTACTGAAACTTAGTTTTGAGAGTATAATCTTGCACAATCAGGTCTAATCCCTGAACAATGGCATGGATGTTTAGGCTGCCCACCATTATGGGAGCATCTTAGTTGTGGGTGTAAGATTCAGATCCTTATACTAAACACTGCAGTGTTACAAATTCTTATAATGCAGACATCAAGCAAACAAACGTTGATTCTGGTGATACTCTTAATGACTAACTGTAAATGGTTTATTGCAAGCTTTCGAAACGTAAAGTTTCTTCTTCAGTGCGGTTCTGATACAGTTTTGTTGAATGCCTGAAGAAGAAAAGTTTCAAAAGCTTGCAATAAACCACATACAGTCATTAGAGGTATTACCGAAATCAAACGTTTTTTGGTTTGATGTCTGCACTTCTGCTCCTCAAATAACACCAGACCACACTTCTCTAGATTCTTATGACAAACACTGCAGTGTTACATAAAATGTTACATTAATTTTAAGTACATTGTCCTTATAAAAATGTTTTTGCATGTATCAACTGCTTCTTCGGATCACTGTATCGGCATTGTAATATTTGTGTCATACTGCATTTTTCTTTTAATATAACACAGAGCAATTGATCATTTTACTTCTTTCTTTTTCCTCCAGTCATCCAGTAAATCTTACAGCAGAGTCACTTTCTTTAAAATATAGGGTGACATAGGACAATTGCAAAGGATCTACCAGCTAAGATCTGAATCTGTTTGGCTTGGGGCTGAAGATTTGGGCGGGCTATTTATTGTCTTACAAGGGGCTTCCAACAGATCAAAGTAAGATCATTCCAAAGCCATTATTACCAGAATACACTGCATGCCCTTTCTCTGCACTGACTTACAATATTACACATGGTCAGTGTCACTTTCACTAAATGTGAGATGAAGCAGCCGCCCAAGGGCTGACTTTAATTTATGGTATAACTGGAACCTATAACAATAAAGAGATAGATTTTATGTTACATGCAAGGAAAAAAAAAATCTTCAATGGAGATTTAATACATAAGACAATTTCCTAAAATTTAAGACAACATAAGGCAGCTTCTCGATAACAAATAGTTTCAAAGGAGATGTTTGTGTCTTGAATTATTCCAGAGAATAATGGAAAAAAGAGAAGCCAGTGAAGTCATTCTGCAACACTGGGGCCTCTTAATTAAGATGTTACATGAAAAGAATGCATTTTCTTCTGGTCAGTTGTCTGGATGAAATAGATACAGTGGCTTGCAAAAGTATTCAGCCCCCTTGAAGTTTTCAACATTTTGTCATATTACTGCCACAAACATGAATCAATTTTATTAGAATTTCACATGAAAGACCAACACAAAGTGGTGTACACATGAGAAGTGGAATGAAAATCATACATGATTCCAAACATTTTTTACAAATAAATAACTGCAAAGTGAGGTGTGCATAATTATTCAGCGCCCTTTGGTCTGAGTGCTGTCAGTTGCCCATAGACATTGCCTGGTGAGTGCTAATGACTAAATAGAGTGCACCTGTGTGTAATCTAATGTCAGTACAAATACAGCTGTTCTGTGATGGCCTCAGAGGTTGTCTAAGAGAATATTTGGGAGCAACAACACCATGAAGTCCAAAGAACACACCAGACAGGTCAGGGATAAATTTATTGAGAAATTTAAAGCAGGCTTAGGCTACAAAAAGATTTCCAAAGCCTTGAACATCCCACGGAGCACTGTTCAAGCGTTCATTTAGAAATGGAAGGAGTATGGCACAACTGTAAACCTACCAAGACAAGGCCATCCACCTAAACTCAAAGGCAAAACAAGGAGAGCGCTGATCAGAAATGCAGTCTAGAGGCCCATGGTGACTCTGGACGAGCTGCAGAGATCTACAGCTCAGGTGGGGGAATCTGTCTATAGGACAACTATTACTCGTGCACTGCACAAAGTTGACCTTTATGGAAGAGTGGCAAGAAGAAAGCCATTGTAACAGAAAAGCATAAGAAGTCCCGTTTGCAGTTTGCCACAAGCCATGTGGGGGACACAGCAACTATGTGGAACAAGGTGCTCTGGTCAGATGAGACCAAAACAGAACTTTTTGGTCAAAATGCAAAACGCTATGTGTGGCGGAAAACTAACAATGCACATCACTCTGAACACACCATCCCCACTGTCAAATATGGTGGTGGCAGCATCATGCTCTGGGGGTGCTTTTCTTCAGCAGGGACAGGGAAGCTGCTCAGAGTTGATGGGAAGATGGATGGAGCCAAATACAGGGCAATCTTGGAAGAAAACCTCTTGGAGTCTGCAAAAGCCTTGAGACTGGGGTGGAGGTTCACCTTCCAGCAGGACAACGACCCTAAACATAAAGCCAGGGCAACAATGGAATGGTTTAAAACAAAACATATCCATGTGTTAGAATGGCCCAGCCAAAGTCCAGATCTAAATCCAATCGAAAATCTGTGACAAGATCTGAAAACTGTTGTTCACAAACGCTGTCCATCTAATCTGACTGAGCTGGAGCTGTTTTGCAAAGAAGAATGGGCAAGGATTTCAGTACTAGATGTGCAAAGCTGGTAGAGACATACCCTAAAAGACTGGCAGCTGTAATTGCAGCAAAAGGTGGCTCTACAAAGTATTGACTCAGGGGGCTGAATAATTATGCACACCCCACTTTGCAGTTATTTATTTGTAAAAAAAAATGTTTGGAATCATGTATGATTTTCGTTCCACTTCTCACGTGTACACCACTTTGTATTGGTCTTTCATGTGGAATTCCAATACAATTGATTCATGTTTGTGGCAGTAATATGACAAAATGTGGAAAACTTCAAGGGGGCCGAATACTTTTGCAAGCCGCTATACATATAAAAGTCCAAGGTATGGATTGATGTGGCTCTGTGGACAATAATTAGATTAAAACGCAAAAGTCTTAAAAGGTACCTATGATGGCATTACTAAAAGATTTGATACTTACCTGGGGCTTTCTTCAGCCCCAATGAGCACTGATGAGTCCCTCGCCATCCTCCCAAGTGCCTCCATTCGCCTGCGATCGGTCCCGGGAATCTGACTCGGTCGCACCAGTGGGCTCTTCTGTGCATGCGTGGCCCCCCCACACTTGCACAGAAGAGCCTGACCGGTGCGGCTGAGACAGTTACCGGGGTTGATTGCGGCCCTATGGAGGCACTCAGGAGGACAGCAAGGGATTCATCGGTGCTCATGGGGCTGGGGAAAAAGTATAAAATCTTTTAGTAACCCCATCTCAGGTATACTTTAGGATGTAACTCTACTCACAAAAATGGATTAATACTACTTTCAGTTTGGCTAAGCTAATACCTAGTGTGAATTGAAAATTATGGATAAGTGAAATCATCACTGCTGGTTCACAAGATTTTCGCCAAACTTTTGATCGATCAGCAACAATTTCACAAATCAGTTCCACAAACTGAGACATTTGGTAAGAAAAAAATATCTAAAATTTAAGTAAAACGATTTAAAATTGATGTGAAACTATACGTCACTTTGGGCTCGCTCGCACTTTGGGCTGCTGAAAGGTAGATATCTATGCTGCAGCACGCTCCAACACAAACTCTGTATGCTCTAATTTGCACTCTGGAAGTGGGCTATGACAGCATGTTGGGGGATTAGCCTTTTGGCAGGTCATAATTTTGCCCTATTTTTTCAAACAAAAGCCTGTCTGCGCATATACAGTATACAGTATGAAGTCACCACTGTCACTGTACGATACGGTGGCAGCTTCTCAATGTCATATCTCTATTGACTTTGCAAAAGCACTTTAAGCTACTTTAAGGCTTAAAGACACACCCAACCTAAGAAAAAGCTACCTAAGATTAGAGTTGGGCCGAACCTCCGATTTTAGGTTCGCGAACCCTGTTCGCGAACTTCCGCAAAAGGTTCGGTTCGCGAAAAAGTTCGCGAACCGCAATAGACTTCAATGGGGAGGCGAACTTTCAAAGTTTTAAAACATTCTATCAGCTGGAAAAATGATAGAAAACATGTTTCAAAAGCTCTAATACCTGGAGCCACACCTAATTGAGTGAAATACACATCATTGCTGGAGGACCCACCCTCCCTCCTCCAAGCAAGGTCCTTTATACCATTTGCCTACCTACATTAATTAGTTATGGGACAGCTGCTACACACTCTGCTAGGGAGATTTTATCCTCCCTCCTCCCCTTCTACCTATTCCCTCCTACCGGAGGGAGGAGGGTCTCTTCTGCCAGGGAATTATACTATTTTAAAAACCAGTATACATCATACCATAGCTGGGAATACATACATGAGTATACATCATACCATAGCTGGGGATACATAAATGAGTATACATCATACCATAGCTGGGAATCGAACCCAGATCTCACTGTGTGGTGGGCACGTCACCCTAAGCACTGTACCACTACAGAAGTAAGTGAAGCTTGCCTAAAATTTAACATTTATACTCAATGCAATAGAATCATTAGGTTGCTTAAAGGAGAACTGTAGTGAGAGGTATATGGAGGCTGCCATATTGATTTCCTTTTAAGCTATACCAGTTGCCTGGCAGCCCTGCTGATCTATTTGGCTGCAGTAGTGTGAATCACACCAGAAACAAGCATGCAGCTAATCTTGTCAGATCTTACAAAAATGTCAAACACCAGATCATACCATAGCTGGGAATCGAACCCAGATCTCACTGTGTGGTGGGCACGTCGCCCTAAGCACTGTACCACTACAGAAGTAAGTGAAGGTTGCCTAAAATTTAACATTTATACTCAATGCAATAGAACCATTAGGTTGCTTAAAGGAGAACTGTAGTGAGAGGTATATGGAGGCTGCCATATTGATTTCCTTTTAAGCTATACCAGTTGCCTGGCAGCCCTGCTGATCTATTTGGCTGCAGTAGTGTGAATCACACCAGAAACAAGCATGCAGCTAATCTTGTCAGATCTTACAAAAATGTCAAACACCAGATCATACCATAGCTGGGAATCGAACCCAGATCTCACTGTGTGGTGGGCACGTCACCCTAAGCACTGTACCACTACAGAAGTAAGTGAAGCTTGCCTAAAATTTAACATTTTTGCTCAATGCAATAGAACCATTAGGTTGCTTAATGGAGAACTGTAGTGAAAGGTATATGGAGGCTACCATATTGATTTCCTTTTAACCACTTGAGGACCCACCCTTTACCCCCCCTTAAGGACCAGCGCTGTCTTAGCTGATCTGTGCTGGGTGGGCTCTGCAGCCCCCAGCACAGATCAGCGTGCAGGCAGAGCGACCAGATCGCCCCCCTTTTTTCCCCACTAGGGGGATGATGTGCTGGGGGGGTCTGATCGCTCCTGCCTGCCGGGTGTTGCGGGGGGGGGGGCACCTCAAAGCCCCCCTCCGCGGCGAAATCCTCCCCCTCCCTCTCCTACCTGGCCCCCCCTGGAGATCCGGGCTGCACAGGACGCTATCCGTCCTGTGCAGCCAGTGACAGGCTGTCTCCTGTCACATGGCGGCGATCCCCGGCCGCTGATTGGCCGGGGATCGCCGATCTGCCTTACGTCGCTGCTGCGCAGCAGCGCCGTACAATGTAAACAAAGCGGATTATTTCCGCTTGTGTTTACATTTAGCCTGCGAGCCGCCATCGGCGGCCCGCAGGCTATTCACGGAGCCCCCCGCCGTGAATTGACAGGAAGCAGCCGCTCGCACGAGCGGCTGCTTCCTGATTAATCAGCCTGCAGCTGGCGACGCAATACTGCGTCGCTGGTCCTGCAGCTGCCACTTTGCCGACGCACGGTATAAGCGTGCGGTCGGCAAGTGGTTAAGCAATACCAGTTACCTGGCTATCCTGCAGATCCTCTGCCTCCAATACTTTTAGCCCTAGACCCT
Source organism: Hyperolius riggenbachi (assembly GCF_040937935.1). Classification (NCBI taxonomy): domain Eukaryota; kingdom Metazoa; phylum Chordata; class Amphibia; order Anura; family Hyperoliidae; genus Hyperolius; species Hyperolius riggenbachi. The sequence continues at coordinate 206,167,387 of NC_090653.1, forward strand.
GAACAAGCATGCAGCAGATCTGGTGTTTGACATTTTTGTAAGATCTGACAAGATTAGCTGCATGCTTGTTTCTGGTGTGATTCACACTACAGTGGCTGGATAGTGTACTGGTTAAGGGCTCTGCCTTTGACATGGGAGACCAGGGTTTGAATCCTGGCTAGGTCAAGTACCTATTCAGTAAGGAGTTCAAGGCAAGACTCCCTAACACTGCAGGGTGGCCTCTTGAGCGCGTCCCTGTGGCTGCAGCTCTTGAGCGCTTTGAGTCTGACAGGAGAAAAGCGCTATACAAATGTTTGGATTATTATTACTGCAGCCAAATAGATCAGCAGGGCTGCCAGGCAACTGGTATAGCTTAAAAGGAAATCAATATGGCAGCCTCCATATACCTCTCACTACAGTTCTCCTTTAAGCAACCTAATGGTTCTATTGCATTGAGCATAAATGTTAAATTTTAGGCAAGCTTCACTTACTTCTGTAGTGGTACAGTGCTTAGGGTGACGTGCCCACCACACAGTGAGATCTGGGTTCGATTCCCAGCTATGGTATGATCTGGTGTTTGACATTTTTGTAAGATCTGACAAGATTAGCTGCATGCTTGTTTCTGGTGTGATTCACACTACTGCAGCCAAATAGATCAGCAGGGCTGCCAGGCAACTGGTATAGCTTAAAAGGAAATCAATATGGCAGCCTCCATATACCTCTCACTACAGTTCTCCTTTAAGCAACCTAATGGTTCTATTGCGTTGAGCATAAATGTTAAATTTTAGGCAAGCTTCACTTACTACTGTAGTGGTACAGTGCTTAGGGTGATGTGCCCACCACACAGTGAGATCTGGGTTTGATTCCCGGCTATGGTATGATGTATACTGGTTTTTAAAATAGTATAATTCCCTGGCAGAAGAGACCCTCCTCCCTCCGGTAGGAGATAGAAGGGGAGGAGGGAGGAGGGAGGCCAATTAAAATCTCCCTAGCAGAGTGTGTAGCAGCTGTCCCATAACTAATTAGTGTAGGCAGACAACTGAGTCAAATGGTATAAAAGGACCTAGCTTGAAGGGAGGGAGGGTGGGGTCTTTAGCACTGAAAGCAGTGTGTTTCTCAATAACATGTCTGCTGACAGTAAAATGGAGGCGAAAAATTTTGCTCAATACAGCTTTATGGGGCGAATCGAACTTCCGCAAAAGTTCGCCTGATGCAGGCGAACGCGAACCCCCAAAGTTCGCCTGGAACCGTTCGCCGGCGAACCGTTCGGCCCATCTCTACCTAAGATAAGCTCAGAGGTATGTTCATTCTGGATTGACATACTTCTGTGCGTTGTTCATTCCACTCCTCCTTCCCTCTTCAGACAGGAAGAGGCAGGCTCACTGCTATGTTCCTTTCTATCACCCTCCCATTTTCTACTCTTCCCACCCTTAAGGAGAATAAATGGTGCATTGAGGAGGAAAGAATTGGAGGGTGATAGGAGGGACTGTTGTGTTTTTTTTTTTTTTTTTTTTTTTTTTTTGCCCTTCTACCGTTTAGTCTCCTAAATGATAAAATATTATGCATGTATTTGAAGCTGTTTGTACTTGACACAAACTCTGTTTGAATAAGAAAGGAAAGGAAAACCCCCCAAAAAACAAGGACCCCTAGCTATGCAGTCATTGCTAGTCTATATCTCTCCTCAACGTTATTCTCCAGCTATTCCCAAAGATGGATTGAAAAATGGAAGTTAGGAAAAAACGTCAGTTGTTAGGTGGATATCATGCAAAATCAAAAGAAATTCCCGACCTCCTCGATTCAGCTGATGCCAAGAAGACCTGTATACAGTAGCTTTAACGTTTATGAAATATATACCAGTTATAAAAGCTATATACCAATATTAAAGGGAACCTAAACTGAGAGGGATATGGATGTTTCCTTTTAAACAATACCAGTTGCTTGGCAGTGTGCTAATCACTTTGGCTGCAGCAGTGGCTGAATCACACACCTGAAACAAGCATGCTAATCCAGTCTGACTTCAGTCAGAGCACCTGATCTGTATGCTTGTTAAGGGGCTGTGGCTAAAAGTATTAGAGACACAGGATCAGCAGGAGAGTCAGGCAACTGGTATTATATGAAAATAACAAATCCATATCCTTCTCAGTTTAGGTTTCCTTTAAGCTGGATTGGCCTTAAGTCAAATATGTAAACATGGATCTTATCGCTTTATGTATGTCCAAGCGCTAAGATAAGAGTTAATGGTGATTTTAATGGTGAGACCTACTTTCCAGTTAAATTATCACAGATGTTTCCTAGTTTAGATAGACTGTGTTGGAGGTGTGGAGCCAGGGTGGGGAATTGATTTCATGTGTTATTGGATTGTCCCATAATACAAGAGAACCGGAAAATATTCATAGAGCAATCTTTTCAGGAACTCAGAATCTCTGGCATTGTTTGTTTCAGCTAACTACCTGTTACATCTCAATGAGTCTAAGTGCTTTTCTGAGCACTTTGTGATTGATTAGCGCTTTCTGGGCGTTTTTTAAAAATTTCTTCCATTCACTTTCATTAAAATCGCGTAGAAATTGCCGCAACAGGTGTACATTACCTATCCGCGCCCTCCATTTGCCTGCGGGGGACAAGCGGAGGCCGCGGACATGTAATGCATAATTCACATTGGCATGGGGGGACATTACATTACACAGCGGCGAGGTGGCGGATGATTTCGTAGATCATTGGGAAGTTGCACACCGTTCCCACAGCGCACCTGACACACCAACTACGGCCTGACATCTTGCAGCATCCGCGATCAACAATGCAACCAATTTCCGTCCCACAATTGGTCGCTTTGTCGGTCGGGCATGCACTTGGTGGCACCGATTTTCATCCAATTCTATTATATTAATCGAATTGGATGGTCAATCGGCCGCTAAGTCGTCTGATGTATGGCCTTCTAAATGAATTTTAGGTAATAAGTAGAAATACCATATATACTTGCATATACGCCAAAATTTTCAGCACAAAAAATGTGCTGAAAAGTCGCCCTCAAGAGAAAAATTAGCTTGCTTAATCCACGGAATTGTACTATATCAAAAGCCAGCTTACATTCCGTGGCTGGGAATTGAACCCAGGCTGGGGTGGGAATTGAACCCAGGTCTCAGTGTGCGGTAGGTAACTCATTTAACCACTATACCACCAACAACACTACATGCTGAAGCCAGCCTAGCATGTACCATTATGATGAATCAAAGAGAAAAATTAGCTTGCCTCATCCACGGAATTGTACTATATCAAAAGCCATCTTACATACCGTGGCTGGGAATTGAACCCAGGTCTCAGTGTGTGGTAGGTAACTCATTTAACCACTATACCACCAACACTACATGCTGAAGCCAGCCTAGCATGTACCATTATGATCAATCCAAGAGAAAAATTAGCTTGCCTCATCCACGGAATTGTACTATATCAAAAGCCAGCTTACATACCATGTCTGGGAATTGAACCCAGGTCTCAGTGTGCAGTAGGTAACTCATTTAACCACTATACCACCAACAACACTACATGCTGAAGCCAGCCTAGCATGTACCATTATGATCAATCCAAGAGAAAAATTAGCTTGCTTAATCCACGAAATTGTACTATATCAAAAGCCATCTTACATACCATGTCTGGAAATTTAACCCAGGTCTCAGTGTGCGGTAGGTAACTTATTTAACCACCATACCACTAACAACACTACATGCTGAAACTTCTTGGAGCAGACTAACCTCTTCCCTCCAAAAGACACACATACATCCCCATAAAATCATTCAACAGCAACTGCATGCACAGTCTTTGTGGTACACAGTCTGTGTGGCACAATTGGTTAGTGCGTTTGGCTATTAACTGCAAGGTTGGTAGTTCAAGCCCACCCAGGCATGGCCTTGCCTTTTGTGTTCAACAGTTGTCCGAAGAGAACCCCAGCTAGCCAGGTAGATTCATCTCTCTCTCTCTCTCTCTCTCTCTATCTATCTATCTCTAGTAGGGATGGTCACCGCTTTCCGCGGAATTGTATTTTCCGCAATTTTAGGCGGAAATTGGTCATTCCATTCCGATTGGTTGGAACGGAATTGCTTTTTTAATCTGGCGGAATTCCGAAATTGCCTGTGAAATTCTGCCGGTATCCGTTGATGGTTTTAAGCTGAAAATTCACTTCAATGGCATTAAGTCCTAGAGAGAGAGAGAGAGAGAGAGAGATCATTTTTCTCTTGGGTATATCACAATGGTACATGCTAGGCTGGCTTCAGCATGTTGTGTTGTTGGTGGTATAGTGGGTAAATGAGTTACCTACCGCACACTGAGACCTGGGTCCAATTCCCAGCCCAGCCTGGGTTCAATTCCCAGCTACGGAATGTAAGCTGGCTTTTGAAATACTACAATTCCCTGGAAGATGAGACCCTCCTCCCTCCGGGGTGAGGGAGGAGGGAGGGAGAGAGGATAAGGAATAACAATTAGCTAGGAACAAATCTACAAGATCCTAACTAAACTCTCTGTTAGCAGCTGTCCCTTAACTAATTACTGGAGGCAGACGAGTGAGTAAAACGACAGGAGAACCTTGCCTTTTATAAGGGAGGGGGGGCTCCAAGAGTGAGTGCAGTCTGATTGGTGACAATGTGCCTTCTGGCTGTGATGTAGAGGGTCAAAGTTCTGCTAAATGGAGCATTATGGAATGAATGGAACTTCCGCAAAAGTTCGCCTTCGCCGGCGAACGTGAACCACCTAAAGTTCGCCTGGAACCATTCGCAGGCGAACCGTTCGGCCCATCTCTACTGCTGAAGCATGTCACTGCAGGCACTGTAAGCCTGCTCACTGTTCATCATCACCGCTGCACTGTGATTCTGGGTGGCCATTCATTGCTCCTGCTCTACTCTCCCCAGGGCTTACAACAGCTGCTGCTGCTGTTTTCTGTGTTCTATTGGGAGGGCATTATAATAATCACAGTGGTGGGCATGGTAATCACTGTGCTTGAATGGTAATCACTGTGGTGGGCATGGTAATAATCACTGTGGTAGGCATGATAATAACCACTGTGGTGGGCATGGTAATAATCACTGTGGTGGGCGTGGTAATAATCACTGTGGAGGGCATGGTAATAATCACTGTGGAGGGCATGGTAATAATCACTGTGGTAGGCATGGTAATAATCACTGTGGTGGGCATGGTAATAATCACTGTGGTGGGCATGGTAATCACTGTGCTTGGCATGGTAATAATCACTGTGGTAGGCATGGTGATAATCACTGTGGTGGGCATGGTAATAATCACTGTGGTGGGCATGGTAATCACTGTGCTTGGCATGGTAATAATCACTGTGGTAGGCATGATAATAATCACTGTGGAGGGCATGGTAATAATCACTGTGGAGGGCATGGTAATAATCACTGTGGTAGGCATGGTAATAATCACTGTGGTGGGCATGGTAATAATCACTGTGGAGAGCATGGTAATAATCACTGTGGTGGGCATGGTAATAATCACTGTGGTGGGCATGGTGATAATCACTGTGGTGGGCATGGTAATCACTGTGGAGGGCATGGTAATAATCACTGTGGTGGGCATGGTAATAATCACTGTGGAGAGCATGGTAATAATCACTGTGGTGGGCATGGTGATAATCACTGTGGTGGGCATGGTAATAATCACAGTGGTAGGCATGGTAATAATCACTGTGGAGAGCATGGTAATAATCACTGTGGTGGGCATGGTAATAATCACTGTGGTGGGCATGGTAACAATCACTTTGGTCGGCATGGTAATAATCACTGTGGAGGGCATGGTAATAATCACTGTGGAGGGCATGGTAATAATCACTGTGGTAGGCATGGTAATAATCACTGTGGTGGGCATGGTAATAATCACTGTGGTGGGCATGGTTATCACTGTGCTTGGCATGGTAATAATCACTGTGGTAGGCATGGTAATAATCACTGTGGTGGGCATGGTAATCACTGTGCTTGGCATGGTAATAATCACTGTGGTAGGCATGATAATAATCACTGTGGTGGGCATGGTAATAATCACTGTGGAGGGCATGGTAATAATCACTGTGCTTGGCATGGTAATAATCACTGTGGTGGGCATGATAATAATCACTGTGGAGGGCATGGTAATAATCACTGTGGTGGGCATGGCAATAATCACTGTGGTGGGCATGGTAATAATCACTGTGGTGGGCATGGTAATAATCACTGTGGAGAGCATGGTAATAATCACTGTGGAGGGCATGGTAATAATCACTGTGGTAGGCATGGTGATAATCACTGTGGTGGGCATGGTAATCACTGTGGAGGGCATGGTAATAATCACTGTGGTGGGCATGGTAATAATCACTGTGGAGAGCATGGTAATAATCACTGTGGTAGGCATGGTAATAATCACTGTGGAGAGCATGGTAATAATCACTGTGGTGGGCATGGTAATAATCACTGTGGTGGGCATGGTAATAATCACTGTGGAGAGCATGGTAATAATCACAGTGGTAGGCATGGTAATAATCACTGTGGTGGGCATGGTAATAATCACTGTGGAGAGCATGGTAATAATCACTGTGGTGGGCATGGTAATAATCACTGTGGTGGGCATGGTAATAATCACTGTGGTGGGCATGGTGATAATCACTGTGGTGGGCATGGTAATCACTGTGGAGGGCATGGTAATAATCACTGTGGAGAGCATGGTAATAATCACTGGTGGGCATGGTAATAATCACTGTGGTGGGCATGGTAATAATCACTGTGGTGGGCATGGTAATAATCACTGTGGTGGGCATGGTGATAATCACTGTGTTGGGCATAGTAATAATCACTGTGGAGGGCATGGTAATAATCACTGTGGTGGGCATGGTAATAATCACTGTGGTGGGCATGGTAATAATCACTGTGGTGGGCATGGTGATAATCACTGTGGTGGGCATGGTAATCACTGTGGAGGGCATGGTAATAATCACTGTGGAGGGCATGGTAATAATCACTGTGGTGGGCATGGTAATAATCACTGTGGTGGTGTGAGGAAACGCGGAAAAGCCGCCATCTCTCGAGGTGAGGCGGCTGTTTCCGCGTCCAGCATGGCGTCACAACGCGGAAAAAACGCCGCATGCCGCATGGGCAGTGCGGCGGAATCCGCATTGGTAACGGCGGAATATACATCAGAGGCGACCCCCGCATTAGATACATTGCAAAACAGTACTGGTGTGGCTGGGACTGATAGTCCACCAAGATTCAGACTTACGCGCGCGCGAGCACAGAGGCAGAGTTTAAATAGCAGTTAGAAGGGTGTCGGCTGACTAGCTGGGTCAGCTGACAAATTCCACTGCTCCCATTGGACCAGCAATTAGGGAGGTCCTGGAGAGGTCCTAGAGTATATATACTGCTGGTTGTTCACTTGCTCCTTGTCTGGCGTTGCGTTCACATATGTGGGAGCACCCAGATCCGTAGTTAGATCCGTTAGTGTGCCGGGACCAGCTGGAGCTGTAATCCTACACTAAGCTAGATTCTGTTGATAGCTAAAGTACTAGTTTGATTGTGATTATCTGTTATGACTTTTGCCTGCCTTGACTATCCTCCTGAACTCTGATCTTGCACCTCGATATTTCTGATACTCTGTTGCCGAACCCCGGCTCGTTCCTTGACTCTGCTTCTGCCTCCTGATTTTGTACCCCGATATTTCTGATACCCTGTTGCTGAACCCTGCCTGTACTTTGACTCTGCCTTTGCCTCCTGATCCTGTACTTTATCTGTCCGTGTGTGTACGACCTGGCTTGTCCGACCTCGAGAACCGACCTTACCGTTAGAGGCGGTTCCTCGCTCTGTTAGCGATCCTTCCTCCTGAGGGTCACTTTCAGATATCCCTTCCTACTGTCAGTCTGACTCCTCCCGTCTTGGAGAGCTCAGGTCTGCGGAAGGAATCTGTACAGTACTCCTTACTGCATTGAGGCCTTGTCCTCTTAGTGTTACAGTTACACCAAACACTACACTCTACTCAGGTGATCAGAGGTTAGTTTGTATATCGGATTATCGGTGAGACTGCAGTTCACTTATAATCTGGTATATATCTGTATTTCCGGTGATACTGCAGATCACCGGTAATCAGATACTCTCTGCGCCCACCGATCGTTACAGAACGCCAGACCAAAAAACAAAATGGACGCAAACACTGGTCGTCTGGGTATGCTTGCCACTTCGGTGGATAACCTCCATCAAGCACTGGGCCAGCACAAAGCTTTGATTGATGCCCTTTCAGGCTCTGTGCAAACCCTCCAGACGTCAGTTGATTCAGTGCGATCCCCTTCTAGTGATGACATACGTATGCCTGTACCTGATAAATTTTCCGGCCACAAGTCTGACTTCCGGAATTTCAAGAGTAGAGTGTTGTCATACTTCGAGTTAAGACCCCGATCCTCGGGGACTGAGACCCAACGGGTCATTTTCATTAAAACACTGTTAACTGGTGATTCCCAGTCCTGGGCATACAACCTGTCCCCCACTAATTTAGCTCTGACCTCAGTCGAGGAATTTTTTAAGGCTATGGCCGTAATATACGACGACCCTGACCTTGCGGCAACTTCAGAGCGGAAGCTCAAACTTTTGCGGCAAGGCAGAGGGTCGGTCGAGGATTACGCAGCAGAATTTCGTAGGTGGTCTGTTACCGCCAGATTCGACAATTTTGCTCTGATGGATTATTTTCTATCTGGGTTGTCGGAGGAGGTCTCTGATTTGATGCTAACCTTACCCGAGCCCGCAACAGTCGATGAGGCCATATCATCGGCCATCAGAGTCGATCGTCGACTACGCCATCAGAGGCAGACTAGGGGCAGTCACCGGGTCAGGGTGACTTCGTATGTGGCACCTTCTGGTACACCCGCAGTAACGGCATCTCCACCGGTGTCACCCTCTCCAGCCTCACCACCACCCGAACCCATGCAAATTGGTCGATCAAGATTGACCCAGGTGGAACGTAGGCGGAGAATAACAGAACAACTGTGCCTGTATTGTGCAGAAGCAGGGCACAGGGTGCGAAACTGCCCTAACAAGTCGGGAAACGGGTCTGCCTAGGAGTAGTGGGGGGTGACACCCTAGGCACTTCATTCTCACCCCAAAAAGAGAAGAAGTTACTTCTCCCCTGTACTATTACGTGGGATGATAAGTCTGTGGACACTGAAGCTTTTATTGACTCTGGCTCAGCGGCCAATTTTATGAACCTTGAATTTGCTCGGGAGTTGGGTATTCCTCTCACTCCAGTAAGTCCCCCCATTCAGGTCACGGCAGTAGACGATTCCCCGCTGCAACGGGATCGTCCCCTGTCTCAGACTCCGCAGGTGAGGGTTACGATAGGGGTATTGCATGGGGAACAGCTACAGTTTTTCGTTTTGAACATGTCAACCTCCACTATTATCTTAGGCATGCCTTGGTTACAGGCCCACTCTCCACAAATCGACTGGGCCACGGGTGAGGTAACCAGATGGTCTGATCGTTGTCACCAACAGTGTCTAGGAAAGGTGACATTGGGTCAGACCAAGGTGTACGTGGAGGGTGTTCCCGAGGTGTATTCCGATTTTTCTGATGTCTTTTGTCCCAAGTCTGCTGATCAATTACCTCCTCATCGCCCGTTCGATTGCCCCATTGATCTCCATGCTGGTTGTATGCCCCCTAGGGGTCACCTGTATAACTTGTCCGGTCCCGAGAAGTTGGCCATGCAGGATTACATTCGTGACAACCTGGCTAAGGGGTTTATTCGGCCCTCTCGGCCACCTGCTGGGGCCGGTTTCTTTTTCGTTAAGAAAAAAGACGGGGGTCTTCGACCTTGTATCGACTACCGAGGTCTCAATAAAATCACGGTGAAGAATCGCTATCCGTTACCATTGATAGACGACTTATTCACGCAGGTCACTACTGCAAAGATCTTTTCTAAGTTAGATCTGAGGGGGGCATACAACCTAATCCGCATTAGAAGGGGCGATGAATGGAAGACGGCCTTTAACACACCCGACAGGCATTACGAATACTTAGTGATGCCCTTCGGGTTGTGCAATGCGCCCGCCGTCTTCCAGGAACTAATCAATGAGGTATTCCGGGAGGTATTGGGTAAATTCGTACTGGTATACCTCGATGATATATTAATTTATTCCAATAACCTCCCCGAACACAGGGTCCATGTGAAATTTGTCCTAAACAAATTAAGACAGAATAGACTCTACGCCAAGTTAGAAACGTGTATTTTTGAGGTGACATCCGTCACGTTTCTGGGGTATGTGATTTCTACCTCAGGTCTGTCAATGGACCCTGCTAAAGTCACAGCTGTCCTAGAATGGCCGCAACCTGTGGGCCTGAAAGCCCTCCAGAGATTCCTGGGTTTTGCAAATTATTATAGGAGGTTTATAAAAGGGTACTCAACGATCATTGCACCCCTTACCAGTCTCACAAAAAAGGGGGCAGATACTACCCACTGGTCTCCGGAGGCTCAGAATGCATTTTCTAGTCTGAAAAAATTGTTTTGTTCCGCACCAATCCTGAGACATGTCGACACCGCTTATCCGTTCATTGTTGAGGTCGATGCCTCGGAGGTCGGGGTAGGGGCTGTGCTGTCTCAGCGATCAGGGTTACAGGGAAGACTACACCCCTGTGCGTACTTTTCCCGTAGGTTCTCTCCGGCGGAGAGAAACTACGATATAGGCAACAGAGAGCTCCTGGCCATTAAATTGGCATTTGAGGAGTGGCGCCACTGGTTGGAGGGGGCAGAGCACACGATCACTGTTTACACCGACCACAAGAACTTGGAGTACATCGAGGGGGCTAAGAGGCTTAGTCCCCGTCAGGCCCGGTGGTCCTTGTTTTTTACGAGATTCAGGTTTATAATCACATACACTCCAGGTAGCAAAAACATCAAGGCAGATGCCCTCTCCAGGTGTTTCGAACCTGAGACAGCACAGCCCTCCACACCTGAATCCATCATTCCGCAGAAACTGGTGTTAGCCGCCACGGAGTCTTGGGAAGAGTGGACAGAGATCTTGGGTCCCTTTCAGCAGGAGGTTCCTGAAGGGAAACCCGAAGGGGTCTTGTTCATACCACTACCATTCCGGTTACAGGTTCTGCAACTCTTTCACGCCCATAAGAATGCTGGTCATCCTGGAGCTGCCAGAACGCAGGATCTGATTGCCAGGTGTGCTTGGTGGCCTTCCTTGGCAACAGATTGCAAGGAGTATGTTAGGGAGTGTGCGGTGTGCGCCCAGAGTAAGCCCTCCCGGCTGGCACCTGTAGGAAGGTTGCAGCCTTTGCCCACCCCGAGTGAGCCATGGACCCACTTGTCCATGGATTTTGTGGGGGAATTGCCCAGGTCCGAAGGCATGTCGGTCATTTGGGTGGTAGTCGATCGGTTTAGCAAAATGGCCCATTTTGTGCCCCTGAAAGGACTCCCCTCGGCTCAAGAACTGGCTGAATTGTTTATCATTCACATCTTCCGGCTGCATGGCATTCCGGAAGACATCGTGTCTGATAGGGGAGTCCAGTTTGTGTCTGGATTCTGGAGGGCATTTTGCCACCAAATGGGCATGAAATTGTCTTTCTCGTCAGGCTACCACCCACAGACCAATGGGCAGACAGAACGCATTAACCAATCCCTGGAGCAATTCCTGAGATGCTACGTTGCTGAGGCGCAGAGTGACTGGGTGAAATTTTTGCCCTTCGCGGAATTCGCTCAAAATAATTTAAAGAATTCCTCGTCTGGGTTTTCCCCATTTCAGATTGTAACAGGGAGGTCACCCAAATTTTCCCCTTTTCCAGTTGTCTCGTCTCCATTTCCAGCACTGGAAGATTGGCAGAGATCACTCAGGGACAATTGGGGAATTGTTAAGGGGAATTTACAGAAGGCGTTCCAGAGTCAGAAGGGTCAAGCAGATAAGAGACGGTCCGTGGAATGGAAGTTTCGGCCAGGGGATCTAGTCTGGGTGTCCACACGTCACTTGACCCTGAAGCAGCCATCTGCCAAACTGGGTCCCAGGTTTGTGGGCCCATTTTCCGTGACCAAGAAGATTAATAATGTTACTTATTCCATTGACCTTCCCACCAGCATGCGGGGGGTGAGGTCCTTCCACGTGTCCCTTCTTAAACCAGCAGTCCAGGTGGGTCCTACTCCTCCTCCTCCCGTGTTGGTGGATGCCCAACCCGAGTACGAAGTGGAGAAGATCATAGATTCACGTACTGTACAGAACTCGGTACAGTACCTCGTACATTGGAAGGGGTACGGGATTGAGGAGAGGCAATGGGTACCTAGGAACCGCATGCATGCGGACGAGTTAGTGAAGGAATTTCATGCTGTACATCCCGAGAAACCTGGTGGGAGTTGTCCGGAGTCCACTCCTCGGGAGGGGGGTACTGTGAGGAAACGCGGAAAAGCCGCCATCTCTCGAGGTGAGGCGGCTGTTTCCGCGTCCAGCATGGCGTCACAACGCGGAAAAAACGCCGCATGCCGCATGGGCAGTGCGGCGGAATCCGCATTGGTAACGGCGGAATATACATCAGAGGCGACCCCCGCATTAGATACATTGCAAAACAGTACTGGTGTGGCTGGGACTGATAGTCCACCAAGATTCAGACTTACGCGCGCGCGAGCACAGAGGCAGAGTTTAAATAGCAGTTAGAAGGGTGTCGGCTGACTAGCTGGGTCAGCTGACAAATTCCACTGCTCCCATTGGACCAGCAATTAGGGAGGTCCTGGAGAGGTCCTAGAGTATATATACTGCTGGTTGTTCACTTGCTCCTTGTCTGGCGTTGCGTTCACATATGTGGGAGCACCCAGATCCGTAGTTAGATCCGTTAGTGTGCCGGGACCAGCTGGAGCTGTAATCCTACACTAAGCTAGATTCTGTTGATAGCTAAAGTACTAGTTTGATTGTGATTATCTGTTATGACTTTTGCCTGCCTTGACTATCCTCCTGAACTCTGATCTTGCACCTCGATATTTCTGATACTCTGTTGCCGAACCCCGGCTCGTTCCTTGACTCTGCTTCTGCCTCCTGATTTTGTACCCCGATATTTCTGATACCCTGTTGCTGAACCCTGCCTGTACTTTGACTCTGCCTTTGCCTCCTGATCCTGTACTTTATCTGTCCGTGTGTGTACGACCTGGCTTGTCCGACCTCGAGAACCGACCTTACCGTTAGAGGCGGTTCCTCGCTCTGTTAGCGATCCTTCCTCCTGAGGGTCACTTTCAGATATCCCTTCCTACTGTCAGTCTGACTCCTCCCGTCTTGGAGAGCTCAGGTCTGCGGAAGGAATCTGTACAGTACTCCTTACTGCATTGAGGCCTTGTCCTCTTAGTGTTACAGTTACACCAAACACTACACTCTACTCAGGTGATCAGAGGTTAGTTTGTATATCGGATTATCGGTGAGACTGCAGTTCACTTATAATCTGGTATATATCTGTATTTCCGGTGATACTGCAGATCACCGGTAATCAGATACTCTCTGCGCCCACCGATCGTTACAGGTGGGCATGGTAATAATCACTGTGGTGGGCGTGGTAATAATCACTGTGGCGGGCATGGTAATAATCACTGTGGTGGGCATAGTAATAATTACTGTGGTGGGCATGATAATAATCACTGTAAAAGCTGCCGTTATACAGAACCCTGGAATGTGCATAAAAGCCTCAGGAGCTGATGCACTTCCTACCCTTGGCTTATATGAGGGTCAATCATTTTTTCATGTTTTTTAAGGTCAAAGTTTGGGGTCGGCTTATATGCGGGTCGGCTTGTATGCGGGTGGGCTTATATGCGAGTATATACAGTAATTATTATTTTTTCTACTTCTTTTTTTAGTCAGCACTAAATTATTTTGTTTATAGTACTTGGGATCATAAAAGACCATGTGGGCTGGTATTGTGCAGGTGGCACAGTTCCATGCTGGCTGATTCAGGAGCTCTAGCTATACGAACCTGCATGGAAAGACAAAGTTTAAAAAAGGTTGAGGGGGGAGGGGTTTGCAAAACAGATTTATTTGTACATGTAGAAGGAATGATTAAAGCTAATGAGAATCCATATTTAAATAAAAAAAAAGTCAGATAGTCACCTATGGAGAGGGTAGGCTCGGGTCCTAATGAGCCTTCCCTCTCCTCTCCCGGTGCCCTTGGTGCTGCGCTGGCTCCCCCGCTCAAATCCCCCTGCCGCGGGTACTTCGGAAGTCTTCGGGAGCCGAGTCCTCCCGAAGACAGGCAGCTCCATACTGCGCACGTGCGAGTGCGTCATAAAGGGCGTTTGCGCGTGCGCAGTGAAGAGCGGCCCGTCTTCGGGAGCACTCAAGCTCCCGAAGCATTTCCGAAGCCTCCCTTCAGCGGGGGAAACAGCGGTATTTGACCGAAACGGTCAAATACCGCTACGGGGAGCCAGCGCAACAACGGGGACCAGGAGAGGAGAGGGAATGCTCTATGGGACCCAGAGCCTCCCTCTCCTTAGGTGATTATCTGACTTTTTTATTTACATATTCACTTTAATAAGTAATAAATCCAAAATACTCTAGAGTGGTCACATGATACCCCCAAAATGTTTTCAGAGTAATGTATATGATTTGGTGGTATCATCCCATGTCCATATGAGAGTTAGCGTACTTCCTAAAGTACTAAAATGTACCGTAATACGTAACTATAATTCATGTTTTGCAAGGAGTGCAGACACCATTATCTGTAGGTGTATGTGTGCATGCACGCATGTGCGTGTGTGTGTCGGGTGTTTTGGGGAGGCGGTGTGCATATAAGGTGCCCTCCATTTGACACTTATTACTTTAAAACATCTAGATCAGGTATGTGTCAGAATTTCCCTTCACCAAATATCATATTGTTACCTTTTTAACCTGCAGCCATACAGGCTACATAGTAATAGCACGTTTCAGTTTTTGTACAAGTGTGGTTAAGTTTAAATACTTTGTTAATGTTGTTGGTACATCCTTTACTACAGTGTTTTTTTTTAATTCACCTTAGCTAACCTATTTTCCATTCTCAAGTGCTTTTACACATTTCTTCTATTGTTTAAGTCTTCATATATCACTTCATGATACAGTATGTTGGCAACCAATGAGGAAATTGCGGAAGTCTTTTTAGCAGGTCAGAAGTTCATAGGACATTGTAATCCACTGTGTACATACTAAAGGGGGACTTAATATGTGTGAGCTCTAGACAATTCATAGTTTCATTGAGGGTAGGTGCACACATAACATAACGTAATAGGCTGCGTTTTATGTCATGTGCATAGTTTTTTGTGTGTTTTTTTTTTTTAATGCATTTGCGTTTTCTTTATCGCAGATGCATTTTTCACGCGTTTTGTGTGCGTTTTAATGCATTTGCGGTTCGCATATACAAAGCGCATATGCTTTCTGTATGCATTTTTCATGCCTTTTTAATTGCGTTTTATGCAAATTAATAGGTAGACAACAGGAAGCGGAAATACATCAAACATTTTTTTTTTTACAAAAATGCATAGAAAAACGCATGGAAAACGCATACCATTGCATTTCCATTGACGTTCATTATGTGCATATTTGTTGCGTTTTTGCATATTAACAAAACCTGTGTATTTGAAAACGCATGCATAGAACACGTATATGCGTTTTTTTCTGCGGCCCATAGACTTCCATTAGTGGCAAAAACGCAGCGTTTTCCACAACTCTAGCGTTTCTGCTAAGTGTGCACCAAGCCTGAAGAATTATTGCTGCATAAACAGAGTTTTCAATGCTCCCTGTTACTAATTTTCCCCCAATCATTACACTCCAGCCAAGTAGTATAGTAGACCAGAATGGACTGTAGAGATACATGTCTGGTTTTCTGTTGGAATGGCAAATGTGGATGCATCCTAGGGGTGTATACTGTATGTAATAAAGCGGCAAGAAAATTTGGGGGCAAATTTTGTAGTATTACTAATATTCTAGTAGTGACTATACTGGATAGTACAATAATGGTAATTTCACCGATATTCTACTATCCATTGCACAATAATGTTAATTTTAATGATATTCTACTATCACCTGTCTAATCGTATTCTCACACTAACCTGCCCTGCATCTATGCTTAACACTAAAGTACCCCATACCTATACAGAACACTAACCTCTTTCATCTAAGCCTAACTCTAACCACCCCCTGGCCCATTTAACACTAATACCACTGCTAACCATTGTCCCCACTGCAAATGTGGGTTTTTTATTATTTGCAGCTACTGTAAATAGCCACTATTTAGTTGAACAGCCACTATAAAGAAGTAGCAGCCAAATAGCCACTATTTAGATGGTACAACCGTTATAACGAAGTATTGCGGCCACATAGCCGCTATTTTGTTGGTACAGCTGGTAGACAGAAGTGTTATGCGTGAATACATCTCTCAAGCTGGTAAATTTACATTGACAGTATAGCTGTGCCCACATTTCCTTGTGATATTATTGATGAGTCCATTCCAAGTGTGTTCTTGAGTCATTTGTTAAAGAGTAACTGTTAGCTATAAAATGTCCCCCGAAAAAAACACACATGTAAGTAGATAAATACATGCTCTACTTACATAACATATGTATTGTAGTGTCCAAGTTTTGTTTTCTGTGATTTTTAGGTGTGTAAATTAGAAGGCTCCTGTTGCTGGCAGGGGCCATCTTGTGTCCAGCTAGATCCTTCTCCCCCCCCCCCCCCGCACCCCCCTCCTCCTGCACTGACTCTGTGCACAGCGGGGTGGAATAAATTCAGCAGCCACAGACTCACCTAATAATGGATCCAAGTGCTGTCATTCCCATCTATTCTCTGCACTACCGCCAGAGGCAGTGCAGAGAGTATAGAAGGATACTTCAGCGCGTGGAACCATTATTCTGTGAGTCTGTGTGCGCCGCCTTTATCCTTCCCCATTGATCAGTGCGGTGAAGAGAGAGAATGCGGCGGCGGGCCGCAGAACGGCAGGGGGGAGGGGGCGCCGACATGCCACTGGAGGAGGGGGGCAGAGGACAGTGACAAGAGATAGCCTCTGGCCCCCCTCCGTGCCCTCTAACAGCAACTGCAACCAGCGCAGACAAGGGGAGACCAGGCGGCCAATAGCAGTGCAGAGAGATGAGTGACAGGGCCTTCAGCCAATCAGGCTGATTCAGCATGCCTGTCAACCCTCTCCTGCGGCATTGTGTACCCTCTCAGAGCCTGCGGCCATGGGGAGAGAAATCTACAAGTAAGAATGATTTTAAACGTTTACATTGCCTGTTTAGCATCCTTTCTACTGCTTTATCAGCATGCAGTAGAGAACTTATTGTGTATTTTATGCCTAACAGTTACTCTTTAAAGGACAACACATGCACCAACCTCCACCATTCCATCCTCATTGAAAAGTGCTCACCACAAAAACCTAACCAGCTGCGCAGTATGCACTTAGTGTATTGTCTGTTGCATTTTTAAAGGACAGTCTCAGATACAAAATCCAGGTATCTCATGAGGGTTCACATCCCCAAAAGCAAACAAAGCAACTTCAGAATGTCTGTGGTACTGACTATTCTTTAAAGTGGTTTACTGAGTCCATACTTGTGACACTAATTGTCCCTAGAGTTGGGCCGAACGGTTCGCCGGCGAACCTGGTTCGCGCGAACCTAGGTGGTTCGCGTGCGGGTACCGCACGCGAACTTTATTGCGGAAAAGTTCGCCCCATTGCGGTTCGCCCCATAATGCACTGAGGGTCAACTTTGACCCTCTACATCACAGTCAGCAGGCCCAGTGTAGCCAATTAGGCTACACTAGCCCCTGGAGCCCCACCCCCCCTTATATAGGCAGGCAGCGGCGGCCGTGGCCACTCGTGTGTCTGCATTAGTTAGAGTAGGGCGAGCTACTGCAGTCTCTCATAGGGAAAGATTAGTTAGCCTTAGCTTGTCCCTGGCTGCATACCTGTTCATTGATCCTGCCACTGCATACCTGTTCATTGATCCTGCCACTGCATACCTGTTCATTGATCCTGCCACTGCATACCTGTTCAGTGATCCTGCCACTGCATACCTGTTCATTGATCCTGCCACTGCATACCTGTTCATTGATCCTGCCACTGCATACCTGTTCATTGATCCTGCCACTGCATACCTGTTCATTGATCCTGCCACTGCATACCTGTTCATTGATCCTGCCACTGCATACCTGTTCATTGATCCTGCCACTGCATACCTGTTCAGTGATCCTGCCACTGCATACCTGTTCATTGATCCTGCCACTGCATACCTGTTCATTGATCCTGCCACTGCATACCTGTTCATTGATCCTGCCACTGCATACCTGTTCAGTGATCCTGCCACTGCATACCTGTTCATTGATCCTGCCACTGCATACCTGTTCATTGATCCTGCCACTGCATACCTGTTCATTGATCCTGCCACTGCATACCTGTTCAGTGATCCTGCCACTGCATACCTGTTCATTGATCCTGCCACTGCATACCTGTTCTGTGAACCCACCACTGCATACCTGTTCTGTTCAGTGGACCCGCCACTGTATACCTGTTTAGTGAACCCGCCACTGCATACCTGTTCTGTTCAGTGGACCCGCCACTGTATACCTGTTCAGTGGACCCGCCACTGCATACCTGTTCTGTTCAGTGAACCCGCCACTGCATACCTGTTCTGTTCAGTGGACCCGCCACTGTATACCTGTTTAGTGAACCCGCCACTGCATACCTGTTCTGTTCAGTGGACCCGCCACTGTATACCTGTTCAGTGGACCCGCCACTGCATACCTGTTCTGTTCAGTGAACCCGCCACTGCATACCTGTTCTGTTCAGTGGAGTTTGGTGTGTCAGTGTGAAGCAGTACCTTAATTACACTCCCTGATTGATGTATACACATGCAAGATGTTTTAAAGCACTTTAGGCCTGTCATTTAGCATTCAATGTGATTTCTGCCCTTAAAACGCTGCTTTGCGTCAAATCCAGATTTTTCCCGGTGACTTTTGGCGTGTATCCCACTCCGCCATGCCCCCCTCCAGGTGTTAGACCCCTTGAAACATCTTTTCCATCACTTTTGTGGCCAGCATAATTTTTTTTTTTTTCAAAGTTCGCATCCCCATTGAAGTCTATTGCGGTTCGCGAACTTTAACGCGAACCGAACCTTCCGCGAAAGTTCGCGAACCCGGTTCGCGAACCTAAAATCGGAGGTTCGGCCCAACTCTAATTGTCCCTCAGAGGAGTTCAAAATCTAATCCCTACCATAGTCAATCTATACCCTACCAAAGCTGCACAACAGCTATGATATTTTACTTAGTTTTCCTTAAAGTAAGCCTGAAGTCATTTAAAAAAAAGCTTCATACTTACCTCCGTGGGGGATGCCTCTGGATAGTCTAGAGGCTTCTCCAGTCTTGCTTCACCCCTCCTGCACTGCGTTATAACCCACTAAACACTCTTCAAAGTTGAAGATTACTCGTGACCCTGTGCAGGCGCACTCATGGCCCCCGTCTGCAGAGTAGCCAGGAGCCACTCGTGCATGGCTTTTTTCTCCATCTGGGCACCTGTGCCGTGCAGCTGTACTCATACACAGATAGGAGCACAGCCATGAAGAGGAAGAGGGTTGCGGCTGGCGGCTGAGGGGGTTCTGAAGGAAAGTTTGGGGAAGCTTCGGGGAGAGGCTTAAAGGTCCGTACACATGCCGGACGCCCACCCAGCGGGAGGCAACGACGGACCCATCGTTGCCTCCAGTCCGGCGTGTGTACGGACCTTAACACCTAATTGTGTAAATATTAAACTTTTTTTAAGGTTTGGGTTTACTTTGAATTTGAACATTTATTGGAGGTAAACCTCAATGTTTACATATTTATTTTATTGAATGCTTATTGTACATTATTGCTATTGTTCAGCACATAATCTTATCAACCCACTGTACCTGCTGATCAGTCCCTATACAAACCCTGGCAGAGTACTGCAAGTAGACATAGTGTTTGTCATACCTCAATAGGAGGATGCATCATGGCTCACAGGTATGGAGTTAGGTAGGGGGGTCAAGTACTGCTTGGTGCAATTTTTAAAAAAATGGTTATAGAGAGAGGCTCTGTCTGACCACCAAATAGTGACACAGGTCAGGATGGATGAAATTGGAGGACCCTGCTTTTTAGTCTTCAGAGGTGGATCAATCATAAAGATTCCTAAGTATGATACACAAGACAACATTTACTCCCATTTGTTAAATTATCCAATCAAAAGCCCCATGCACACTACCTTACTTCTTACGCCTGGCTGGATGTGTACACAATCCCAGTGCCGACACTGTACAGATGCATCCTCAGCCTCCAGGCTAGCAAAGCATCTGTTGCGGTGGAGGGATAATGAACAACATATGATAGAGTGGATTCCCTCGGTTGGGGAAGAGGGGAGAACAATGCAATTGGGGGGGGGGGGGGGGTTTGATCATCAAGAATCGCTAAAGATCTCGCCGCTGTAAACACACTGGATTGACTCATGATTCTTGGTCGAGGTTGAAACCTCCAACTTAAAGGGACACTTAAGTCAAACAAAAAAAATGAGTTTTACTCACCTAGGGCTTCCAATAGCCTCCTGCAGCTGTCCGGTGCCCTCGCCATCTCCCTCCGATCCTCCTGGTCCCGCCGGCAGCCACTTCCTGTTTCGGTGACAGGAGCTGACAGGCTGGGGATGCGAGTGATTCTTCGCGTTCCCAGACACATTAGCACCCTCTATGCTGCTATATGGTATATGATATATGCTATAGCAGCATAGATGGCGCTATTGTGGCCAGGAACGCGAAGAATCACTCGCGTCCCCAGCCTGTCAGCTCCTGTCACCGAAACAGGAAGTGGCTGCCGGCGGGGCCAGGAGGATCGGAGGGAGATGGCGAGGGCACCGGACAGCTGCAGCGGGCTATTGGAAGCCCCAGGTGAGTAAAACTCATTTTTTTTGTTTGACTTAAGTGTCCCTTTAATGACTTAATGACTTTCAAATGGGATCAGTTGGAATGATGGACTGAACAAAAGGGTGCTGCAGGTCAGCTGCTTGTACCAGAGCTTAGAATGTGTCCGTCAGTTAGTGGACATGGTGGTAAGATTCTGGGAGGTCCGGTAGATGAATTTCAGGTTTGGAAATACAGGTGCTGGTAGGAAATTGAGACAAAAAGAGTTCCAGGAGTTCCAATAGTGTAGTATTTCTGGGAAATGGAAAATGTAAAGAAATATCAACTACTCACAAATGCGGGTGGCTATAGGCAACCACAATTTCAGGCATGTGGAGAAAGACTATCTCCACTTGGATGATGACTCGGTTGGATCAATGTGGATCTCACTCCAGAAAAAACAAAAGGACTGCTGGATGTAGTCCCAGAGGTAACACCTGGGACAGGAGAGACGACAATGCAAAACGATGGAGGTGCCCCAGTTGTGATACAATATATAGTGAGTGGAGTTAAGTAATAGGAACAGTCTTACCTCATGATAAGAGGTTAAGATTTTTATTGTTAGACACTAACAGCCTTGTAACTTAAAAAATAAAAATCTGTCAGAGCTGCTGTAATGAAAAGTTATATTTACCTCTGGAGTTTTATCCCATGAAGCTTGGAGGAGAGAGGGGAGGTGGAGCCAAGTGGCGGAAGTGTAGTGATGCGGGGGCTTTGGGGCGCATTCGTAGGACAAGACTTCGGAGGTAAATATAACTTTTCATTACAGCAGCGCTGACAGATGTTTATTTTTTGTATGAAGGTCCTCTTTAACTGTCTCTCGGAGGGGCTCACAATCGAAACCCTACCATAGGCATATGTTATGTCTGTATAAGGATACCTCCTGTAGCATGTCCTGTCAGTTGCAGTGGAGCTGCAGCCAGACAGCTATGGATTTCTTAAATGCATGTTGTTGCATAATTTGGCATGCATTTGTAATGAGAGTCCTTTCCATTCACAGTCAGCTTGCAGCTTTCAATCAGCTTAACACAGGATTGCGTGATTACCACTCAGCTGTGTGGGAATTTGCACTCATCTGTCTGCACTCATTGGCTGATGTCCATAAAAAAGCCTGCTCCTGCTCTCACACCTTGCCCGTCAAAGCGTTCGGCTTTGCCTTAGTTGATTGCTGGGTTCCTTGTGTGAAGTTTGAATATTGTATTGCATTACCTTGCCTTGACTGCCTGGACGTTCACTGCACCCGCGGGGGCACAGTGAAGTCTTTTCCTATCCTGATAGTTTGGAGACTGCCTTTACCCCATTGGTGACTGGTAGTATTCTTGCTAGTCCTGTTCCTGTGGACGTAACTATAAGCTGCGGTTGCTATTAGTTATTCTCCTACTTGTTTGTCTTGTCCGTGCCAGTGTGGATGTTTGCTATTGCTGGGGCAGCAATTAGATTGGCAGGCATTCCGTCTGTCTGTCTGTTGTCTGTCCTTGTTGTTTGGTGTGGTGAACATCAGATGCTCAGTAGTGTTGGGCGAACAGTGTTCGCCACTGTTCGGGTTCTGCAGAACATCACCCTGTTCGGGTGATGTTCGAGTTCGATCGAACACCTGATGGTGTTCGGCCAAACCGTTCGGCCATATGGCCGAACTAAGAGTGCATGGCCGAACGTTCCCCGAACGTTCAGCTAGCACTGTGATTGGCCGAACGGGTCACGTGGTTTGGACCCGAACGCGCTCTGATTGGCCGAACGGGTCACGTGGTTCGGGTAAATAAATACCCGATCCACGTAATTTCTCCCCCATTTGTCTGTGGGTTTAGCTTTGGGTAGGCAGGCTGGGTAGTTCTCTCTCGAGCCAGGCTAGCCAGGGTCCCCCCAGTCATTGTGTCACTGCTGGGAACAGTAGTACACCGCTCACCCACACTATATAGCATTGTGTTTACTGCCACTCTGTGTACACCGCTCACCCACCACTGTATAGCATTGTGCTCTGTGTCGCTGCTAGGAATAGTAGTACACCGCTCACCCACCACTGTATAGCATTGTGCTCTGTGTCGCTGCTAGGAATAGTAGTACACCGCTCACCCACCACTGTATAGCATTGTGCTCTGTGTCGCTGCTGGGAACAGTAGTACACCGCTCACCCACCATTGTATAGCATTGTGCTCTGTGTCGCTGCTGGGAATAGTAGTACACCGCTCACCCACCACTGTATAGCATTGTGCTCTGTGTCGCTGCTGGGAATAGTAGTACACCGCTCACCCACCACTGTATAGCATTGTGCTCTGTGTCGCTGCTGGGAATAGTAGTACACCGCTCACCCACCACTATATAGCATTTCTGTACTGCCACTGTACTGCTGCCAGTCAGCGTGTACTTTAAGGATAAGTGAAATGAAGAAGAAATCCTGTGAAAGAGGGAGGGGCAAGGGAAGAGGAATTTCCCCTGACGGTTCACATACAGGCCACAGTGGAGCACCGAAGAAAACCCACTCAATACCGCCCATGTTGTCCAGGAAATCAACCCTCACAAATCCAAAAGAACAGGACCAGATAATTAATTGGATGACCTCTCAAGCGTCCAGCAGTGGGTTAAGCAGCACCAGCACATCACGCACGAGGTCCGAGTCCTCAGCCAGTTACAAGGAGCCAGTGGGCACAAAGCTGACACAACCGGCAGCGACACCACGCACACAACTGCCAAATAACCAGTCCGAAGAATTTCCTCAGGACACAATGGGGTATTCGCAGGAGCTATTCCCAGCCCAACAAACTTCCACCTTTCAAAGGTCAATGGAACAGCCAGAAATGTTGTGCCCGGATTCACAACCATTTACTGTGGGAAATGCACCGCGCACTGAAATGCAAGGCGAGTCCGAGGACTTTGAAACCCAAATCCCAGAGCAAGTTGGGCAGGAGGGGTTTCAATTGCAGGAGGTCGACCGAGAAGATCTGGAAGACGATGTTGGAGTGAGCTGCGCAGAGGTTGTTCTGGGGAGCTCTACTCCACGGCGGCGGCCCACAATCACATATGACAAGTTTGAGGAGATGGAAGAGGAGGGTTTGGACAATGTGGACACAGACCTAGATTTTATATGTGAAGGAGAACATCGCCGTCGTAGCAGCACAGATGAGTCTGTTGAAGAACCCACTGCTGCACGAGTTTGCCTTGTGCCACAAGGTAGGCGGCGCGAAATTTCAGGCACCACAAGCGTGGAAGTTCAAGTGAGACGCAAAAGAGGCGCAAACAGAAATCGCCAGCAAGGCAGGTGCTCCAAAGTCTGGCCTTTCTTTGAAGACTGCAGTGAGGATGGTACCATGGTGATTTGCAAGGTGTGCAAGACCCGCCTGAGCAGGGGGAAAAATATTAACAACCTCTCCACCACCAGCATGACCCACCACATGGTATCCAAACATCCCACTCTGTGGGCAAACACGGCAGGACAGGGTACCAGCAACACTGCCTCCCTTGGGGTCACCAGACTCACCACCAGACCCTCCTCAGCAGCAGCAGTAGCCCAGCCATTGCGTGGTTCACAACAACATTCACAAACATCAGACGACGCTGACACTGTCACTTTCCGGAATAGTGCTCTTGAGGTCTCCCAGTCTTCATCAAACACAACAACCAACAGCCCTTCAGTGTGCAGCCCTACGGTTCAGTTGTCTGTCTCGGAGATGTTTGAGCGCAAGAGGAAATTGCCAGCAAATGACCCCCGGGCCGTGGCACTAACAGCCAGCATAGCCAAGCTTCTGGCCTGCGAAATGCTGCCATATCGAGTGGTGGAGACAAACAGCTTCAAGGGCATGATGTCAGTGGCCATCCCACGTTACGTGGTTCCCAGCCGCTACCACTTTGCGCGCTCTGCAGTGCCTGAGTTGCATGAGCACGTGGTCAGCAAAATAACCCGAAGCTTGAAGAATGCCGTTGCCTGCAAGGTTCACCTCACCACTGACACCTGGACGAGTGCGTTCGGCCAGGGTCGATACATCTCACTGGGTTAACCTTGTGGAGCCTGGCAGCGATTCCTCACCTGCTACGGTGCGGGTGTTGCCCACGCCGCAAACAGCTGCACCGCCGTCCCTCCCACTGGATAACAACAACAGCAGCACCTACCTCTCTGACTCCTTCTCCTCCAACGCATCTGAAAGCTGTACCTCATCCAGAAACGCTAACCCAGCAGCAGTAGGATCGTGGAAGCAGTGCAGCACAGCTGTTGGCATGCGTCAGCAAGCGTTGCTGAAGCTGATCTGCCTTGGTATAAGCAGCACACAGGGGAGGAAATTTGGAGGGGAATAAAGGAACAGACGGATTTGTGGCTGGCACCGCTGGACCTGAAACCGGGCATGGTTGTGTGTGATAATGGGAGTAATCTCATTCGCGCTTTAAGGTTGGCTAAGCTGACACACATCCCTTGCCTGGCGCACGTGATGAACCTAGTAGTTCAGCGGTTCCTGAGGACATACCCAGGCGTGGCCGATCTTCAGTTGAAGGTGCGACGAGTGGCCAAACATTGTAGAAATTCCAGTACTGCTTCGGGGGCACTCGCCAAGATGCAGGAGCGCTTCAATCTCCCTCACCATCGCTTGCTGTGTGATGTCCCTACGCGCTGGAATTCTACGCTGCACATGCTAGCCTGCTTTTGCGAGCAGAAGAATGCAGTGGTCCAGTACATGACGGCGCAGTACCGAGGCGCATCCGGACAGCTGCCAAGCTTCTGTGGATCCGATTGGGCCAACATGTTGGACCTCTGCCAAGTCCTCCAAAATTTTGAGCAATCCATGTTGCTTGTGAGCAGTGACAACTCTGCATTACCATACCACTGCTGTGTTTACTGAAGAAGTCAATGTTGAAAATCAAGGAAACAGCTGTCATGATGCAACTGGGGGAATCTGAAGGAGAAAACGATCAGCGTGATGATACCAACATCAGGCCATCTGCCTCAGGAAACGCTGGCCCCAGCAGCTATGACGAAGAAGAGGAGGAGGAACAGCTGGAGTTGGAGCAGGAATTTCATGCCACCACTGACGAGGGCCAGAGCGGTGCACGTTGGACTTCCACAATTCAGCGCGAATGGTCAGCAGAAGCAGACCAGGAAGAAGGTGACGACTATGATGCATCACAACAACTATCACAACGCTCACAAGAGGATGATGAGGATTCTGGCAGGACTCTGGCACACATGGCTCAATTCATGCTAGACTGCATTGAACGCGACCCACGCATTGTGCGCATTCTGGACAACACCAATTACTGGGTTTATACCCTTCTGGATCCACGGTACAAACACAATGTTCCAAAACTGCTTGAAGAAAGAGTCAGACAGGTCACAATGGAAGAATACCAGCAGGCCCTTGTGGAGACTTTAGAGAGGAGATTGACATCCTCCCCCTCCTCTAGCCAGTTGTACGCCGACAGACTGACTTCCGCAAACCCAGGACGACCAGGAGGGCAGTAAACAACACAAGCCGCAGCTAGTGCCCAAAAGGGAATGGTATCGGCAGTGTCCTTGGAGTGGGAAAATTTTCTGACACCCATGCAGCAGCCCACAGAACAGCAAGCGTGCAGATCCACCTCCAACACCAATCGCCTGGAGAAGATGGTCAAGGACTACATGTCAGATGGCGTAGCTGTGTTGAACAATCCATCTGCACCCTTCAACTATTGGGTATCGAAGCTAGACACCTGGCACGAACTGGCAATGTACGCAATAGAGGTGCTGGCTTGCCCGGCAGCCAGCGTTATGTCGGAACGCTGTTTCAGTGCTGCCGGAGGCATCGTCACAGATCGGCGTATCCGCCTCTTCACAGAAAATGCAGACCGTCTGACTCAAATTAAAATTAATCAATCCTGGATTGGAAACGACTATGCAACACTCCCGGACCCCAACCAAGTAACATGAACAATGAACATCTGTGATGGGTTAGCGTTTCCGGTCCCTGTTTATTGAACCTCTCATCTGTATTACATTTATGACTGCATGGCGACAAAATGCATTGCTATCCGCACGCTTCTTGTCCTCATGCAAGGCCTGGGTTGCGCCTCAAAGCGTGGCCTTCTCCTCCTGCGCCTCCTCCTGTTCCATCACGTGTGCTGCTGCTGGGTTAGCGTTGCCGGTCCCTTTTTACGGAACCTCTTATCTGTATTACATTTATGACTGCATGGCGACAAAATGCATTGCTATCCGCACGCTTCTTGTCCTCATGCAAGGCCTGGGTTGCGCCTGAAAGCGTGGCCTTTTCCTCCTGCGCCTCCTCCTGTTCCATCACGTGTGCTGCTGCTGGGTTAGCGTTGCCGGTCCCTTTTTACGGAACCTCTTATCTGTATTACATTTATGACTGCATGGTGACAAAATGCATTGCTATCCACACGCTTCTTGTCCTCATGCAAGGCCTGGGTTGTTGTGTCTCAAAGCGTGGCCTTCTCCTCCTGCGCCGCCCTCCTCCTGTTCCATCACGTGTGCTGCTGCTGGGTTAGCGTTACCGGTCCCTTTTCCTGGAACCTCTTATCTGTATTACATTTATGACTGCATGGAGACAAAAAGCATGTTACCTGTGCAAAGAAAAATGACATTTTCCGCATTTAAAAGACATTTTGTCCTTTGAAACTTTACAATCAATTTTCTCAAAAACTATAAGCTCTTTTTCAAATAATTTTTTTCCTCTTGTACCCACTCCCAAGGTGCACATACCCTGCAAATTTGGGGTATGTAGCATGTAAGGAAGCTTTACAAAGCACGAAAGTTCGGGTCCCCATTGACTTCCATTATGTTCGGAGTTCGGCGCGAACACCCGAACATCGCGGCCATGTTCGGCGAACGTTCGCGAACCCGAACATCCAGGTGTTCGCCCAACACTAATGCTCAGTGCTGCGGTCGCACTGAGCAACCATTGTGTCTTGTTTATTGTGGCGGTTATAAGAAGCTGGCAAGCATTCCGTCTGTCTGTCTGTTGTCTGTCTTTGTTACTCAGTGTGGTGGACATAATGGCCCATACTACAATTGTCGCCGCAACACACGGCGCGCGCGTGTTGCGGTGACAAGACGCCCGTGAGTATGAGCCGGGCGCGCACCCCAAACCGTTACTCATTGCTGCTGTTGCCAGGCGATTGACGCGGTCAATCGCCTAGCGACAGTTGCCGCCGCAACTTCGCCGCAACTGTCGCTAGTCCGCGTGTGTATGCGGACTAGCGACAGCAACCCCATAGGCGGCACACTGATTTTCTGGCAGGGAGGAGGAACGTCGGTGACAGCTTCCGTCGCGCCACTAGTCCCTCCTCGCAGTGTGTATGCGGAGGGACGTGGCGACGAGCTGTCGCCGAACTGTCGCGCACACGCTCCCGTGTGCTAGCGACATGCAGTTTTGGTTGCCCGTGAGTATGGGCCATAAGATGCTCAGCGCTGCGGTCACATTGAACAACCATTGTGTCTTGTTCATTGTGGCGGATATCGGAATCTTGCTCCCTTGTTCATAGCTCCTGGTGTGAACTGTGTAATCTCCTCCACAAGAGCATCCGCTTTATCACCTCAGCCGCTATACCTTGCACGTTAAGACCTGGGGGCAACCGAAAGTCAGGCGACACATTCAGTGTCCTGTTCAAGTGGGGGCTTGTCTATAGGTGAAGACCGTGGGCCGAGCTCAGAGCTATGGCACTAGATTGGGATATAGTGGCTGAAGAAAAACAAGAGATCTTCCAGGCATTACAGTATGTGTAGTGTAGTGTATGCATCGTAATGTAGGGCCAATTAGAGGGGGGGGGATAAAAAACAACAATTTATTTTTGCAAAAATGTCACTCTTTTTTTTTAACAATAATAATAATAATAATAATTACAAAAAAACTAGCAGCAGCAATCAAATACCACCAAAAGAAAGCTCTATTTGGGAGACGAAGAGGAGGTAAAATTCATGTGGGTGCTTCATGTGGCCTGGTCTTCAAGTGGTTAAAAGATATTTAAAGGGGCACTATCGTCAAGATAGATTACAACAAATTGACCTAAAAACTCACGAAAAATGTTGTTAACAAAATCTTGAAACACTGCTGGGGCATTACATGACCCGAAAGACAATGCTAAATATTCATACTGACCATCTTTGGTATTTAAAGCTGTTTTCCACTCGCCTCCTTGACGGATACGAATGAGGTTGTAAGCCCCTCTTAAATCAAGTTTAGTAAAAAATCTTTGCTCCTACCACCTGGGAAAACAAATAATCAATGAGTGGTAAGGGGTATTGCTTTTTAATAATAATTTTGTTCAGACCCCTATAATCAATACAGGGTCTGAGACCACCATCTTTTTTCTCCAGAAAAAAGAATTCAGCCCCAGCAGGTGAATTTCTCCAAATTTTCCTGAATATACTCCCTCATGACATTGTCTTCAGCTCCAATTAAGTTATAAAGACAGCCACAAGGGAGCATAGGTCCAGAATGAAAATGAATGGCACAATCATAAGGTCTATGGGGCGGAAGTTTGTCAGCAGCCTGTGGAGAGAAAACATCCACAAATTCCTGGTAAACAGACATAATCTTATCCTTTTCAACACCTGTACAAGAAAGAGAAATTTTCTGCATAAAATTATCAGAACAGTGGGAGGACCATTTAATCAACTGACTAGTCCGCCAATCAAACACTGGATTATGCAACTTGAGCCAAGGCATACCTAAAACCACTGGATGTGAAGGAAAATTCAAACAAAAGAACTTCAAAGACTCAGTATGCATAGCTCCCACCTTAACTAATATCTGTGTAGTAACATTAATTGGCTGACACTGCTGAAGCGAAGTGTCATCAATTGCAGTCATACAATGGCTTCAGACAAAACTGTAGTAGGAATTTGTAATTGCTGTGCTAAAGAAACATCCAGAAAATTCCCAGCAGCCCCACAATCAACAAAGGCCTGGCAATCAAAAGTTTTATCTCCCCAGACAATAGAGATAGGTAATAGTACTTCATCATTCTTTAGAGGAAATACCTGCTCGCTTAGGTGAGTTTCCTCGACCTCACCTAAGCACTGAAGTTTCCCGACTTCTGCTTGACAGGACATGTTTGGACAAAGTGGCCAGCACCAACGCAATATAAACAGAGTCCCTCAGACCGTCTCCTAGATCTTTCAGCAGAGGATTAAGTAGAAGATCCCATCTGCATTTGTTCTACTGATGCAGAGGAAGAAGAGGCTGGAACACTTACAGCTGGTGAAACAACTGGCACCATTTTACCCTGATGTCTCTGACGCACGCGCCGATCAATGCAGATAGCCAATGTTATAGTATCTTCCAAATGAACAGGTACTCGGTGACTAAGTAAAATGTCTTTAAAGAGACTCCGTAACAAAAATTGCATCCTGTTTTTTTATAATCCTACAAGTTCCAAAAGCTATTCTAATGTGTTCTGGCTTACTGCAGCACGTTCTACTATCACCATCTCTGTAATAAATCAACTTATCTCTCTCTTGTCAGACTTGTCAGCCTGTGTCTGGAAGGCTGCCAAGTTCTTCAGTGTTGTGGTTCTGTGATGCATCTCCCCCCTCCAGGCCCCTCTCTGCACACTGCCTGTGTATTATTTAGATTAGGACAGCTTCTCTCTTCTCTCTTATGTTTTACAAGCTGGATAAATCCTCCTCTGAGCTGGCTGGGCTTTCACATACTGAGGAATTACATACAGGCAGAGCTGTCTGCACTCTGCAGGAAGAAACAGCCTGACACTTCAGTGGATGATAGCTGCAGGGGGAAAGAAACACACAAATGATCTCTTGAGATTCAAAAGGAATGGTTATACAGCCTGCTTGTGTATGAATGTATTTTCTATGTGTGGACATACTGTACATCAACCTACTTCCTGTTTTGGTGGCCATTTTGTTTGTTTATAAACAAACTTTTTAAAACTGTTTTTAACCACTTTTAATGCTGCGAGGAGTGGCGAAATTGTGACAGAGGGTAATAGGAGATGTCCCCTAACACACTGGTATGTTTACTTTTGTGCGATTTTAACAATACAGATTCTCTTTAAAGCGGACCCAAACCAAACATTTTTTTAATTCAAAATATTTAGTTGCAGCACTCTGACACATACAAAGACAAATTAACACTCCTTCAAGCCTATGAGCATTTCAGTGCATGCCTTTCATCCTTCTATTTTCATAACTAGGGTTATACATGTGGCAGCCATTACTTCCGAGCTTAGTAGGAGGTTTTAGATCATGGGTGTGTTTGTCATCAGCTACCCTCCCTCACAGGGGCGTCGTATATGTGAAATCTCACACAAGCTGAGATAACCTCCCCTGTGACATCAGCAGCCGCAGCCTGTGTTTTGTTTTTTTATCTCCTTCACCAGTCTGCCAGATTCTGTCCTGACAATATGAAAGGAAGGGAGAGGTTCCTCCAATAAATGTAAAATATTTTATATTTGTCATCATGCAGTTGGAAAAAGGCTGGTATTTATTATTAATTATTTTAAGTTAGAAATAGATTTTATTTCTGAAATCTTGTATTTTTAATGTGAGTCCACTTTAATAGTCTCAGATAGCGCCAAAAAAATGATCAAACAGTGCTAGATCGTTCCAATTAGTTAATACTGCTCATCTATGGAACTCTGAGGCATAATCCTCAGCTGGACGACGGCCCTGGCACAGATTTCTGAGTTTCTGCAGAGCAGTATAGGTAGTATCTGGGTCAGAATACAAAACTGCCACAAACCATTTGTTTCTTTCCCCCCTCCCCCCCCCCCCTGCCATAACAATATGCAGGAAAAAATGTATGTTTGCCATGCTGGCGCAGTTTGGGCTGTTTGCATAGAGTGCATGCGGGGCAAAGACTTCTTCCGGTTCAAATGCTCCGACCAAGGGGGTTCAGGGCCTAGTCTGGGCCAAATTGCAGCTGAACAGAGCTGTGCAAGGGTGGGGGCGGAAGGGGAGGATGCAAACAGGAAGTATAATGGATACACTGCTTATTTAAAGGACATCCGTGGCGACATAAAAAAAGTTCAGCTTTACTTACCTCGGGCTTCTTCCAGCCCTTAGAAGTTTATCAGTTTTAGCGCTGAAGTTCTGCCGCCTACAACGGTGCTGCTGTGGCATCTGTAACATTGCTGACCCAAGAGCAAAATGCCCCTAGCCACAGGAGCGAGGATGCGCAGGAGCCAGCGACCCATCTCAGGTCAGTGATTTTACTGATGTACAGCAGCACCATGGAGGGCAGCTAAACTGCAGAGCTGGAACTGACTTCTAGGGGCTGGAAGAAGCCCCAAGTAAGTAAAGCTAAACTTTTTTATGCCACCTCGGATATCCTTTAAAGCAGTGTTCTCCAACCCTGTCCTCAAGGCCCACCAACAGTGCATGTTTTGTGGAAATCCAACGTGCTGAGGAGGCAAACATCCCTTTTATCACACCACCGCAGAGCCATGATTTTCCCCTTCTGCCAGGCTACAACTACTCCTTTCTTCAACTTTTTGTCAGAAAAGGTGGGGTGCAAGTTGTTATATGTAAGTAGTCACAAGAAATCGGTAACAGTAAAAGTGTATAACCTGGAGCGATTGGCCAGAAGATTTGTTTCTTATGATATGAGCTGCAGGCAATTGATTACAGTAGACTATGTATGTATCCTGATGCGATTGGTCAGAAGATTTGTCCTGTATGATACTTGCTGCAAGTAGATGGCCACAAGTAATTGATAAACAGCAGATTGTATAGGTAACTTGGTGCGATTGGCCAGAAGATTTATAGAATTCAAGATATAAGTTGCAATATATTGGTGGTCACAAGGAAGTTGATAACAGTAGACTGTGTATGAATCCTGTTGCGACTGGCCAGAAGTGCTCGCTATTATGACACATGGGAAACAGAAAGGGAATACTGACAGCTGCTCACAAACTGGGGACATACGAGGTTTTATGGAAGTGAGGTCTAAAAAGTCTGATGGCAATGAAGAAAGAGTGGAGGAGACTCCTAATGAATCCCTGGGGGAAGATGGCGGATGGTAATGACTAATGAGTGTGTATCTGCCAAGAGTCCTGAAAGGAAAAGGAAAACTCTGTCTGGTGCTGAGTTGGAAGAGGAGGAGGAAAGTTGGAGAGATCGAGTGAGGTATCTTCCTACTTTGTCTGATATGGAGGGCTTGATTGAACGTTTAGAAAAATTGTTCCATATGGAAATGATGGAGATTAAAAATGAAGTGATGAGTATTGGTCAGAGAGTAGCAGCTGTGGAGGATAAGGCAGAAAATATCGAGCAAACTGTGTCTGAACTTTCTTCCCAGATTAATTTGCATACTAAAAAGTTTGATGAAATGTGATCCCAATTGGATGATTACGAGAATAGGAATCGCAGACAAAATATTAGAATAAAAGGGCTTTCTGAAGATGTTAATACAGCTAATTTAAAAGAGACTGTTACAAAGATTTTTCATATTTTTGGGAATAGTGACAGATCTATCGAGATTGAGAGAGTGCATAGGTCACTAGGTCCTAAGAAGTCTGATCAGAAGAAACCAAGAGATGTCATTTGTAGACTTTTACGTTTTGCTAACAAAGATGAAATGATGGTTAAGGCTAGAGAAAAGGGATCAATTGATTTTGATGGAAGCATAATTGATTTATATCTGGATTTATCTTGGAGAACTTTATCGATCAGAAGGACAGTGAAACCTTTGTTGGAAGAATTAAGGAAAGCAGGAGCAAAATATAAATCCCCCATTTATATTTTGCTCCTGCTTTCCTTAATTCTGCTTTCCCTTTTAGTCTCACGGCAAGTTTAAATGGAAAATCTGCAACTTTGAGATCCAAGGATGATGTAAAAAAGTTTTGTGAAACTTTGGGGATACCATTAGTTGATTTTGAGGATTGGAGAAGTTCTGGATATGATGTGTCTTTTTCTCAGCAGGATAGATGGGAGAAGAAAAAATGATTGAAATAAGATAAAATGGTATGGGGAGCTTGCCTGGTGGGAGTGGGAGGAGGGGGGTATGCTGCTTTGCCTTTTCAAATCCCTAGCAGGGGTCTCTGGGGTGATGGAGACAAAGAGAATGGGGTTCTCTGGTGGAGGGTGTCCTGATTGGGCAATTAGGTGTTTTTTTTCTTTTCATGTGGTATTTTTATATATTTTTTTATGTTAATTTTTTATTATTCTCACCTTCTAGACTCCTCTAAGCAATCAAGGGAATAGATGTCTCAGAAGGGTGACATTTTGAGGATTCTCTCCTACAATGTTAAAATGGGAAAATTGTGGTTGGAGTTGCATAGACTTAAACCCCAGGTTCTTTATTTGCAGGAAACTCAGTTTTGTGGAGATAAGATGCCTGGTATGCCCCTGCCCATATTTGATAAATGTTTTTTTTTAACTCTCCGATTAAAAAAAGCTAAAGGAATAGTGATAGCGGTGAGTAAGTCTTGTCCATTTGTACTCATGGATAAAAAGAGTGATGAGATGGGCAGATATATTTTTTTGAAGGGTCAATTAATGGGTCAAGTGTATACTTTTGTTAATATATACACGCCTAATGAAACACAAGCTACTTTCTTTAGGTTGGTATTTGAACAACTTGAGGGGTTCAGGGAGGGATGTATGGTTTTTGGAGGGGATTGCAATTGGGTCTCCGAGCCTAAAATGGATGTGTCATCGGGATCTAGGAGTATTACTGCCGGATCTTAAACTTTATTATAGAGCTTGTGTAATGGAAAGACTTTTTGATTGGACGTATGGGGGTGGAGGTAAGAAGTGGGTAGATATTGAAAAAGAATTGGTTGGATTGGATTTGGCAAAAGTTTTTTGGCTCCTGGGGAAGTATAGCGATCTACCAGGATGGACACCCTCTTGGATTAAAAATGTATTTAAGGTGTGGGATGTTGTTAATAAAAAGGGGGGTTGGTCAGTGGGAATATCCTTGATGACTCCTTTGGAGGGATTCTCCTTTTTCCTGCCAGGGAAAGAAAGGTTTTTTTTGGATCATGGGGTGAGAGGTGAGGTGTATTTTAAGAGATATTATGACTAATGGAGAAATTAAAACTTTATTCTGGTTGCGTGAGGAATATGGACAATTTACATTTGATTTTTGGAGACATGCTCAATTAAAACACTTTTTGGCAGAGAAGGGGAGAAATCTTTCCATTTGTATTGAATAAATCAGAATTCGAGAAATTATTTGTGAAGGAGGCTCCTCCCATGCATCTGGTATCATTTTTATATAAAGAGTTGAATACATTGAGGGAGGGAGAATTTCCTAAATATATGAGTAGATGGGAGGAGGACACTGGCATCTCTTTAGATGATTGATTGAAAAAGAAAATATGTATTTTGGCCCATGTTCTAGAATTAGTTCTAGAATAAAGGAAATGAACTTTGAATTATTGACAAGATGGTATAGAACACCGGATAGGTTAGCTATATAATGTTCCAGGGAGTGAGCGATAGATGTTGGAGGGGGTGTGGAAAAAAGGGGTCCCCAATGCATTTAGTGTGGGAGTGTCCAGGAATATTGGGTTTTTGGAAGGGTGTGTTGGATTGTATTAAGAAATTATGGGAAGATTGTGGAGATTGGGATCCAGTAAAGGTATTACTACATGGAACACATGTCTATTGGTAAATATAAGAAATCTTTTGTCCCTCAGCTCCTGATTGCGGCTAAAAGTTTAATTCCAGTTAAGTGGAGATGCCAGGGTTCTTGTGTTTTGGGTTAAATATAGGTGGTATCAGTGGCCTGTGGCACCCTGGCCTGGCGGTTGGAGCTGCACAGGCATCAGGAGCAGGGCAATGCGTGCCAGGAGCATGCTGGACGTGGCACGTTGCAATTGGCACTTAGCCCGTGTCATGTGGCACTTGGCACTAGGCCCAGCAGCACTGGAGCACACACTCTGACTGTCACAGTATAACATCAATCAAGCTAATTAGCGATTTAACAATAGTGTAGTGATAGAAGGGAAGGGGTTAATAATTGAACAGCTTTAGGTTTATAACTGTGTACAGCCCTTGGTACGCCACCAGCACTGGAGCATGTCTCTCAGTGAGCACTCAGCAAGCTAAGACGATATCTCTCATCATGGCAGCCCTCCTTATTATACAGGGGGGCTGGCAAGTGTTCCTTTCTGTGATTGGGTGCCAGGGTTTAGGCTGGGAGCCCTCTGATTGGCTCAATGAGGTCAGGTGGGGCTGGCCAGGGTGATTGGTTGTTAGGGCTTCTGCTGGGAGCCCTCTGATTGGCTCCAGGACGTCATCTCCTTAGTTACCGTATTTCGGATCCGAATATCCGCAATATCCACAGATATCCGGGTTATGCGGCCAAATATCCGCAGATAGCTAGCCGGATTTTTGAAAAAATCGGGGCTCCAAATCCAAATCGGATAGCGTAAAAAAGTTTGGATATCGGGGTTAGCCAGATATCTGGAATCCTGATGAGCAGCACTGCTAAGGAGTATGGAGAGATGGTGGAGATGTAGGGGAAGGAGCTTTGTGTATTTAAAGATGATTATAATTTTTGACTTTTGTGGTACTTGGATGGTAATTGGTGGAGGGGATCTTTAAATTATTAAAATAATATCAATTTTTTTATGAGATGTCGTTTGGAAGATTGGGGAGAGTAGAGGTGGGATGGCTCTGTTAGTTTTGTTTATTTTGTTTGTTTTGTTTATTTTGTAATTGTGAAAACTGGAGAAGAGAATATGGTGATATGCTGTATTGGAATTGATATGAGAACTGGAATATTCTACTTTTTCAATAAATTATATAAAAAAAATAAACTAACCTATCTGTCTGCTTTATTTTTGCAGACAGAGAGGTCAAGCAGCAGTGGCAGTTCTTCTGAAAAGTAACTATAGGCCAATCCATTTGTATCTTGCTGTGCAAACACTCCTGATAGCAGGGTAGTGATGAAAAGTTCAAAGGGAGCTCAATGAACCAAATTTATTGTCACACTGATATGGCTGCTGTTTACATTTCAGGCTTATAATTTTATCCTCTCAATTGAAAATAAGAGAAGAAACTCCAGGAAAGTTCAATTCACTATTACAACTACATACAGAATTAATTATTTTGTTCCTTTTTTTTTGCGCTTGAAGTTCATTTTTTTTACTTACTGCTTCTGCATTTTCATTTGACTTTTTTAAACTAAATACTATACTGTACCATGTCTTGTGTTCATGTTGTTGTTCTGAGGTTCAACTTCTCTTTACCAAATTTAAAAACTTGCTAATATTTTTCTGTAGGTGGTGATCCTTAAGTTAGGGCACTTTGTAATTTTACAGTGCCATATGTAAAGAAATGTAAAGAAAAATCATTGTTTTATAGATATTGCTTTTTAGGTCCTAAAGCCATATTGTGTGCTGCCCTTGCCATTTCTATTTCATCGCTTTTACTTGTGGACAGCAGAAGTTGAAATCTATGCATGTTTCTGGCCTGTTAACCCTGCCAAGGCATAGATTTCTGCTACTCACGCCGCGTGGACCTGTTGTTCTTACCTTTAATGCCACCCTACACACCCTAGTCATTTCGGTCCTTCGGCGCAGCTCTGGTTCTCGATGGGGTCCGGCTAAATAAAACAGCTTTTTTCTGACCTCTTGAGTGCTTTAAAGCAGACCCATCACTTATATTCCTTGTTTGCATGTATAAATTGTGTTTGCATCAATATTGTATAAATATGTAATAACAATGTGAGAGATTCACCGACATGGTGCAGAGAAAACAGGAACACAGTTGCAACTTTGCCAGGCGGTAAAGTGTAAAGCATGTCTCACATGGAAATAGATAAAGGAGTTTGGGGTTAGCTGTCACCCTAAACAAAAAAACACAGAGACAAAAGGAAGCCCAAATGATGCAGTATTTCACACTCAAGAGATAAAATAAGAAATCGTATACAGAGGGTACTCACAAAGGGAAGTTGCAATCGGGCAACCAACCACTGCAGGCAGGTGGAGATCAATGAATCTGACTCCACTCGGGGGTCCCGGTCACACCTTTCAAGGAAAAAAGGGTTCTAGAGACCCCTAGATGGGGTCCATGTGGTGCTCACATGGAACTGATGGTAGGGTGATTTATTTGTATCATGTTAATTTTACATTCATAGTATATGAGCTTGGGAACATCTGCCGCACACATCACGAGGAGGAAAATCTTTCACTATTAAGGTCATGTCTCATAAGTGATTCATTTTTTATTTGGAATTTGCAAATACCATCACATGACCATAAGCCAGTGTCTGTTGCCAGGTTAAAAGGGTTGTCAACTGTGGTTAACTGCAGTGCATCAACATACAGAAAGTGCAAATATCTGAGGAAAGAGAATTTACATAGACATAGCTAATCATGGTTCAGAGGAGAACATACAAATCTATTTTATTCACAAATACATTAAGGTACATACATAGATACACGTTAATACTGTATGTTAATATCAATTTATCTACTTTAGCTCATCTAGATCTGGAATGTACAAGGTGCTGGTGGTACTATATACGGTATATATCAGTAATATAGCCATTATAGTAAGTGAGCTATGAACTTTCCTAAAAATGCCTGGCTAAGATGATCTTTTGGTTGCAGTAGTATTTAAATCATACAGGGAACAAACATACAACCAGAGGGGTCAGAACACCTAGCCTGCATTTATGTAAGTCTGAAAACCACTGCGCCTGTGTTGCCGTGTCCTTGTTCCCGCTGATGTCACCAGGAGCGTACTGTGCAGGACCAGTGCATCAGTGAGTGGCTGCGTGGGCACAGGATGTCTGCGGGGGACCATTAGAAGCCCTGGGTAAGTTCAACTTATTTTCCTCCGACCCCCCCTACAGTATTCCTTTAAAGGCAGAGACTCAATACAACTGTAAGGTACGTAGTATTTAAAAAAAATGAGCCAGCTGTGACTTTACTTGAGACTTTCTTAAGACTATTATATAAATATAAATAAGAAACACCGAGAGCCCAATATAGTGTAGTATGTATTGGAAACCATGGATAAATGTAAGTGTGAGATGAATATACTCACAAACATGGGTTACCTCTTAGACAACCACTGTAGATGCAGGTGAGGAAATTAGACCTGTCCTCAATCAGGACTAAGATGTCGCTCTCTGTAGATCAGGAAAGTAGGGGTAGGTCACCCCTCCACCAGGGTGGACACAGTATTATCGTAAGAGAACAGAGGCGCCAGCAGGATAAAAGGTAATACAAATTTTAAAATTTGCTGGGAGGCAGTGGTGAACTTACCTCCGGAAAGCAGACTCAAAATACTGTCTGAATTAAACAAATAAATTTATTATTGGTACCCCTCTGTGACAGAGGCGCTATTCGTGCTACTGACGAGCTACTGTTTGTCCCCTATCTTATTGCCTGATGAAGCGGGCTGTGCCTGCGAAACGCGTTGCATCTTTTGGGGTACCAATAATACATTTATTTGTTTAATTCAGACAGTATTTTGCGTCTGCTTTCCGGAGGTAAGTCCACCACTGCCTCCCAGCAAATTTTAAAATTTTTATTACCTTTTATCCTGCTGGCGCCTCTGTTCTCTTACGATTATATGAATATAATTAAATGATACTCCAAATCAGCAGCATAACAACACCCAGCCCCCCAGAAAAATTGGCATGGAGCATTGGGATCCAAGATCTGGCAGCTGCTTGCTCGATGCTTGCATAGTGCCAGCTCCCAATCACGTGACAGGCATTGAGAGTTAGCAGCATGCAAGCATAGAGTGTCCGGCTGCCAGGAAGAACACAGGAGACCCAACACAGCGCTAGAGCTGGTAAATATTACACTGCTCAGCTATGCTGCTCTGGGAAGGAGAGGAAGGAGGAGTGGGCACCTTTAGCCCCTGGGCACCCCTGCGGTCCTGGGTTATATTAACCCAGGACGTCGGGAAGTTTTTTTTTGCATTTTTTTTTATCATGTAGCTAGCCTAGCGCTAGCTACATGATGCCCCCCTCCCTGCGGCGTCCCTCCCACCCCTCCGATCGCCACCGGCGCCTATGCCCGTCAGGAAATCCCGTTCTGAATGGGATTTCCTTCAGGGCTTCCCCTGTCGCCATGGCGACGAACGGAGTGACGTCATCGATGTCATCAATGTTGTGACGTCACAGGGAGTCCCGATCCTCCCCTCAGCGCTGCCTGGCACTGATTGGCCAGGCTGTGCACGGGGTCTGGGGGGGGGGCACTACTACGAAGCAGGTAGCGGCGCATCGGCAGCGAGCGGCGGCGATCGTAAGTTACACGCAGCTAGAAAAGTGCTAGCTGCGTTTTTTTAAAAAATTATTAAAATCGGCCCACCAGGGCCTGAGCGGTGACCTCCGGCGTCTCTGGACGAGCTGAGCTCGTCCAGAACACTAGGGAGGTTAAGCCACTTCCCAAAATACTACAGAAATCGCTTACCACATTTTTGAGTGAGAATCTGATGAAAACTATCAGTAATATTTAGTACACCTACCTATTTGTGTCTGTGGAAAATTGTTTTTAACTACAAATTTGGATTGGCATTGAATTATGATGATTACAGCCTTCCTCAACCTTTAACTGTAATCTGACTCCAACTCTAATATGATGAATTGTGTCCAGTCACCATGCGTGGCAAGCCAATTGCCAACAGTACCAATTTTATTCTGGATGACCAACAGTAGATGCTTCAAGTCTAGATATTATGAATGTTCTCTCCCCTGAGATTTAAAAGTTATTATAAAATTCTGTGCATGCTATGCGAACTGCAATG
The DNA here is from genome assembly GCF_040937935.1 of Hyperolius riggenbachi. NCBI lineage: Eukaryota > Metazoa > Chordata > Amphibia > Anura > Hyperoliidae > Hyperolius > Hyperolius riggenbachi. The sequence continues at coordinate 206,207,909 of NC_090653.1, forward strand.
TAAGACCTACACTGTATCATTATATAACCCTGCTTCAGTGCTTACATGATATACTTCATCTCTTTACAGTTAGGCCTGAGAGTGTTTATAATACTCTGCATCAAAGTACACTTCACCATGACCAAGAATGGCATATAATTCCCAATGCTCTATGGAGTTTTATGTGTAGTCTGCGAATGACATCATCTCCCAGCCTTCCCAGGAACCTACACGAACACCATTTCCATGTTGCTAAAAGATGGATTCCAAAAAACAAATAAATTGTAGTGTTTTTCTTCCCTAAGAGCCCTGTTCTCTATTTATTATAGAGTTTGGCCTTTAATCGTTCTGAAGTGCTCCACGTTCTTCAAATAAACAGCGGAGAGGGTTCAATCTAAGAGGACATGAAAGAATTCAAGATTTGGGTACCAGGCAGAAACACATGTCAGTAATTTGGCTGCCTTGTGTGTTTTGGCTTGAAGAAAGCATTTCAACATACACAGGGAAAGGAAAAATTTATCCTGCTAGCGGAGGGGGCTACAAAGCAAATTGGTTTCAGCTGATAATCATCTATTAACTCAATGGCTGCCAGAAAGACCACAGCGAGTTAAACTGTAGAATTTCATCATAGTCAAAGGGGTTAACTTGGCTTGAAGCCGTTAGACAGGTTTATTTAAGATCCAGCAGTGATTAAACTGGAGCTATTGCTAAAATCATATTTCAAATGAATCAATAAGGCACATGTCAAAATTTTCAAATAATTGTATTCATTTGAGTAAAACAATACCTTGTTCTTGCCATAAATAAGAAATGACATGTCTAAGTTTCATCTCCTTCTTCAAACACAGACACAAGAGGAAATCACATGGGAGAGGAAGGGCAGAAACTTTGTGATGTTTCACTTACATAGTTAACTAATAATTGTATAATCATTTAGCATGAAAAATGTAAACACTGTATGCATCTATCACATCAGCCAAGAGCGAAAATAAAATATCCTGAGAAACCCCAGTTGATCCAGGAATTTGAAACAAAAAAAAAGAAAAGAAGAAGCAGAAGAGATAAGTGTAGATGTGTAAGCCAATGGACTAATCATTTTTGTACATCATTTGGGCACCAAATATTTAGGTGCACCGTCCTTTTAGTGTCAGGTGTCAATGGAGAATTTTGACAATACCTCATTTTAGAGCCCTGCTCCTGCTGTTTACTTAACTTTCACTTGAATCTTAACCTAACCTCCCTAACCCTAACTGACCTCCTTACCACATATCTAAACACAATTTCCATCTCTTAAATAGTGCCTAACCCCTAACTCTAACATAAACTTATCCATAAAATTTACCATAGATACATAGGACATTATCATTATTTACATACATAAATTTACATAGATAGATACGGCACTATCATCTAAATTGTTTTAATTTACTGTACCTACTGGTATGACTTACCTATTTTGGCTTATGAACTCCCATTATCTCCCAAGGAGTGGTTTGAGGCTTTTGAGGTTAAGGTCCACACCATGCTATTTTACCGCCAGAACGACTAATCAATAATTTCCAGCATGTAGGATCTGCTTCAGAACAAGAAAGAAATTGACTTTGTACTGTACTGATCTCAAAAACAATCCCTTTCGCGAAGCAGGTTGGACATGCTGGGAATTATTGCTTGATCAGTCAATCTGCTGGGAAAATTACAGGTTGTGCATAAGCAATTACAGCTGTTAGTTGTCTATGGCTGTGACGCTGGTCTGCTTTGCAGCTACTATTGGGTAGATAGGGAACAGAATTAGTAATTTTAATTGGAAGAAAGAGGCAGGGAGTGTATTGTGCATGCCTGTAAGGTAGGGGCATAACTAGAAATCACTGCCCCCCCCCCTGCAAAACTTAGGATGGGGCCCCATCTCCCTGCACACTGAATAGGGTCTGTCTACAAACCTATGTCTACAAAACTTTGTATGATTCGTTATCAGTGGCTGAGAAGATGCAGTCATTAGAACAATTGCCCTCAGTTGACAGTCTTTCAGGACAGGACCCTCTGGCCTCTGCGCATGGTCTACTGTTATGCCCCTGCTGTAAGGGGATTGGGTGTGTGTGTGTTGGGGGGGGGGGCAGGCATTGTCGGTATGGACAGCATTTTAGATTGACATCTCTTTGGAATGATATTTCAGAGATTTTTTCATTGTTTGTTTTCTAGGGGGAAAACAATATGTGGATTTACATGCATGGGAATATTTATCTTTTCCTGAGCACCTAGCATAATTTAACACTTGGGATAATCTAAATCTCCTTAAATTTTCATAATCACAAGAAACACAGCTAAACTAGACAGTTATGATTTAACAGTGAGATCAGTTTTTAGAGAGATTCAGTTTAGATCAAATACCTTTTTTTACTTTTTCAGTGTGGGCTAATTTGTTTGAATGAACATACAAAAGCCAGTTTTTCCCAGCTCATTGTGGCATTTGGAGTAATGCTTGGATTAAGTAATTAGTAACTACAAGAACAGAATAAATTGTTTTCACTTCGATAAACCTTGCCTCAATGTGATAAGAAAAGGAATACATGATGTAAGTATATCAATTTTGACTCAAACCCTTTTATGCAATCATCAAATATAATCTTCCCGTGTTCATATAGAATTACATGGAAGAAGCTAAATATGCCGACCACTGTCCTGAAGTTTTGAATTAAATTTTGGTCACAGAAGGGAATTACATAGCAAATCCTGAAAAAACAGGATTGCAATGGAGGCTAAAAGTTGCATCAGGTGTGGTGCAACACATACAGTAAAGCATACAGTACATACAAAATAAGATTAAAGGATAACTGAAGCAAGAGGAATATGGAGGCTGCAATATTTATTTATTTATTTATTGTATTTTTAAAGCGCCAACATATTACGCAGCGCTGGACAATAAATAGGGATACATACAATATTTAGGGGTGACATACAGCAAAATGACAATACCTGAATACAAGAAAGACCAGATCATGCAGCACAGTATGAGTACAAGGTAATGCTTAGTCACTGGATGGAGCATGAAGATTAGGGAAGTTAGGTTCACTCAGATGCCTAGCATGGGTTCACAGTAATGGAGGTGCATGATCAGGTTGGACACAAAAGGAGGAGGACCCTGCCCAAAGGCTTACAATCTAGGAGAGAGGTAGGGACACGAGAGGTAGGAGACCAGAGTTCAGCTGTGGGTTTAGAGCACTTGTGAGGGGTATTAGGCCAGAGTGAAAAGGTGAGTTTTGAGGGCTTTCTTGAAGATGTTGAAGGAGGGGGCTGCCCTAATGGGTGGAGGTAGGGAGTTCCATAGTGTTGGAGCAGCTCTTGAGAAGTCCTGGAGGCGTGCATGGGACTGGGTGATGCAGGGGGCGGTTAGGCGAAGTTCATTGGAAGAGCGGAGTGAGCGGCTAGGTGTGTACCTCTGAGTAAGATCGGAAATGTAGGTTGGACAGGTTTTGTGGACAGATTTGTAGGTCATCTTGAATCTGATTCTGGACTGGATAGGAAGCCAGTGGAGGGATTCAAGGAGGGGATCCGCCATGGTGGAGCGATGGGAGCAGTGGATAATTCTGGCTGCTGCATTCATGATGGACTGCAGTGGGGCTGTTCGGGTCATAGGGAGACCAGACAGCAGGGCATTGCAGTAGTCAAGGCGGGAAATTATGAGGGCATGGATGAGGAGTTTGGTGGTTGGAGAGGTCAGGAAAGGGCGAATCTTACAGATGTTATGAAGGTGGAAGTTGCAGGACTTTGTGAGGTTTTGGATGTGGGGAGTGAAGGAGAGTGCGGAGTCCAGGGTGACACCCAGACAGCGGGCTTGAGAGGTAGGGTGAATGGTAGTGTGGTTAACAGTGACATGCACATCTGGGAGGTTTATGGGTGGGAAGATCATAAATTCCGTTTTGTCTAGGTTTAGTTTCAGGAACCTAGCGGACTTCCTTTTAATCAATACCAGTTGCCTGGCAGCCCTGCTGATCCTCTGCCTCTAATACTATTAGCCATAGCCCCTGAACAAGCATGCAGCAGATCAGGTGTTTCTGACATTATTGTCAGATCTGACCAGATCAGGCATGGGCAAACTGCAGCTGTTAACACCCATGTTGTGAGTTACCGCACTGCGGACATTGTGTTATTCCAACAGTTTCCATCACACTGCACTGCTAATGCATTGATGTGAATGTACTATTACAATATAACTGCATTGTGTTAGCAATGTGATTACATTGTCTGCTGCAACGTACCACAGGGAACATAGTCTTTCACACGTGGAACTAATACTTTCACATTTATTCTGCTTCAAGAAATTGAAACTGTAATTTGCAAATTATGCAAAGAGAAAATGTTTGTTTTTCTAAAACATTGACACAAATTGACATGATTTACCTTCAAGATGGGCCCAAGATTTGTCCACATTCTGCTCAATAACCCAGATAGTTGTCACATTCCTCTGGGTCACAAGGCCAATGACTAAAAGAAGGTGTGTCTGCCAGACATCCTCAAGTCTTGGGAATGTCTCAGATGATGTTTTCATGTACACTTTACCAGTATCAATATTCTTTTTATGCTATATTTTGTACTTTAAGATGTTCATGTCTATACTGTTTAATGACAAAAACCTTTAATAATCCTTTTGAAACACAACTTGATATGGTTATTTACTTGCTAATCTCTTTTGCATATAAATTCATAAGTTATTAAAAACTATGGTGTAGATTTAGAAAGAGGGCTATATTTTATAAACTTTACTATATCTGAAGTGCACTTTTTTTCTAGCGTATTAACTGCTTGCATTTGATTAGGCATTTGAAACCGCGCTCCAAATTATTAACCAAATTGAATTTAAAGAAAACCAGAGATGTCAGGATTAAAATATTTGATACTTACCCAGGGCTTCTTTCAGCCCCATGAGCACCAATGCATCCCACGCCATCCTCCCGAGTGCCTCTGTTCAGCCACAATCAGCCCCAGTAACTGGTTCAGTCGGCTCTTTTGCACATGCGCAGCCCCTTCGTGCATGCGCAGAAGAGCCGGCTGGTGCGACGGAACCAGATTACCAGGAGTGATTGAGGCTGAACGGAGGACCTTGGGAGGACAGTGTGGGATGCATCAGTGCTCATGGGGCTGGAGGAAGCCCCAAGTGAGTATCAAATCTTTTAATGCCGACATCTCTGGTACACTTTAAGTGTCAAAGATTAAATATTTTGTTTTTCAATTAAGCTCATGGATGGTATTGTGTCTCAGGGTTCTTTTGAGCGCTGAAATAAATTTTGGACACCTGTGGCAATTAGTTTGCCAGGTGAGCCCAATTAACCACCTCCTGACCGCCTAACACCAATGGGCAGTGGGAAAGGGGCTCGCTGGCTCGCACGCGTGTTCCCTGCTCGTAAACAGAGCGTCGATCTGTGATCAGATCAGATCGGCTGGCAGGCTGATTTTCACACAAAAAAAAGGTAAAAAAAACTTGTACAGTGCTGCGATCTAGTGCAGCGCTGTACAAAGGACAGCCTTGTCACTTAACTGTCCCCAGGAGTGGCTCACAATCTAATCTCTACCATAGGCATATGCCTATATATGTATAGTGTAGTGTATGTATCCTGATCTAGGGACAATTTAGGGGGGTTTAAAATAAATAAGGGTTTAAAAAAAAAAACTGGATATTTTTTCATTAATAAAAAAAATGAAAATGACAGCAGAAAAAAGATACCACCAACAGAAACCTCTGTTGGTGAGAAGAAAAAGGGGTAAAATTCATTTGCACAGTTCAGTGCTGAACTTTGAATAATGGCCTAGTTACTAGGGGGTATAAAACACCGATCCACAAGAGGTTAAAGGAAAAACTACTAAAGCAGGACATTCCACATTATTAAGCAGACCACCATTTTCAAGCAGTATGGGAAAGAAAAAGGAAATCTCTGCTGCAAAAAAGCTTGAATTAGTTGAATGCTTTGGACAAGGTATGAAAACGTTAGATGTTTCACAAAAACTTAATTGTGATAATCGTACTTTTAAAAAAGATTTGTAGCTGACTCAAAGCACACATGGGTCCTTGTAGATAAAGGCAAAATGAGTAAGGTTTCTGCTAGACAAATATATTGGATTAAGAGAGCAACTGCTACAATGCTATTACAAAGCAGCAAACAGGTATTTGAAGCTGCTGGTGCCTCTGGAGTCCTGCAAATACAAGGTGCAGGGTCCTCCAGATGATTGCAGTTATGAACAAACCTTCAATTCAACAACCCCTAAACAATGCTTACAAGCAGAAATGGCTGCAGTGGGCCCAGAACTACATGGAGACGAATCTTCAAACAGTCTTTTTTACTGATGAGTGCTGTATAAGCCTGGATGGTTCAGATGGATGGAGTGGTGGATGGTTGGTGGAAGGCGACCATGCCCCAACAAGGCTGTGACATCAGCAAGGGGGTGGTGGCGGAATCATGTTATGGGCCAGAATCATAGGGAGAGAGCTCGTTGACCCCATTTAGAGTCAATGAAGGTGTGAAAATGAGCTCTAAAAAATATGTGCAGTTTCTGACTGACCACTTAATGTGATTAATGTAACTGATTTAAATTACATTTGAGGGTATTTAACAAAAGAGTAGGCAAAACATGTTTCTACAGCATTTTCAAAGATTAAGCAAATGATCCCTAAAGTGTTTTATTATAGTTGTTGCTGCAAAAAAATGGCACAGCAATGTATTGGGGGACAGTTACAGTATATTTCTACATGGGTGATATAGATGTTGGTGAACTTTTCCACCTAATAAACCAAACAAGCATTCACAAACTGATTATTGCATTTTCTCAGGCTGTCTTTTGTATTAAGCACTGTTTCGCATTGATGGCATGCTGTTGAGCCTTCGATCTGCCAGGCAACAAGCATCTTCCAATTGCAATTTGTTTCAACCAAATGGTAGTGTTTGTAACTACAGGTGTGTCAGTTGTTGACACACAGTACAGTTACATGGCAGAAGAAAGACACCTCATGCAGCTGTCCTGTACATGAAGATGATGGTTGCCACCCCAATGACCATACTGAGTGCTTGCATTTGCCTGGCACTGGCAGCTCCGCAAACATTGATCACTCAGCTTGCAACTGCCTGATGAAGGTTTGATTGTTTTATTGAGAGTGCCTTCATGTTCAATATATTTTTGTTAGATTTCTAATGTTTTATAAAATCTACCTTCTAATCTATTGAGAATATCCAATAGTGTTTGATGGGCTTTAAACTAAAATTGTATAAAGATTAAGGAAAGTAAAGGCTCGGGAAGGTAAACCTGATGACTTATGTCTTTCTTCAGCCTATATAACTGTGCATTCAATAGCATAAACAGTTTTTACCCACAATTAATGCACTGTTTAATTGGATTTGAATGACTATTATTTAAAGAAGATGCTATGGACATAACATTGTACAGTACAAATCTACAAGATTTATTGCAGCATTTAAACCTTGGTATTTAAACTACGTAGGTGGTCTGAGATGCCCATAATATTTTTCTAAAATATTTTGTACTACCAGCTTAAATATGTTATATTCCTTCTGAAGCAGTTGTATTAAACTTTACTGTGTGTGATGCTTTTATGCCTTACATTTTTAACTCTTTTTTTTTATACCGGAGGTGAAACAGTTCTGGTCCGCTCTCCTTGGCTAAAGTATCTAGCTAGAATTTATCTGTATACATTCCTTAAAGTGAACCTCCAGACTAAAAATTTATTCAGCAGCACTGAAAAGGCTTGGTGTTTTTTTTACGGTTTCACAGCATCAAAACTTTGTTTTTCTTACCCAAGCCTCATTTTTAGCTGCATAGAAGAAATCTGCCAGGGCATTTTCCCCTGATGCTGTGCAAAGCATGATGGGATTTCTGATGTTGTTTTTATTTTGAATTTGAGATTTGAAGTCTAGCTCGCGCAGATGGGAGGGGTTATCAGGACACAGGACAGTTCAAACTGTCCCATGCTCCCTGTCACCTCCTTTCAACCAAAAAGATGGCTGCCCCGTAAAATCACAAACATTTGCCTGTTCTTTTAAAACAAGGTAGGTAGGAAATTATATTACCTATATATATTTAATTAACATAACCAATGTAACCTAATGACAGTATGTTTGTTTAGGCTGAAGCTCCTCTTTAATTTCAGGTTGGTGTTTCTTAAGCAGAATGATGCTGTGTATCATTTTGACATCTTACTTTTTTTAAAGTTTTTTTGTTATTTGATTGGTCCAGTAAGGTTTCACTACCACAGAGTGAGTTCTGCTCACTCAGTTTACCCTTGTTAAATGTTGTAAATGGTAATATTCTTACAGCTATGGAAATCATTGCTATCAAAATCTGTTCCATTACAAAGGTCAGGGGGAATAGCCATTGGTCATATTACAAAAAATGCCCTATATGTGGATAATCTATTATTATTTCCAGTCTGGAAACCTTGTGTAGAAGTCAACCCCAATAGTTGACCCTCTTAAGCTGGAATGTTTTAATGACTTAAAGGAATACTATCAATGCCCAAGTGTTCTAAAATGACAATGTACAAATAATATCTAAGTAGCTGTGGAAACATTTTCCTACTTTTCATGTTAAATATCAGAGTCAAAAGCTTTAATTTATCGAGTGTAGGCTTTAGCTATATTGGGACAAATCAATTGCAGAAGGGGTGTCTGCTTCAACGCGCAGCCAGTGTTGCATATCAGACTACAGAGTATTTTTCTCAGAAAGCAAAAACAGTATGAAAATCTGTGACAATTACAAATGTTCATAACAAGTTTCCTCTGCTCTCTTCAGACACTTCAGTGAGAAACCCAGGACACAGAAGCTGCAGCTGTTGGGAGCTTTCTCTCTCTCACACACAGAGTTACACATAGGGTTAACTGATCAAGTGTGAGGGGATTTTCCCTTCTCCTCATGGCTCTTTCTGCCCTCAGTTTTGGCGTCAGTAAAGTTTGAAAGTATTTTGATAACAGTATACAAAGAGGTTGCCAGTGAAATGTATTCACCAGTACTTAGCAGCACTCCCCAAACAATTCATATCTCAATTGAAAAATATATGTAAATCGATAGTGTTCCTTTAAGTATAAGTGTATCCAGCAAAGTTAATAGCTTCACTTGGAGACAAGGAGGAGTTATTGGCTGCACTTGGAGACCAGGAGGAGTCGATAGCTGCATTGGATGAAGTATTGTTGCCATTAACCCTTCCTGGCCCCCAAGTGCAGCCATCAACCCTCTGGACTGTCCCCATGCCCCCTATCAGTGTAACCAGTTATATGCCCCCATGCTCCCCTTTTAGTGTGACCATTATCTGTGTTCCCCTGCTTTCCTTTCAGTGTGGCCAGTAGCTGTATTCCCTTGCTCCTCTTTCAGTGGGGACAGTATCTGTGTCTCCCTGCTTCCCTTTTTAATGTGCTCATTATCTCTGCCACCCTGCTTACCCTTTAAGTGTGGCCAGTATCTGTGTCTCTTTGCTCCCCTTTTTCAGTGTGGTCAGAGTCTTTGTCCCCTACTCTCCCTTCATTGCAGCCAGTATTTTGTTAAATTATCCCCCTTTGAGTCACAGTGGCCAGCAAGATTTGATTTCCCCCCTCCCCACCCTTACCCCCATCCAAAGGAGGGCCGCCTCTATCTTTCCCCCTGCGTGTAATACAATTTATATCAAGCGCTGCAGTGGAAGCCAAGTCACTTACCCAGTACAGCACCAGGTGCTGTGTCCTCTCATCTCCTTCACTCACGCCAGTCTTTGAGCATTAGCGTACCTCCAGCTCCCGATGACAGTGGGTAAATAATGGTTTGTTTCCAGTATACTTAAAGAAAACCTGAACTGAAAATTCAAAGTCAAAATAAGCATACACAAGTCATACTTACCTCCTGTGTAGTCTACTCCTCAATGTCTTTCTCCTTTCCCGCGTCCTGTTTGTCAACTGTGAACAAGGAAATTCTCCGTCCTCCATTTTGAAAATGGCCATTACTCCATAACAGCTTTTTGGTCAGCACACTGTTAAACTGTAACATTGCCCACTTGAGCCATAGGGAAACATAGACATTACTTGGCACATCAGTCGTCCTCTCAGTTATAATTGACAGCAACTGATAAATAACTGACAGCAAATGATATACTTCAGTTCTGACAAAATATTGTCAGAACTGGAAGGGATCATTGTCAGAAGAAAATGTTGAGCTTCTGAGAGGAACTGATGGCAAGGTAACTATATAATGTTCATTTGAAGTTACCTAATGTGTTTATTTTAAATATTTTTACTCAGTACAGGTTCCCTTTAAACCTTCATCTTAGGATATGTGTTGATGTTTGAACACATCTCTTTGGTTTTCTTACAATTTAATTTAATTCCTGATTTCCTATAGTAGGTGGGTTAATTTTGTTTCCCTATTTTGGAAATTTGAGGAAAATAAACAGATATTTTCCACAAAATCAAGGTCCTACATATGTTGCATCATTCCCACTGTAGTCCAGTTCTTTTTCCAAGACTTATCTTCCTCATGGCCAAATATTTTCCTCCTTTTTGAGCCTGTTCATCCACCATACATGTCAATTTCTGCACTTCATATTTTGTTAAGGGAGATAGCAAACTTTTTTAGCATTATTACGCAAGGTAAACTCTACTGACAGAGAGACTCAGTGATCATGGAAAGCAATTTTCGAGAGTATATAACTAAAATACAGTTGTAATCATGCATGGTGTGGCCACACTGAGGCCAGCTGACACTTAGGGCACGTTTTCCCGCCAGCGCAGAGCTCCGTGGCTCTAAACGTCACTCCCAGCAGGGGGGCTGGGCTTGCAATTCCATTCATTATACTGAATGGGATTTCAGGCTGAAGCGCCCTGAAATGCAGGCAACCATGTGCTGCGATTCTGTGGTGAATCGCAGCACATGAATGGAAACATCAGAGAGTGCAGTCTATGAACTCTCTGGTGTCCCTACGATCGCGTTTCCATAAGCGTGCCTGAAAGCACACTGTATTGAAAGTAGCCCTTAAACTGCACAGTTAGCAAGCAGCAACTGCTCATTTAACATCCAATTTGCCAGGAATCCTGTGTAATAACCGAAGGTTGTAAGTATGCACTGACTCTGGGCGGTGCAATTCTGGGTAATGGCTTATATAGGCCTGTAAACACAAGTGCGCTTCTGTCCACTTTTGCAGCAATGCGTATCAATCTGTAACATGCACTGATAAAAAGCAGAAAGAAGTGCACTAAGTATGAAGGAGGTCATAGTGTGTAGGTTGAGGTGTGCGTGCACTCAGGTTTTGGGCAGCACGGCTCTGTGGTGGATGTATTGTGCGATTCTATTGAGAATCAGGGGTTTGTGGGTGAAATAGAAACAGTACAAGTAAATTAATATAAATAATATATTTTCTTTTTAAAATATTGGCTAGGCAGCACATATGGAGGTCTATAAATACAATTATTTTAAATGTGTTTTCTCCTTGTTTTACTGAAGATTTGAACTGTACTCATACTCTCTGATCTACTGTGGGATGAATGCTTTTGGCTAATATACAGAAAAAAGAAAAAAAATCATGAAAATCTCAAATTGCTGCATTTGTCAAGTTAGTTAATTAGGGCTCGAGAAACAAAAATAAAGTTCTCTTTGTTGAATGCCGCAACAATTTGTACCAGTCCATATGTAAAGAGAATTTGGTGATATAATACATTCCTGCAAGACAAAGCTACAAGGACAAGAAACAGGTACTAAACTTTAACTTGAGTAATAAAAAAAAAACTATATCATTCAGAAAATTTGGATAAATGTTTGAAGCCCCTGGGAACCATTGAAAGCTGGCAATTGCATTTGTTGTGGAAATAATTTAAAGCGGAATATAACCCTGCATTTCAACTTTGCTCTAAAATATTATTTACAGCATATTATATGCAAAAAGCATTTTTTTTTTTACTAGACCAGCATCGGAATGGTTAAACACAAAGGTTTAAAGTTCCGTGGAGAGATATGCAGAAGTTCAGATAGATACATTCTATTTAGTTACATGTATCTATTGATAAATGTTACACACTCTTTGGCTGTCCTCCAAGCTCCTTCTCAGTCAGAGAGATGAGTCACATTCAACACTTAGATACATTTATGTAAACAAAATGTATCTATTTCAGCTTCGGATGCGTCTGCAGAAATCTCCAGGAACTTTAAAGCCCTGTGTAACCCTTCCAATGCTGGTCTAGTAAAAAAAAAAAATGCTGGTTGCATATAATATACTGTAAATAATGTTTTAGAGCAAAGTTGAAATGCAGGGTTATATTCCGCTTTAAGCCATCTTGGATACGTATTTGATTTAAATACTTTGTGAGCTATTTTTTTACATTTTATAAAACTTTTAAGCAAAAATATTGTGTTTTGAATGATTTTTACAAAATTCATGTTTTACATTTATACATATAAACTACTTTATATAAAATCTCTATAAGTAAATTTACTGTCAATATACAATACTTAAAAAAAAACAAGCACTCCCCCGCCCCCTTCCCATATGATATTATATGAGGCCTGCTTTTAACTAAAATAAAAATATGGTAGTGCGTTTTAGTTTAATGCTTTCAGTATCGAAATGTCTGAAAGAAGAGCGTACAATAAGCCTCACCCCATAATAACCATCAGTTTGTGGCTAATTCCAAAGCCTCTTACACACACTATAGGAAACTCTTAGGGCCCTTTCACACTTAATCAGTTGGTATGCGTTAGTGTGCGTTGGTATGCGTTTTTTCCATAGCAGTGCATTGGGAAAAAGATTTCAGTTAAACGCGTTAAGTGTGAAAGGTGCCATAGGAAAACATGGGCATTACTTTGAAAATCAGTTTTCTTTCAGTTATAACTGAGAGCAACTGATTAAAGTGTAAAAGGACCCTTAGGAAATCAAAGCAGCTAAGGACAGCCTTTGCCAAAAATTTAATGAGTGTACCGTGATTCCTGATGCTCTCTGATGCCTCGGACCGGGGTCAGCCTGGTGCATCGATTGAAGCATTGTTCTACCTACTCACCCTGGGGTGCTCAATAATAAGAGCCTATTTCTACTCGGGTGCTGAGTCCATTTCCAAAATGGACGTGGCATCTGTGCTGTTGCAAAGCCACAGTCGAATTGCTATAGTTGTGTCATGTACGGCTATAAGGATTTGGATGTGTGCTGTGGTAAACTAAAGCATGCTGTCCCATTGCACAAGCATGCGATTCGGACTACAAGCCTATAGACAGAATAGTATTCCCCACTTGTGGAAACAGGCACTAGGAGGCAAAAGCTTATGGAGCTTTTTGCTAATCTTGATAATGAGGTGTAATCTAATTTATCACAGGGCTGCGCGACCTTAAATGATATAAAATTTCACCACACTAATACAGTAACACCAAGTCCAGCAGTAAAAACCTGCTATGCAAGTAGTGGGATCGCTATTGCACAGTTCCAGGTTGAATTGCGCTCTCCACTCTGTTAGAAGCTTCCTAAAAATAGAAGGACAAAAAATGGCACATAGTGTAACTGTGTTTTAGCAAATCCACAGACACCCGTGTCTCAGTGATCTGGTGCAGCACACATGATAACACACTTCCACAGTGTTCCGCTCACCAGATGCTGGCCACCTCAAACCACAGGTGGTTTTATTCAATAACCTCTCTGGTAATCACTGTCTTCAACTCCTTTTTAATGTTGCAGTAAAAAATTTTTGCAGCAGAAAGGAGACGGACACCCAATACAGCTGTTCAATAATATTCCACCCCTGTAATTACGCTGGTGTCAATCACGGCCACGTAGGCCGCGGCGAACTGCGCAGGCGCAGAACTACTGCGCCTGAGCAGTTTGCCGCGGCCCGCATGGCTGTGATTGACAGCGGCGCTTCGTGCAGCCGCAGTAAGATCAACCCCGTGGGTCAGCGGCGGGGAGCGGTAGCAGGCGGCGTGGGACAGTCGGCTGCAAGGGGCTGGAGAAAGCCCCAGGTGAGTAAAGCCATTTGGGCTATTTTTGCCTGATAACTCCTTTAAAACCCCACTTCCTGACGCTTAACCCTAACACCCTCCTTTCCTGACGTCTAACTATAAAATTTCAATATCTATAACTTTCAAAATAAAAATGATAATTTTCAAGAAAAGAAACATTTTTAAATACAATAGACTTTAGACAATAGAATTTTTAAAACCATAAAAACTTCAAAAACTATATAGTTCTAATTTTATCAAAATGAAAAAAAAAGTCACCTAAATCATCCATTAGCTGCAGGCATCTAAATTTCCTGCTTCCCCTTTGGTGATTTGTCAGCTTGCTTGTAGTCTTGTAAGTTGATTGAAGAGACATTGGGCCCAATCCAATTCACTTTTTCTCCTAGGTAATATTTTCTCATTATAAAGAAAATGATTTTTAAGCAACCAACAAGCAACAACATTTTTTACCTAACTTCTTCGCCTACTGTCACAACCCCCCTAGTGGCCAGACTGCACAATGCCTTCCAATCGGTTTCAGCACACAGACCATGCAATCTGTGGTTGCAATCGGTGCGCAGAAACCGCTGGGAATTTGGCAGCAGACCAACTAGAAGGGAGCCTGTGAGTTACGGTAATACAAATTACACACTATTTCAGGGTATAACTGCCACCACTCCTACCGAGGTGTAGGAGACCTAACTAATACTGAAACTAATATCTGCAAATAAAACAGTTAAACACACTCAATTTGATCTAGCTATCACAAATAGTAACGACTCTTCAGAAACTAGAGTTCAGTTTGTGCGGCTGAATAGCAGGTGTAGCTGATCAAATAAAATGACTTTTTATAAAGTCTTTATTATAAATGCAATATAAATAATTAATATATACAGAAAATCATTAAAATCAACAATTATGGAGACAATCTTAGCACAGTATAAAAAAATAAAAAGGGAAGAAAATACTTAAGTTCATGTGGAAATGTGTCCTTTCTGGGAAAACACGTGCAGTTCTTTGTTTCAGTTCAGGAGCCAAGGTTCAGACAAGATGGGCGCTGCACGTCCTCAAGGCAGCAGCAGGCTCACATGAAGATGGAATTGGAGGAATGAAGGAGGAGGCCATGGCAAACACTTTTGAATAAACCACAATTTTGGGTGGAGTCTCAGGTTCAGCTCAGGGGCTGGACAGGGTGTGGTTAACCTCCTGGGTGAGTTTCTAGTGCCCACCAAATATGACAGTTTTCATATCTCGGCTTATGCTTCCTGCACACACATAACAGTCACAGATTCAGGTTCAGGCAGGTTAGTGTCATGCATTTCATATGAGCATACCGGTCCAATTCTCACCAGTAAAACTATTGCAATTTCATAACTGTGCTATGCGTGGCACCTTCATAACAGCCCAAAAATCATAAGACACATGCTTTTAAATCTGCTCCCCAGCGGTGCCACTGTGGCTAGGTGATACGAGCTCTTTCGTGGCTCCTGTGGAGCTAGCTTCCTTTGGCTTCCCTTGTATGAAAGCAACCTTTTGGTGTGGTAATTATCATTTGAGTGAGATTTGCTAGAAAGCAACCTTTGATGTACTACCAAATGATCCCTGACTAATTAACAACTCACAGGCATCCTACACTTAGGTTGCTTTTCAGCTGCTGTGAGAGGGAGAGACCTCAGGCTGGGCTGCCAGGCAGCCCCTATAAATTCAATCCAGATTCTATCGTTAATCGCAATCGGTGCAGAAAATTGATTGTGATCGCATTCTTTCACGGGCTGTTCAAGGACGCCGTCTGCGGCAGTGAAACCGTTCATGACACCTACTTTTTAGTACCTTTTCAATTGCAGACTGCGAAACTTATTTGAAACAGAAGATGAAAATTTATCTTTTAGGAGAAAACTTTGAAGAAAAAGTGAATTGGATCAATCCCATTGTCTATATTAGACCTCTTCAAACTATACTGCTTAACCGATGTAATCTCACCAACCTATATTTATAGTCATGGCAGGTCGATGTAGGAGGTTAATGCAGATGGTTTAAAACAATTGTGTTGAGAAATTCTAATATTATTTTTCTTTTTGCAAAAAGTCTTCAATCTATTAACAGGGCTTCAGTGTAAAGTAGTTATTTATTGTAACTTTTACAAGTATGCCCACTAGTGTCAGTACAAGGTTTTATTATATGTCTGTACTATAAAAGCTAGTAGATTAGTAGGGATGCTCATTCGGATTCCACGGAAATGCAATTTCCGAAATTCCGATCAGAAATTGCATTTCCGCATCGGAATGCGGAAATCGGTAATTTAAGTGCGGTAGGTGGATTTCTGCCGGAAATCGCGGAAATTTCCGCCGGAAATCGCGGAAATTCCACCCGACTTTAACATCGATTTTCTCAAAAACTGTAAGGTCTTTTTGAAAACTTTTTTCTGCATCTTGTTCACAAGATTCAGTTTAATAAACCCTGAAAATTTAGTGTTTCTAGGACTTAAGGGGGCTTTGCTATAAACCGCTAAATTCGGCGGATTTTTACTGTAATGTAAAATGCAGAAAATCTGCATCTGCCTATTTTCTGCATTTTACATTACAGTAAAAATCCGCCAACTTTAGCGGTTAATAGCAAAGCCCCCGTAAGTCCTAGAAACACAAAATTTTCAGGGTTTATTAAACAGAATCTTCTGAACAAGATGCAAAAAAAGTTTTCAAAAAGACCTTATAGTTTTTGAGAAAACCGATGTTAAAATCGGGCGGAATTTCCGCGATTTCGAAATTCCGCATCAGAATGCGGAAATTGGTAGCGGAAAGCGGAATCGGTAATTTGGCAATGGCGGAATGCGGATTTACCGCGGAATCGGAAATTGGTTATTCCGACCATCCCTATAGATTAGGGACAGAAGAACTAAAGTATATTTTACATGCTGCTTTCCCTACAATGATAGAAGCCTAAAATTATATACATTTTTGCCTTTTGGTGCGTTGTGTAGCCATGAAATCACCATGCTAGTCCATGAGCAGGAAGCTTGCTGTATCACAATCAAAACAGCAAAACTTGAGCAAATTATTAATTCATTTAAAAAGAAATGAAAGAGTGAAAACAAAACATTAATTTCACTTTGGAGAAGTTGCACAACACACCTACAGTTTTTTTTATCATTGTCTATGATAGCATTGTCATATTAGGCAAGCACGTACATTGAACATAGATTAATACCGGTGTTGTATAAATCTAACTGGGTTCTTCCATAAATGCAGGCAATGCTAGGATTACTTATTAGAAAGCCCTGCCTGCTTTGCATTGAAAGTATCATGGCCATAAATATGTAAATTATTTAAACGATACTAAAGAAACAAATGTATATAAACCAATATAGTAATTTACCTAAATCAGTCAACATTCTCTATGAATCATTTTGATTTATACAAATTTTGCTAATGCACTTTCTGTGAAAACTCTTTCAGTAAAGAGTAATTGTGCCTGTTTAAATCACAGCACCCAGTAAATTGCCCAGTGTACAAAGAATGTTGGGACCCAGAATCACACTAGTTTGAGGATGGTTTGGTCCCATATATTTCATTTTCTGTTGTCATAGTTACCATTACGAACACAAAGAATCCCTGCATCTCTTTTGTAACCAACAACAGATGCTGAATTGACCCCAGAAACTTCCTGGAAACATGAATTTGTCAAAATAAAAAGCAAAGATTAATGTGGGTAAGGTTTCTTTAAACCAGGAAAATCACTGCATATGACTACAAACATTTAAGTCTGTCATATGTAATTGCTGTGAAGTACTTAGTTAAAAGGTAAAGAAAAACAGGCCACACAAATCTAATATGTGGGCTTGTTGCATTCAGTGTCAAGAAAACCTACAGCACAGGCTCAACAGCTGTGATTAACCAATAGATTTATTACTATAATAGTTATTTTTGATGTAGTGTCTTTCAAGTGAGACATAACATGCAATAGTCTGTCTGAACAGCATGAAAGACTTCTCCATGGAGAGACTCTATCTCTTAATTCAAACATATTCATAACGTTCACCCTTCTTCCCTCCCTAACACTCACCTTCCCACAAGCCTAGTTCTAATATAAGGGGCACTGCTAGGATCCCAGGAAACCTGGCCACAAACAGCAAAATATGTGGTAAAAAGATAGTGTGGTCACAACAGACTATAGGCAGGGCCAAAAAACATAAAAGCTTGTCACTCACTGTTTGTTGCATACCGGCCAACTCCATAGCAAAATGCTATGCCCTGGTCTGATCATAATGCTGTAAATATTCCCCTTAATTCTATCTAATCATACATATATTAAGAGAAAGCAAGTGGTCCCTCAACCAGTCACTTTTGGTCCCTGCCATATGTAGAACTGTTGAGAACCACTTAAAAGATGAATTTCACTTAAACTCATAAAGGCTCATAAAACAGTCCTCCTACTTTATTCAGATAGCATTCCTTAGAACAAAGCAGCTGGAACAATCAACATTAGAAAAGGCATAGGCCAATGCAATAGTGGCTTATTACTCTTACCCCACCCCAGCTAATAAACAGACCAGTTTTCTTGCAGACAAAGCTTTAAATCTCATCTACAGAGCTAAAAGGCAACCTTGATGGTCTGAGTACCATCTTTATGTAAAATGCAATAAGCCCACCACAACTCAAGCAATAGGTCCTGAATGTAAGGCCCCTAAAGGAAACCTGAGACGGGGTCGGGGGAAAATTCATACTCAGCTCCTTCAGACCTTTTGCTCCATCGCCATCCTCCCGGGCCACCTCGAATCCTCTGCTAGGTAAACACTCCTGGCCACGGGTTCGTTGTGGTGGCAAATACGCAGCTGAACTGCACATGCGTCAACTAGCCCCAACTGAAATTTCAGAGGACCCTAGTAGCAGTTCGAGGCAAGCCAGGAAGATGGCTAGGGAGCCAAAGGTTTGAAGAGGGCTGGAGAAAGCTTCAGGTATGTATGAATTTTCCATCCCTCCCATCTCATGTACACTTTTATGTGGATCTGCGCACAGAACTTTTTATCTTTCCTCAAAGATTAGGCACAGTATGATAAGCATTAGGGAAAAAATAATGGATGAACTTTCAGGGAGCACAGAAAGGGTTAAAACATTTGTATTTTCCTATACAGCCAGTGCCTAGGCGCTGTGAGTCACACCTACTGATAATATACAAATTACACTCAACTGTAGCTAAATAAACAAAACACAGCTCAGTGCAGATGACTAATACAGCATTTCTATGTGAAATAAAAACTTTTCAGTGTGTTCTATGCAAGAGCTCAGGTCCACTTTAAAGAGAACCCGAGGTGGGAATTTATTTTGCTAATGGGGAACAGAGGCTGGTTCTGCACACTAACACCAGCCTCTGTTGCCCCATGCTGTGCCTCAAAGACCCCCCTGCGCACCGCTATACCCCCGCAGTGCTGGTGACAATGTTTAACTAAGCGCTGTCTGTCAGCGCCGCTCCCCCACCTCCTCCTTATTGGCACTACCCGCCTTTGTCCCTTCCCCCCCGCTGATAGGAGGGAAGTGACGCGGGGGGGGTAGCGCCGATGCAGAGGAGGCGGGGGAGCGGCGCTGACAGACAGCGCTTAGGTAAACATTATGCTGGCGACACGCTGCGTGTCGCCAGCACTGCGGGGGTATAGCGGTGCGCAGGGGGGGCTTTGAGGCACACCATGGGGCAACAGAGGCTGGTGTTAGTGTGCAGAACCAGCCTCTGTGCCCCATTAGCATAATAAATTCCCACCTCGGGTTCTCTTTAAGCTTTGTGTGGACAAGAGCGCATATACTTGTAGCCAAAATAAAACTGTTGAACTCTTACATCAAGAACTGAATAAAATTTACCAATCCCCCTATTTACCAATATGCAATCCTTCTTCAACTTTTAGAGCAACCCATTTCATCTGACAAAGTACTTCAAGCTGTAATAGGACCAAAACTTAACAAGGCTCCCAGCCCTGAAGGATTCCTAGGTTTATACTATAAGAAATATGCCTAACTTGTGACTCCTCCCCACATCAGTGCCTTTAACAGAATGGGGCACAACCTAAACCAGAATCCTTGTAAGCAGGCATTAGCATCCTCCCCAAACCAGATCCAGACTCCACAGTGTGATCAAATCACAGACCAGTTTTGCTACTGAAAATTGATATTAAGCTGATAGCAAAAGTTTTGGTCCCTGGCTCAACAATGGAACTAGCTCCCTGATAAGAATAAATCAGATTGGTTTCATTCTCGGCTGACTAGCTGGGGACATCATCAGGCGGCTATTACATATTCAAATAGAAAACGTGGTAGCACACATCCCTTAAATTTAACCTTTTATTCAAAAATTCCATATAAAAGATATAATTACCAAGCAGCAACACCGCTATGGAGAGAGCAGGTTACAAGACAGTGAGAGGATCAACAGCCATTTCACACCACCAACATTCAGTAAGTCTTCACGCTTGACGGCTATTACATATCATCTCTCAGGTTTGACACATGAACTCTCTCTTGATCAGAGGAGTATATAGAGGGATGCAGGCATGACTTGTGCCATGGGCGCCACAGCATCATGGGCGCCATGCCTGCCCTTGTGATGGGCCCCCATACATCCCATCACTCATACCTCAGATTAATTCTGTTAACTGGGGAACGTGTAGGGCCCACTTGGGTTAGTGTAAGAAAACAGAGTAAAAAGGGAATAAGAAGAGATATTTTCAAGAAAGTAACTTCAGCAATATCCAGAGGCCAAAAAACACAAGCAATCATAACAAATGTACATGAGGAAGGATGCTGTTTTTAGAGGAGGGGGGCGCAATTTCAGAGTTTGCCATAGGCTCTATATTACCCAGATACACCCCTGCTCTTGATGCCAATAACTTTAGATATACATAAAGCGTTTAATATGGTATCGTGGTTTTTTATATATTTTTGCTCCTGAAAAGATGAGGCTTTGATCCACATTTCCTTATTTGGATTAAGGCTCTTTATCATTACCGCCAGGCATTTGCCCAATATTGTGGGCATAGATCAGCTTTCATGACTATCTAAAGGGGCACCCATTAGGGATGTTCCCTTCCCCCCTACTATTCACCCTGATCATGGGTCCTTTGAATTTAATGATCAATTAACACAGGGGAATTACAGGGTTGCCGCTGGGTGGTGGTCATCATAAATTCTGTATGTTCGCAGACAATGTATTTCTCATAATCACCAATCCTCAAACATCACTCCCAAATCTATTTTATTGCAGTTTTAAGACATTTCTGGCCTTAACCTTCCTGGCGGTAAAGCCGCGCAGGAGGATTTCTCAGGCCCTGCTGGGCCGATTTGCATAATTTTTTTGTGCAACACACAGCTAGCACTTTGCTAGCTGCGTGTGCACTCCGATCGCCACTGCTCTGCGTCGATTAGCCGCTGCTTGCTGCGCCGCACCGCCCCCCCAGACCCCTGTGCGCTGCCTGGCCAATCAGTGCCAGGCATCGCTGAGGGGTGGATTGGGACTCCCAATGATGTCACAACGTCGATGACGTTGGTGACGTCATCCCGCCCGTCGCCATGGGATTTCCTGATCGAAGCGGGTGGGGGGATGCCGCTGCACTATCATGGGCTCGCTACATGATTAAAAAAAAAAAATTTAAACTGCTGCGCTGCCCCCGGGCGGTTTTTAATAGACTGCCAGGAGAGTTAAAGGGAAGGTCCAAGCAAAATTAAAAAATGAGTTTTACTTACTTGGGGCTTCTACCAGACCCATGCAGCCATCCTGTGCCCTCGTAGTCACTCACTGCTGCTCCAGTCCCTCACTCCCAGCTTGCCGACCTCGGAGGTCGGCGGGCCGCATTGCGTACATTTTTACGCATTCCCGCTAGGGCAGGAACATTAACACATACATTTTTACGCGTTACTGGTTCAATGCGTACATTTTTACGCACTGACCCAGTAATGCGTAAAAATGTATGTGTTAAGGTTCCTGCACTAGCGGGAATGCGTAAAAATGTATGCAATGCGGCCCGCCGACCTCCTAGGTCGGCAAGCTGCCAGTGGGGGACTGGAGCAGCAGTGAGTGACTACGAGGGCACAGGATGGCTGCATGGGGCTGGTAGAAGCCCCAGGTAAGTGAAACTCATTTTTTTATTTTGCTTGGACATTCCCTTTAAGATCAATAGCTCTTAAGTCTGAACCACTCAGTATATCGCTTCCTGCATCCATGGTCAAAGCTTTACAATCCTTTCTTTCAAAAATAAGTGGGAAAACGTTTAACTTAACTATCTGCATGTATACCTCACAAACTCCTACAGCACTATGTATAATGCTAATTGACCTTAAATCCTTGCAGAAGTAAACCATCTAATGGAATATTGAAAGAGATACTATATTTCCTGTGTGAAATCATTAACATAAGATTTATAAGGACTACTCTGGCTTTCAGCAAGTGCCAGGACTTCAGTACCCTATCCTGAGGAGTCTGCCTCGCTTCTTCTGTCTCTTGCTTTTTGTGCACTGTTCCCTTAATTCCTGCTGGTTGCCTTGTCTGTAAATATCTGAATTTGACAGTGATTGTGTTTGCCGATTTAGTCCTGCATTTCTTGTATATTTATTGGGTTACCCAGGCCTTCATCACATCAAGGCTGGGCTACTGCAATGTTCTCTATACAGACCTTCCAAACAAAGACCTGCACTTCCTGCAATTAGTACAGAATGCCGCTGCAAGACTGTTATCCCTGCAATTGACACACAACACCAACCCTTTTGCTCACTCCACTGACTACCGATAAGATGGAGAATTCTGTTTAACTAAGGACTTGCAACCACACACACACACAGGCCACACACAGACACACAGGCCACACACAGACACACAGGCCACACACAGACACACGCCCCCCCCCCCCCCCCACACACACACAGGCCACACACAGACACACAGGCCACACACAGACACACGCCCCCCCCCACACACACAGGCCACACACAGACACACAGGCCACACACAGACACACGCCCCCCCACACACACACAGACCACACACACACACACACACACACACAGGCCACACACAGACACACGCCCCCCCACACACACACCATTATGCTGGGTACATACTATGAGATTTTCTGGCCGATTTATTGTCAGATTAATTATTTTCAACATGTTCGATTTGCTTTCTGATTGATTTCCGAGCATTTTCTGATTGATTTCCGTGAACTATAATAGGAAATCGATCGGAAAGTGTTTGGAAATCGATCGGAAAGCAAATCGGACATGTTGGAAATAATCAATCTGACAGTAAATCGGCCAGAAAATCACATAGTGTGTATCCAGCATTAGACCAAAAGGACCTAATAACTTGGTCATCCCCAGAGTCTACCTCAAACCTTTGAAGACAGAGCCTCTTGTCATGCTGCCCATACACTTTGGAACGGTAACAGTAAAAAAGGGCGCAGGAGGCTAGTGGACAAATCGGGCGCCGCCATTCACTCCCATAATACATATCGTTTAATGGGCGCCCGATAGGAAAAAAGGGCGCCAGAGAAAAATAACGTTTTAAAAGCGGCGCCCGGAGACTTAATGTTTTATTACTGCTTCTCATGATTACACATTATCTAATGATTTATACATTTTTTCATATTATTTTTAAACGAAAAACAGTACAATATTTTTTTCAAACATTATTTTTAAACGAAAAACAGTACAATTTTTTTTTTACATTATTTTTAAACGAAAAAACCGCACAATATGTTTTTGAAACTTTATTAATGCTTATCACAGGGGGGTCTTAGGTTTAGGCACCAACAGGGGGTCTTAGGTTTAGGCACCAACAGGGGGGTCTTAGGTTTAGGCACCAACAGGGGGGTCTTAGGTTTAGGCACCAACAGGGGGGTCTTAGGTTTAGGCACCACCAGGGGGGTCTTAGGTTTAGGCACCAACAGGGGGTCTTAGGTTTAGGCACCAACAGGGGGGTCTTAGGTTTAGGCACCAACAGGGGGTCTTAGGTTTAGGCACCAACAGGGGGGTCTTAGGCTTAGGCACTAACAGGGGGGTCTTAGGTTTAGGCACTAACAGGGGGGTCTAGGGGTTAGGGGTAGGTACAGGGAGGGTTACTTAGGCACCAACAGGGGGGGTCTTAGGTTTAGGCATCAACAGGGGGGTCTAGGGGTTAGGGGTAGGTACAGGGAGGGTCACTTAGTAATTTTTTTTTTAAACGTTATTATACGTTTCACTATTTAAACGAAAGATTAACGTTTTTACAATTTCCCATTTAATGCACATTATTTAATGATTTATAACTTTATAAAACATTAATTTTAAACGAAATATAGTACAATACATTTTTAAACGTTATCCATGCTTATCGTTTAAAACCCCGCGCCCTTTTTTCCCAGCGCCCCTTTTTAACGTACGCCTTTGGAACTGCCTGCCACATCCAATCAGGACATCTCCATCCCTGGAAGCATTTGAGTCAGAACTGAAAAGCGACGTATTTAGCATGGCGTAATATTCAATGTGAGAATTGTGTAATTGAAATATGCCTTTGATTGCCATGGGAGGGTTGTTAAACTTTTAAAATCAATAAAATTTGTTGAAAAAACAACTAACAACCGCTAAACAAAAAGCTGCATTTTGGCCCATTATTTTGCAGGGAGTTAGCAGGGAACACTGGAAGCTAATGTCCATATGAAAGAGGCATAACTCTGCCTGCTGCTATCGTACAGGCCTCACCCACTGGAATGCTAAAATCTCTACAAAAATGAGACCAAGCCTTTTATAAAATGTATAAGCTGCTGGTCTGTGTATTTTAAAAATCTTCAATATTTTAGACATTATTATACAGAAAAGTATGTGAAACATGTAAGATCCTCGGGGCACTCATGGCGGCGAAACACGCTGAGGCGCAAGCCTCTGAGTCTTGGCAGGCCGCTGACGTCACTGGAGCGCATTGCACTCAGCTCCCATTGGATAGGCAGCGGAAGCTCTCTCAGTATGCGCTCCGCCGCTGTAAACAATAGCCACGTGTGTGTATGGCGTGTCAGCTGACCTGCTGACACGCCGCAACGTCATTGGTCATTTTGGATGCTTTTGCTTTCTGATTGGTTAGCCCTTGTATTTAACTCAGGTGAGCACCCCCAGACATCGCCCGTGATGTCATTAGCTTTTGGCTTGTTGCTGGGTATGCGCTCACAACTCCTGTTGCCGATTTGCCTTGTATCTTCACCACGCTTACTTTAGATTGGATTACCCGTTGCTGACTCTAATATATTGGTAGGTGAACAGAGGCTCCAGAAGGATAAAAGTACATAAAATGTAAAAAAAATTGCTGGGAGAAAGTGGTGGACTCGCCTCCGTTAAAGCAGACACCAAGGACTGTAAATATATAGATATACACATTTATTGAAAATACCCCAAAGATGCAACGCGTTTTGCGGGCACAGCCCACTTCTTCAGGCAATAAGCAGGGGATAAACAACAGCAATTCAGTTATAGCAAGCAGAGCACCTCTCTGTGCTCTGCTTGCTATAACTGAATTGCTGTTGTTTATCCGTTGCTGACTGACTGTTGCCAACTCTGCTGTTGTACCTGGACTCTGTTTGATTGGCGCCTGGACCTACCTCTGACTGGATAAGGACTTGCCTGAACGCTGCCTGTCCTGACATCTGGCTAGTACTGACCACGCTATCTCTCAGCACCTGATCTGCATACCATTACTCCTGCTTGCAGTCATCTGACTCTCATCTGGATTGCCTCATCCTTCAGGCCTCAGGTGACTATATCATTGTGATACTGTGCTTTGTATTATTGATACTGGTTCTGTTTGGTGGATACTATCTGTCAGTCTGTCAGTCTGTATGCTACATCTACCTGCAGGGTTATTGTAGTTTTGTACTACAGTGGCTTGCAAAAGTATTCGGCCCCCTTAAAGTTTTCCATATTTTGTCATATTACTGCCACAAACATGAATCAATTTTATTGGAATTCCACATGATAGACCAATACAAAGTGGTGTACACATGAGAAGTGGAATGAAAATCATACATGATTCCAAACATTTTTTTTACAAATAAATAACTGCAAAGTGGTGTGTGCATAATTATTCAGCCCCTTGGGTCAATACTTTGTAAAACCACGTTTTGCTGCAATTACAGCTGCCAGTCTTTTAGGGTATGTCTCTACCAGCTTTGCACATCTAGAGACTGAAATCCTTGCCCATTCTTCTTTGCAAAACAGCTCCAGCTCAGTCAGATTAGATGGATAGTGTTTGTGAACAGCAGTTTTCAGATCTTGTCACAGATTCTCGATTGGATTTAGATCTGGACTTTGGCTGGGGCATTCTAACACATGGATATGTTTTGTTTTAAACCATGCCATTGTTGCCCTGGCTTTATGTTTAGGGTCGTTGTCCTGCTGGAAGGTGAACCTCCGCCCCAGTCTCAAGTCTTTTGCAGACTCCAAGAGGTTTTCTTCCAAGTTTGCCCTGTATTTGGCTCCATCCATCCTCCCATCAACTCTGACCAGCTTCCCTGTCCCTGCTGAAGAGAAGAACCCCCAGAGCATGATGCTGCCACCACCATATTTGACAGTGGGGATGGTGTGTTCAGAGTGATGTGCAGTGTTAATTTTCCGCCACACATAGCGTTTTGCATTTTGGCCAAAAAGTTCCATTTTGGTCTCATCTGACCAGAGAGCCTTCTTCCACATGTTTGCTGTGTCCCCCACATGGCTTGTGGCAAACTGCAAACGGGACTTCTTATGCTTTTCTGTTAACGATGGCTTTCTTCTTGCCACTCTTCCATAAAGGCCAACTTTGTGCAGTACACGACTAATAGTTGTCCTATGGACAGATTCCCCCACCTGAGCTGTAAATCTCTGCAGCTCATCCAGAGTCACCATGGGCCTCTTGACTGCATTTCTGATCAGCGCTCTCCTTGTTTGGCCTGTGAGTTTAGGTGAATGGCCTTGTCTTGGTAGGTTTACCTATACTCCTTCCATTTCTGAATGATCGCTTGAACAGTTCTCCGTGGGATGTTCAAGGCTTTGTAAATCTTTTTGTAGCCTAAGCCTGCTTTAAATCTCTCAATAACCTTATCCCTGACCTGTCTGGTGTGTTCTTTGGACTTCATGGTGTTGTTGCTCCCAATATTCTCTTAGAAAACCTCTGAGGCTGTCACAGAGCAGCTGAATTTTTACTGACATTAGATTACACACAGGTGCACTCTATTTAGTCATTAGCACTCATCAGGCAATGTCTATGGGCAACTGACTGCACTCAGACCAAAAGGGGCTGAATAATTACGCACACCCCACTTTGCAGTTATTTATTTGTAAAAAATGTTTGGAAGCATGTATGATTTTCATTCCACTTCTCACTTCCACTTCTCACGTGTGCAACAACTTTGTATTGGTCTTTCATGTGAAATTCCAATAAAATTGATTCATGTTTGTGGCAGTAATGTGAAAAAATGTGGAAAACTTCAAGAGGGTCAAATACTTTTGCAAGCCACTGTAGGTAGAAGTTTGTGCAGGTGTTACGGGCTGTGCTATAGGTTAGTCATATGGGTATACAGCCTGACCTATAGTCATTGACCAGACAAGCCTAACAAAACATACCTATGAAAAATGAAATCTACTTATGGAAAACTTGACAAAAAAATGAAAAATAGTAACTCAGCAAATACCTTATTATTATTATTATTATTATTATTATTATTATTAATAATAATAATAATATTATACAGGGAAATATATGATAGTGAATTGTTATGAAATTATGAAAATGTTCATCTACATTAGCCATTGTACTTTGAGAGAAGGCATGTTTTTATTGGGCATAGACTTGTACAGGTGTATGGTGTTACAATACAGCTCTATAGCACCAGCTAGTGGTGAAACAAGTGCTAGGACAAGCAGGAGGATGCTCATAATAAAGTGTCCTTCCACATGATGTCTTTTATCAGCAGTTTTCCTCATGCACCTCCCTTCCTGGGAAGGGTTCTTATGATTTCCCTTCAAGTGCACTAATGTGTAATCAACAGGAATAAGAGTATCCTGACTGGGAACGAAACTGTGAACCAGGCGTCAGTGTCGCACTGCAGATTTATGAGCAAGGAATGGTGGTCACATCACAAGGCTGGAGTGAGATCAACATTCCTCATGCCTGTAACATCCACTTATTCTTTACAGTTCTCTCCAAACCTTGTGGGATTGCAAAAAGAGGAAGTCATGGAATGAGGGAAATGTGCTAAGGAGAGCTTTGCCATATGTGAACTCTGAGATTAAAGATGCTGATCTTTGAAGTGGGAAATTTGATTCACAACCTTTTGTTATGTTCATGCATCTTTCAGTCCTATGATATCAGATATATCTGGCAACTCTTACGCTCATAAAGGCGAGAATTAAAGCTGATATAAGAAATGCAATGCCCCAGTGTGTCATCAAAACTGTGGCCTGCCGATCACCAGTAGGCTACAGCGAGAACCAGATTAGGACCAAACTAAATCTTAGGCAAGGGGGTAGGTCTGGTCCCCTATTCATCTGTGCATGTTATTAGTGCTTAAAGGAAATATCAGGCGATTTAAACAAAATGACATATACTTATCTTGGACTTCCTCCAGCCCCTGGAGCTCCACTCCAGGCTGGTCTCCCAGAGTCCCCTCCATAGAAGCCACCGACCCGGCGAAGGTCAGAGGCCTCTGCACATGCGCGATCGCACGCCCGCTCTGCTCACTATCACGCTCACATGCCGCAGGTGCAGTACTTCTGGGCCTGCGCAGAACTTTCCTGGCTACGTGATCGTGAGCGGTGCTGAGTCGATGGCTGCTATGGAGGGGACACTAGGAGACCGGCCTGAAGCGGAGCTGCGGCAACGGACACATAACCTTCTATGGGCTGGAGGAAGCCCCAGGTAAGTAGATCTCATTTTGTTTAACGTGCCTGATATTTCCTTAAGAGAGTCATAAACATTATCACAATGGACTTGATGTCCCATTAAATGCCCATCCTCCCTGTGTTCCCTGCTTTGCGTTTTATTGCAACACACAGCAGATTGTGCAAAATGAATATATTGTTTTATATGTGGCCACTGTCATTTCTGTGCACAACGCACTGCGGCACACTTTTTAAGTGGACATTGAATTTGTTGTCGTTGATCAACCTAAATGGCATCCGCACTGCATTGTAATGCAACTGTCTGTGTAACTGTTTGTGTAACTGGCTGCCTGGGTCCCTGGTTCGAATCCCAGCCAGGGCACTATCTGCACAGAGTTTGTATGTTCTCCCTGTGTCTGTGTGGGTTTCATCTGGGCACTCTGGTTTCCTACCACATCCCAAAAACATACAGATAAGTTAATTGGCTTCCCCTAAAATTGGCCCCAGACGACAATACATAGGAAGACACGAAAAGACATGGAAGATGTTGGCACTATATAAATACTAAATAATATTAATAATGCAACATAACACACAAAGCACAGTGGGGAGGGTCTCTCACACATCTCTGGTCTGGGGCTCATCACAAATCATAAATAATACTGCAAACCTGGTCTGGATTTATTAAAAATACATCTGTACATCAGTTTGATTGCATGTGAATTCAGCTCTTGCCTTGCTTATATTAGAACACAATGAGGGTTGCTGAAAGGCTTGTAACCGGCATTTGTGCTAGTGCAGTCACATGCAGTACCCATCATCAGCAGTTTCTTTTTCAAATAAATCTAGACCAGATCTCCAAATGACTGCTGTTACTTTCTGAGATGGGGTGGTGTAAAGTCAACTATCTGAGATCAAAGCCTGAACTCTGGACATTATTGCTGCAGAAAATGGCCAGTGAATTGTACTCTTGTAATTTTTGTATGATCTGGCATTGTATTACTACCTGTATTATGTTGTGTATCTTATTGATTTTTATTACCTGTATTGTTGTATCTATTGTCTATTACCTGTATTGTGCTGTCGGTCACCCCTGTTATCATTGTCTGTATTCCTATGTATTGTACAGTACTGCGTATTATGTTGGCACTATATAAATCCAATAAATAATAATAATTTAATAATAATGGACTTAAAGGGACTCTGAGCAGTCCCCTAAAATAAAAAATTTCACTTACCTTGGGCCTCCTCCGGCCCACCGTAGGCCGCGAGGTCTAGTGTTTGGCAAACACCTAGATGTTCGGGTTCGCGAACGTTCGCCGAACATCGCCGCGATGTTCGGGTGTTCGCGCCGAACTCCGAACATAATGGAAGTCAATGGGGACCCGAACTTTCGTGCTTTGTAAAGCTTCCTTACATGCTACATACCCCAAATTAGCAGGGTATGTGCACCTTGGGAGTGGGTACAAGAGGAAAAAAAATATTTGAAAAAGAGCTTATAGTTTTTGAGAAAATTGATTGTAAAATTTCAAAGGAAAAACTGTCTTTTAAATGTGGAAAATGTCATGTTTCTTTGCACAGGTAACATGCTTTTTGTCGCCATGCAGTCATAAATGTAATACAGAGAAGAGGTTCCAGGAAAAGGGACCGGTAACCGTAACGCTAACCCAGCAGCAGCACACGTGATGGAACAGGAGGAGGCGCAGGAGGAGAAGGCCACGCTTTTTGAGACACAACATCCCAGGCCTTGCATGAGGACAAATAGCGTGCGGATATAGCAATGCTTTTTGCCGCCATGCAGTCATAAATGTAATAAAGATGAGAGGTTCAATAAACAGGGACCGGCAACGCTAACCCAGCAGCAGCAGCAGCAGCAGCACACGTGATGAAACAGGAGGAGGCGCAGGAGGAGAAGGCCACGCTTTTTGAGACACAACATCCCAGGCCTTGCATGAGGACAAATAGCGTGCGGATATAGCAATGCTTTTTGCCGCCATGCAGTCATAAATGTAATACAGATGAGAGGTTCAATAAACAGGGACCGGCAACGCTAACCCAGCAGCAGCAGCAGCACACATGATGGAACAGGAGGAGGCGCAGGAGGAGAAGGCCACGCTTTTTGAGACACAACATCCCAGGCCTTGCATGAGGACAAATAGCGTGCGGATATAGCAATGCTTTTTGCCGCCATGCAGTCATAAATGTAATACAGATGAGAGGTTCAATAAACAGGGACCGGAAACGCTAACCCGGGCCAGCAGCAGCAGCAGCACACGTGATGGAACAGGAGGAGGCGCAGGAGGAGAAGGCCACGCTTTTTGAGACACAACATCCCAGGCCTTGCATGAGGACAAATAGCGTGCGGATATAGCAATGCTTTTTGCCGCCATGCAGTCATAAATGTAATACAGATGAGAGGTTCAATAAACAGGGACCGGAAACGCTAACCCAGGCCAGCAGCAGCAGCAGCACACGTGATGGAACAGGAGGAGGCGCAGGAGGAGAAGGCCACGCTTTCAGACACAACAACCCAGGCCTTGCATGAGGACAAGAAGCATGCGGATAGCATGCATTTTGCCGCCATGCAGTCACAGAGCACAATGCTATACAGTGGTGGGTGAGCGGTGTACCACTATTCCCAGCAGCGACACAGAGCACACGGTGTACACAGAGTGGCAGTAAACACAATGCTATATAGTGTGGCTGAGCGAGCGGTGTACTACTGTTCCCAGCAGACACAGAGTGGCAGTAAACACAATGCTATATAGTGTGGCTGAGCGAGGTACACAGAGTGGCAGTAAACACAATGCTATATAGTGTGGCTGAGCGAGCAGTGTACTACTGTTCCCAGCAGACACAGAGTGGCAGTAAACACAATGCTATATAGTGTGGCTGAGCGAGGTACACAGAGTGGCAGTAAACACAATGCTATATAGTGTGGCTGAGCGAGCGGTGTACTACTGTTCCCAGCAGCGACACACAATGACTGGGGGGACCCTGGCTAGCGTGGCTGGAGCGCGAACTACCCTGCCTGCCTACCCAAAGCTAAACCCACAGACAAATGGCGGAGATATGACGTGGTTCGGGTATTTATTTACCCGAACCACGTGACAGTTCGGCCAATCAGAGCGCGTTCGGGTCCGAACCACGTGACCCGTTCGGCCAATCACAGCGCTAGCCGAACGTTCGGGGAATGTTCGGCCATGCGCTCTTAGTTCGGCCATGTGGCCGAACGGTTTGGCCGAACACCATCAGGTGTTCGGCCGAACTCGAACATCACCTGAACAGGGTGATGTTCTGCAGAACCCGAACAGTGGCGAACACTGTTCGCCCAACACTAGAGAGGTCCCCCGGCGTCATCCTGGCTCCTGCCCGTATCCCTCCGGCGGCTCTTGTTACCGGTGGGGTGTCAGGCCGGCTCTTCCTGGTCCCGGCCCTGCTCTTCCTGGTCTTTGACGCTGCTCATCATCACGGCGGCCGCTATGCGTCATCACGGCGGCCGGCGGGAAAGTCCTGCGCATGCGCGTGCATGCGAGTGGCATCAAAGACCATGATCAGCCGGCCCGACACCCGGCCCGGGTGTTGCTGATAACGGGAGCCGCTGGAGGGATCCGAGCAGGAGCCAGGATGACAGCGGGGGACCTCGCGGCCTACAAGGGCCGGAGGAGGCCTGTAATGATCCGCTCAGCTGGCTGCACAGGCAGACAGCTGTTTGACCATTCCTCTAGTCTGTGGGCTGCAGGTCTCTGGAAGAGAGACCTGTCTTTCCTTTGCAAGTTTCTGACCTTCTGCTCTGCTGCTGAGGAATTTGCATACATTTGTTATGCAAATCACCTAGCTGCCTCCTTTGAAGGCTGGCAGTATAAAAGCCATGTTTTCCCAGAATCCTTTGCTGGTCATCCTTTCATGGTTTGTTACTGAGAAACACTCATTGAGTGTCAGCCTTCCCTGTTGGTTTGTGAAAGTTATCTTAGAGTAATTCTTTGAACTGCACTAGGCAGCTTTTTTAGTGCAGTTAGGTTGCTTATCTGTTTTGTCAGTGTTGCCTCTCTGCTGTGATTATCCTGTCGCCAGCGGTGGTCGTCAGGAAATCGTTCTGTCTGTCTGAGGGTTCTAACCAGAGCAGTGGTTGCTACTGGTAGCCCCTTCTGTTCATCTGTCTGTCTTGTTTGGATCACACTAGCCTCTAGCGGTAGCGGCTGTGGATCCTTCTGATCTATGTTCCTGGAGTGTAAGCTGGAGCAGCGGTTGCTACTGGCTACCTCATCTGTCTGTTTGTTTGGATCGCACTAGCCTCTAGCGGTAGCGGCTGTGGATCCTTCTGATCTGTCTTCCTGTTCCTGAACCCGGATCGCACTCGCTCTGGCGGAAAGAGCAGTGGATCTTTCCTATCCTGTTCCTGAACTCGGATCGCACTCGCTCTGGCGGAAGAGCGGTGGATCTTATTTCTCATATTCCTGTTTTACGTTTGTCTGTCTTGTCTGATACGAACGCTTGCTGTAGGCTCGGTGAGGTAACCGCTTAGCAAGTGTTCACGTTCTCTATTTTCGTGTTTGTCTGTTTGGTTAGTCAGGGTGGCGTGCTTGTCTCTGTTGCGCTTTTCATGCGGAGACCGCATCATAAACGCATTCACTGTTGCGAATTAGTGCGGTGTTTGCGTTTAGCTAGCATTTGTTGTTTTCATTATCTTCTTATTGTTTTGCTGTGCCTTTGCTATTCTCGTGCTCTGTTCTGTTCTGCCTCTGTTCTGCCTTTCTGTCACTTTTGGCAATCGCATCTCTTGCGATTGTGTTCTTGCTTTTGTTTCTGCTGATGTGTGTTCACCGTCGCTGGGTGGCGACTAGATTGGTGGACACACATTCATCCTGTTTCTGCGCTCTTTCTCTTTAAGGGCTGTTCAGCCCTGCATTGTCGTAGATCTGTACAATTCCCCACTGGCATCTGTGGCCATGCAGAGGCTGTGCTCGTCTGCACTCCACAGCGCCATCTGCCGGTGGGAATTGCCCTCTGCTGGTGCAGTGCACCGAGCCTGGGTTCACTTAATTATACGCTTGTGGAGGGTTTCCGCTGTGTCAGCGCGCATCTTGTGCGCTGACCACGAAAACGATTCCGCAAACGTTACAAGGCCCAAGGTAAGTGAAATTTTTGATTTTAGGGGACTGCTCAGAGTCCCTTTAAAAAGCATCAAAGGGCAAGGGCGGTGCTACACTGGGGCTAGCTGGGGCACTGCCCCCCCTGGAAATCACTGTACCCCCCTGAGTGCCCCCCCCCCCCACTCAGTAACATACAGTTAACTGTTTTCAGACTCCAGCAGCGTACAGTGACCAGTAAAAAAACTCTCCATGTCCGCCTGAGTCTATGTAGGCGTTAAGTAAACCAATGGTCTTATTTATTTGCCATAAATACCTTACAATCCTTGCAAGATCCCTTGTAATTAATGTGTCTAGGTCATACTTTTATTTGGAAATTGAATCTCTCTGCCTCCTTCTGATTGTATGTTCTAAGGTTGTCAGTCAACAGGAATAGAGTCTGAAGAAGGCTCACAAGCTGAAGGCTTACGGTTTTTCTTTTAAATTAGCCAATAAACTAGAGTTTACTCTCCAGCAATGCTTAGTTACTAACATAAGGAGTTACACACACAGTGTTTCTCTCCCTCCTGCCTCTTCCCCCTCCCCTTGCTTGTGAGACACAGGCTGGGGACTGGAATGATTTGTTAGCTTGCTAGCAAATAAAGATTAAAGCAAGCCAGCCAACTAGCCAAGTAGCCAATTTTATCACCTGAGTTAAGCAAAAAATATTTAAAGCTAGCCATACAAACCTTGATTTTCACCCAAATGGGCCCCTCCAGCCAGCCAACGTGCCCCCTTTGTGCCCCCCCCCCCCCCCTCCCCTCAAAATTTGAAGCTGGAGCCGCCACTGTCATTGGGGACAAACAAGTTCTGCCACAAAGAGGCTACCTCTGTGGTAAACTTTCAAAACATATCTCAGCTAGTCATAAGGTGTCAAAATGTATATATTATTTAAGGAAATAACCAGCTATTATGTAGGTTTATCTATATTAACTGTTTCAGCAGCAGGAACTGACATTGGAGGGGCAGAATGTTTACTGATGTTTACTGATATAAATCTTAATTTAAATAAGGCTCTGCCCTCTTGCCATTGCCCCTGCTGCAGATTATCTCATTGTGCACACGTGTACAGGGTACATACCAGCCAAGTTGCGTAGAAGTGGAATGCATCTATTATCGTATCACACATTATGAAATAGAAAAAAAGGATATCTTTTAGTGCAATCAGCGTACAGAAAGCCTGAATCATTTTGGGCAAAGTACGGATTGCTTTCTTTCCTTTCAGTAAATTGTGTTCTTTTCTTAAAGGATACCCGAAGTGACATGTGACATGATGAGATAGACATGTGTATGTACAGTGCCTAGCACACAAATAACTATGCTCTGTTCCTTTTTTTCTTTCTCTGCCTGAAAGAGTTAAATATCAGGTATGTAAGTGGCTGACTCAGTACTGACAGGAAGTGGCTACAGCGTGACCCTCACTGATAAGAAATTCCACCTATAAAACACTTTCCTAGCAGAAAATGGCTTCTGAGAGCGGGAAAGAGATAAAAAGGGCCAATAGTTCATAGATTATAGCTCTGGCATACTTCAATGAATGTGACAGTTAAAAAACGTAAAAAGTAGATTTAAACATAAAATAAAACTGTGGAATATCTTAAAAAGTCATTTTTAGGAGAAGGAAGATAGATACATTTGTTTATTTCAAATGTATGTGCTGATTTCAAATGTATGCACAGGAGTATGTATTGGTTGAAGTCTTCATAATTTGGTAAGAATGGACTAAAATGGCTCCATAGCCTATCCTCACGATCAAACTTATATCATATGGCAGTTTTAGAGAGCGAGTTTTAGTGACCCACGCGAGCCAATCAGCAATTTCCCTCCAATGATTTGCTTGTACTAAACTAACGAATGTTAATGAGAGTTGTGCTCACAAGTCCCGAAGGACTCGAATTTGTGATTCAAATGAGGCTTAATTGCCTCAGCTGTGCGCCTTGGAGAGAGGGGGTTACTAACCCATAAGTCCATCGTCTTCTATGTGTCCCAAACGTCTTGCATGCATCCTATGGGACACATTGCAAGACTCACTACCGCGCACTTCCTCCTTCAAGCCGGAAGGAGGAAGTGCGCGGTAGTAAGTCTTGCAGCGCATCCCATAGGACGCATACAAGAGGTTTGGGATGCATAGAAGACAACGGACTTATGGGTTAGTAACCCCCTCTCTCCCAGGTGCACAGCTGAGGCAATTAAGCCTCATTGAATCACGAATTCGAGTCCTTCGGGACTTGTGAGCACAACTCTGTCTTTTATAATAGTTTACAAAAAAACAAAACATCTCAGTAAGGCTTACCTAATTCATTAATGCCATAGTAAATCTGTGTAACTCCTCTTCATGCACTAGCCATGCTGCACCCTCACAAGTATGGCTATGCCTGCGTAGTAGGCTTACTGGATGAAGAGGAGTGCACCCCCGATAAGGGCTTCTCAGATATGTTGTAGGGGTATTCCTGCGGCAGCAGTGGGAGTCAGGAGGACGTGGGAAGTCTCTGCAGGTTCCAGAGGCTTCCCTCTTTTTAGGCAAATATCTCATTTTTGTTATTTAATTTGACCCCGCCTCAGGTACACTTTAACGTCTTCCGTATCAACATAATTGAAATCTACCTCCTGCTGGTGGCTGGGCGGCTCTGACAGAACGTAGATTCAAATGATTCCTTGCCATTCAAGCCGCTGTTCCATTGCTGCACTCACTTGCTCCGCTGTCCCAGTGACAACAGAGCTTCTCCTGACCCCGTGATTAGTGGTGGGAGTAGTCACAGCTCACAATAGTGAAAGGACGGCTCTGGTCCTTAAAGAGGAACTTTAGCGTCATCACCTTTACTACTGGCAGACAAGAAAATAAACTAGACAGCACCAACTGCCATTATTTAACCACACCCCCTAACATTGTGATAGGCTTCTGATAGTCAAGTAAAGTTATAGCCACAGGTTGTAGAATATGTTATGGAGAGATAGCTCACAGCTGTGGATTCGCCATTGCCTTACTCCCAGCCATCCAAACCTTTGCCTCCTTATGTGGCTCTTAGCGTATTTGGGCAGATGGTGGAACACTAGCTCAGGGAGGCCATATATTTTAGAAAAGTCAGCATTCTAGAAAAAACATCCAATTCTGTCTTTTAAATTCACATTTTGGGGCAAATGGATAACGGTGCTTATCCACACTACCAGCAGAGTTGATGGAAAGACATATGTTTACTTTCTGGTACCATGAAAATAGGGTTCTTTGCTGGAGAGAAAGTTTTCATGAAAAGTTAAAATAATGAGAAGGGGAAGTCCCTAAATTTTATATGTGTCCAAATTGCTGGGATTTGACAACCAACACTTTTTCTGACTACTTTTACATAGCGCTTCAGAAACAATAAAAAAAAAAGGTTTCTTGTAATGTGTAGGGCCATATCAGGCATACATTGAGATTCTGTGTTTGGCTACACAGTTCCCCTTTGCTTATTATGTAGATAGCTAGTGACTGGAGACGGCCAATAAAAGTATAAACAACTAAAACTGCTTAAGAGGAAGGTGACTGTAAGCTAACCTTCAAGGATGACAACGTTCAAAGTTCAAACAGTTTTATTAATAAGGACAAAAACATGTGTCTTGTGGCCTGAAGACAGATCTATCATTTGTGCATACTAATCAGTTCCCCTTCGTGGAAACATCTTACGTGAAAACCCTCTTGCTAATGCCTAACCTTAATCTCCTCCCTCAACATTTCCCACTTTTTCATGTATAACTTTAACCTTTCTCCTTAAAGGGAACCAGAGATGAATGATTCACACAAAATAAACATATCAGTTGATAGCTTGTAAAGAATAAATGCTCTACCTGATAATTTCACCACTCTGGTGAGCCCTTTTGAGTGTTTTTTATCCATTATTGCTCCAGGAAATATCCAATATGGCCGTCGGCTCATATCTCTTCTGCTTCCAGGTTATAAACTGTTCTGGATGTGCTGTCTAGGCTATATGAGACTATAGGCAAGCAGGGCTGCTGCAGATTTTAATCTGTCTGCTTTCAACTTTATTATTCTGGTATGCTGTGTCCTGTGTGGCTGTCTGTAGGAAGTGTCTCTCATAGAAATGAAACTGCATACAGTAGATAATGACTGGCTGCACACTGCACACAGATACTTGTCTGTTCCAGAGCTTTTTTCTCTGCAGCAGCAGCCCCTCCCATGTCAACAGCTCTGAGTAGGGGGCCAGGAGGGGGCAGGCTTGGGCTTGAAAAGACTCCACAGAAGAGTGACTCAGCTATAAGGATTCCAGGTCAAACCTAGACTGAATCAGTCGGTGGCTTCTTATCACAGTTGATAACAGATAGATTTGACTGAGAAGAATAAAACTAAAAGTAGGGTAGGTGTTTACTGTCATGTTCCCACTGATAAATGTAATAAAATACATGAGGGTGCTTCGTCTCTGGTTCTCTTTAATGTTAATGTTTTCCTGACACCTAATCCTATTCTCTCTCCCTTAAGCCAGTTTTAAGCTTATTTTTTGCATTGCACAAAAAATGACGTATGACCCTGCGGCAGAGAGCGCTGACGTATCATATGCATGGGGCCACCCCCTCTCTTCACTGGGATTCCCGTTGGTCCAATGCACCGCGGTCCATTGTTCACACATAGGCTTCCACTACCCCAAGCACCATGCGGTAAGGCGCTATTGCCCTTACTTTGGCTCGGATACTTAATTTCTCATATAGACTGCAACGTCACAGCACCTAATAATCAACAAAATCTTTCCATAGTGTAAAACTGTATTTAATAAGGTGACCAATGGCCCCTGCTTAAAATCCAGGTACTCAAAATTCACTTGCGTCACAGCATATAACAAAATTGCATCTTACAACTCCGGTCTCCTCTCCCCATGTCCTGCCCGTCATTCGTTCACTCTGGAGTTAACGTGCGTCTCCCCAAACTCTGCCCTAGGTTTGTTGATTTGTAGGTGCTGTGACACTGCAGTGTATATGAAAAAGGCATAACATTAACTACCTTCGGACCGACGCAGTTTAAATCTACGTCGGGCAGGGGGCGCTGCGATTCTGACTGGACGTAAACTCTACGTCCCATTCACTGCGTGCTCCCGGCTGTTCCCACCGCTCTGCCCCCGCCGCAATGTGCTGCCATGCCGCCTTTATGACGGCAGAGCACTGTGAGCCGGGCAGGAGCCGTTTTAATTGGCTCCTGGCCCTGTCATTCCTGTAAGCCGTTCCCATTGGCTTACATTGAGTGACAGGGTCAGGAGCCAATGAAAGCGGCTCCTGACCGGCGCACAGCGCTCTGCTGTCATAGAGAGGGCAGAAAGAGCAGCCTGCGGTGGGGACAGAGCGGCGTGACCGGCGGGAGCGACGGATTTTTTAGTGGCGATTCGTCGGGAAGTGGCGGTTTACTGTACCAGCACCCTCTGCTCCTTAAGGGGGCAGAGGGTGCTGGTACTGAAGTGGTTAAGAATTCTATGGTTGAGTGGGGGGCACAAAGGGGGGGGTGTGGTGCCCGACCCATTGTAGCAGTTATCTCACGCAGTGTGGCTTTGAGCACAAAAGGTGTACTACTGTGAGGTCCCCTGTCTATTTGTTTTGCTTTTAAGGTCTAAAATTGGAAGATCTGGCATCGGCTTTGGATGGCGCGACTACTTTATTGAACATTTTTGCTGGAATTCTATTCCAATAATAGTCTGCAGCCTGCATTCATTTGTGAACACAGAGTGTGAGCGCAGTATCGCAGTGTATATTGAACCTTCTGCATACCAGGCAAGAAAAAAAAAAGTTTTTATTGCAGTTCCACTTTTGTCACATTTTTCCTTTGTTCTTTATCCTAGTCTGTAGTGCCAGTGGTTGATGCATTAAGAGTTAACTGGAACATTTTTATCTGTGTTAATCAAAATGGAAATCACTGATTGAGAATGAACTGCGGCACCATCAGGCTGAAATTGTTACACTCCTGTACTCAGTGTTGTAGTCAGCTGAAAGCTGATTAAAGTGCATAATAGGCCCAAAGCTATGGGCAGTAATTTCATGTATTTTGAAGTAGGCCAGTAGAAATGACTTCTGAATGAGTTGCTTTCAAAGCTTGAACCTTTTTAAAATGGTAATTTACCTAATTTGAAATATTTCTGTAAGTATAGCCCATAAGCTTTGGCAACATTCATATTTGATGAAACTGTAAACAAAGGATATAGTATATAATCCCAGCTCAAGCAGGGGTATGTAACTAGAATGTAATTATACCTAGGCCTGGAAATAATTATATCACAGGCTCACAATGTATTGCTTGATATACAGTGTAAGGAGACTGTGTGGTCTTACATACAGCTACTTTATTACTGAAAGTGTGTTGAGTTTTTCGAATAGCCCGTGGATAAGAAGAGAAAAGATACACTAGAGCAGCATCTAGAGTTACTTAACTCAAATTTAAAACTTTTATGGATAAATAGCAAATTAAATACAACTAAAGTCACTGACCTGTTGTTTCTAAATTAAATAGGAACTTTAGCAAAAAAAGGGAAAAAAATAAATCAATACATTGCAAAGTGAGAAGTTAAAATAAACAGAAGAAAGATCAAGTAATTATCGATATTCGCCATGTAATTTGTTCATTTTGTTTGATCTACAATCAGCCTGCACGTCATCATCTTTACTACTGGCAGACATGAAAAAAACAGACAGTACCAACTGCCATTATCTATAACCACACACACTAAAAATGCAATAGGCTACATAGTTGTTTTTTATAGAGATATATATATATATATATATGTTACAGGCAATGTGTGAAAAGCAGGCATTCTATAGAATGCCTAGGCAATATATACAATGCCTGGAGTTTTTTTTTGGTTAGGTATGAAATAGCTGTGTTGTTACATACATTTTGTAGGCATTCTATACAATGCCTAGGCATTCTAAAGAATGACAAGTACTCATTTGGCAAAGTGTGGAATGGGAAATCGTAGAGGTATTTTTCCCCCAACAAAATGCTCAAGAATGAAAGAACATTTAAAAAAAAAACATGTTTGCGAGAATGAATTTTGAATTGCACTTCATTTTCTTCTTTACACAAAGGCATTTCATACTTTGGCACTTAGTCTTGCACGTACACCTCAGAAACCCATGGCCACTTCCCGTTGACTGAGCAGTAGCACTAGCAACAGATCGAAGAGGTATTTTGTGGTCAGGAACATCTTCAACTCTAAGTAAGCTCTTTGGACAAACTGTGAATTGTGATCTAGCATATAGTTGCTTTAAAATACCTTGTGCTGTTTCAAGTCGGTAAAAGCCATCTTCTGTCATATTTATAACAACTGCCAACAGATTGTGTGAGTCGCTAAGGGTGCTGGCTTTTCGTGGGGGCACCTATAGCTGGCTACCTATACCAAGGGCACCTACACCTGACTTCCTATACTGGGGGCACCTATAGCTGACTACCTATACTGAGGGAGGGCACCTACTCCTGGCTACCTATACTGAGGGCACCAACACCTGGCTACCTAAACTGGAGGCACTTACACCTGGCTACCTATGGGGGGAGACCTACAACTGACTTCTTATACTCGGGGCACCTATGCTTGGCTACCTACTCTTGAGATCCTATACTGGGGGCAGATATACCTGGCTACCTACCTATTCTGAGTCTTAGGGCATTTTTCTTTGGGGGGAGCGCACTGCGGCTATAACCCATGGAGCAAATTGCCGGTGCTGGGCTATCATTCCAAATGGGGGGGGGGGGGCTAATTGTCCCACTGATTGTTTTTATTAAGATTCCTGAAATATTCTAGCCTTCATTCCTTCATTTTTTTTAGTTTATTCAGGATATTGCACTCTTTCCATCCATTATTCCATTATTAATAGTATTTTTGCTATTATACATAAGTGATGTATCACGGAAATCTGAGCATTTGGCGTGATGTGTCATAACTTCAGAAAGGTTGGGAACCACTGTCCTAGGAGGTAACTCAGGAAAAAATTGCATATGGGCTTGTGTGTGTGTGCACGCAAAGAGGATGAAGGTGGGGGGAGGGGGCACAAAAACCAGGTTTTGCTCAGGGCGCTGTGAAACCTAAGGCCGGCCCCGCCAGTATGTACAGTATAAGCTGATACTCTGTGCCTGTGTGAAAGTAAACCGATTGCAGTGTGTATTGATCTCTGCTACATGCAGTATAAGCTGAGCTTTTACTCTGAGACTGTACTGATAATAAACCAGCTGCAGTGTGTGCTGATCGCTGCTATCTCCAGTATGTACATTATAAGCTGTTACTCTGTGCCTGTACTGATAGTAAAATAACTGCAGGGTGTGCTGATCGCTGCTATCTCCAGTATGTACAGTATAAGCTGCTACTCTGTGCCTGTACCAGTAGTGAACTAGCTGCAGTGTGTATTGATCTCTGCTACCTCCAGTATAAGCTGTTACTCTGAGCCTGTACTGATAGCAAACTAGCTGGAGCGTGTGCTGTTCTCTGCTATCTCCAGGATATTTATTTATTTTATTTTTAATTTATTTATTGTATTTATAAAGCGCCAACATATTATGCAGCGCTGGATATACAGTAAAAGCTGTTACTCTGTGCCTGTACTGATAGTGGACTAGCTGCAGTGTTTGCAGAGAGCGTGTGCTGTTCTCTGCTATCTCCAGGATATACAGTATAAGCTGTTACTATGTGCCTGTGCTGATAGTAGACTAGCACGTGTGTGCTGATCTGCTAATATTGGCTATAACAGGAAAATTGGGCACCTAGAAAAAAAATAGCAGTCACCTCTAAAGTGGCAACTACAAATAGCGGGCACCACTGGCACCCACTGTGAGACACCCACTATTTTTTCTTTCCGCTGTCAATATTTCCTGTTGTAGCCAATATTCACAGCTATTAACATGGGAGCTATTGCAGCACCCAAATGCATTGGGGCACAGGAGGACCACTGGCGGGGAGATGATGCTCTAGAAGCACAAGGGAATTACCAGGCTGCTGGGGAGAAAGCTACAGGGACACAAAGAGAACCATTGGCAGGGAGTTAAAGTAATCATTCACATCTTCGGTTGTGGATTTAGGGAGGGTTAGTTGGGCTGGAGAAGAATGGGGTGGGGTCGATTATGTCGGGGGGGAGGGGCCCAACCACAAAATTTGCTATGGGGCCCAGTGAATTGTAACTATGCCCCTGCTCTGCCGGTTTACCTTGTGGCATTGTATAGAATGCCTACAAAATGTATGTAACGAAACAGCTATTTCACACCTTGCCTAAACACTTCAGGCATTGTATGCATTGGAGTCCAAGAAAAAAGAAGAAGATGATGGGCATCTGCTGCATAAAAACCCTTTATTGTGGTGGGTAGACACAGTGGTTACAGCAGTGGGGGGAAAAAGTGATGTCTGACAGCTGTTTCGCAAAGATGAACTTTGCTTCTTCAGAGACTCTATGGTCTATGGTTCTTTTTTCTTGGACTGCAATTTGAAACGTTTGTGGAGGACGCTGCAGGTAAGACCGCTTGTGGTTATATCCTCCCTGCTGCATTTAGTGCCAGTGCTTTTTCCTTTACTTTGCATTGTATGCATTGGCTTTGCCTAGGCATTCTATAGAATGCCTGCTTTCAAACTTTGCCTGTAACTAGGGGCGTAGCAATAGGTGGTGCAGAAGTAGCCACCGCATCGGGGCCCTTGGGCCAGAGGGGCCCCAAATGGCACTCCCTCAACTACAGTATTAGCTCTCTATTGCTCCTGTTCTGGTAATAATCATTTCTATAGATACTTTGAATACTAGTTATCGCTAACAAACTGGTCCCCATCCCCTTCTTTTTCCTCTGACACTGTGGTTGTCCTTGGTAGGTTTTGGTGCGCTGTATCAATTGTTATGTATAGAGTGCTTGGGGGGGGGGCCATTGTAAAACTTGCATCGGGGCCCACAGATTCTTAGCTACGCCACTGCCTGTAACATATATATGCAGAGAGGGAGATACTGGTTGCTTGGCAGTTGGAAAAAGCCGTTATTTCCCATAATGTAACAGGGCTCACAGACAGGAAACTGTCAAAATCTACATCCTGACATCACACTGTGGGAGGTGTTTCACCAAAATATCAGTCGTACAGACCCACTTGATGATCTATTCAAGAAAAGGCCATTGACAAATTGGGATACTGTACCTTTCCTTTCTACCTGGAAGCCTTGGTTAGCATCAAGTTGCAGCAAACACATACAAATAATTTTATATAAATATTAATCATTTAACCGTATGAATAGGGGTGTGCATTAAGCTCATATCCAAAAGCTATTCGAGAGGAATCTTAAATGTCTTCTCCCAAATGAATGCTTAAATATGTTCATATCACTACTGGGTCCACAAGTTTCTATTGTTATCCTTGTTATATGTTATGTTTTCAAATTATTATCTCTAGGCACATTACTGATATAACTGTG
Organism: Hyperolius riggenbachi; assembly: GCF_040937935.1. Lineage (NCBI taxonomy): Eukaryota > Metazoa > Chordata > Amphibia > Anura > Hyperoliidae > Hyperolius > Hyperolius riggenbachi. The sequence goes on from NC_090653.1 coordinate 206,252,193, forward strand.
TCTGTATTGATGTTTATACTTTTCTATCAGGAATAATCTTACTCCATGTAACAACTAGGGAACTAAATATGTCTTTCCTGATGTATTGTATGATAATTCAAGATATGTTATATTGTTCTGTTAAATACGTTTTTCAATAAACAAAAGAAAAGGTAAAGATTTCTCATGGGAAAAGGGGAATCAGCTACTGATTGGGATGACGTTCAATCCTGGGTTCCCCTTTAAATTAAAGGTGCCCATTAACGGTGCAAGTTTTAGTGAAGGATTGTATTTTCGATTAAATTATTCTCATTGTATTATAATAAGACAGAGAAGCTGGAGGCCCCAATCGCACCATGGATGGTTTCTTTATAGAGCTGGTAAATCTGCGCGGCAGGTTTTTTCATAGATACGATCATAACTGGTTTCAATATTGGGAATGGCTTGGATTTCATAATGCTAATGCTAATTCCTTAATGCTACTGCTGTCAAATAAATACCGACTTTTCTTTCAGTCTGAATGATGTTATCGAAAATGAGATTGTTTGCTAATAATTACATCATTAATGGATGCATGTGGCAAACTTAAAACAAAATTAGATTTACTTACCTGGGGCTTTCTCCAGCCATAGAGGCATATGTGTCACTCGCCGCAGCTCTACTCTCAGGCGGTCTCCTGGTGTCCCCTCTGCAGTGGCTACTGACCCAGACAGGTCGTCGGCTTCTGCGCATGCATGAGCGCATGGCTGTTCTGTGTAGTACTGCAATTGCACAGGATGCTCCCGGCCATGGGTGAGCGACTGCGAGTGGTGTGCATGCACAAATGCCACGACCTGGCATTTTTGCTTCTTGTTATGAAAGCTACCTTGGCCCCACTCTATTCCATCTTCCAAGCCCTTCCCAGTGTAGTAACTGGTTTTATTGATCAATAAGGAAGCTCTGGAGCTCAGGTCATTTTACTTTACTTACTATAGTTTCTTAGACAATTTTAAACTGTGCCAGACCCTTACATGCTTAAGTGGAACTTATTACACCAGAAGCAGCCACAGATCCTAAATTTCACTCTCTCATAGCAGCTTCTGGTCATGTGGTCAACATTTCAAAACCAGATTTTTAGCTCCAGAAAGCGCTTTTCACACATTGGAAGGTAACATCTGAATATTGTGGTTACTAAGCTAGTACATTGTGGGTCTAGATCTGTGCCAGGAGATGGGTCTTAGAGAGGAACTCCAGTGAAAATAATGTAATAAAAATGCTTACTTTTTACAATAATTATGACATTCATCACATGGTGACATTTTTACTGCTGGCCAGTGATGTCACTGGAAGGAGATGCTGCTTGCATTTTTGGCAGTTGGAAACAGCTGTTATTTCCCACAATGCAACAAGGCTCCCAAAGGGTGATGTCAGTACCTCAGTGCTGTGAGGCGCTGACATCACACTTTGGGAGGGATTTCACCACAAATCCAGCCATATAGAGCCCCCTGATGATCCGTTTGAGAAAAGTAATATATTCGTCTTAGGAAAGGGGGTATTAACCTCCCCGGCGTTCTATTGAGATCGCCAGGGAGGCTGCGGGAGGTTTTTTTTTTAATTAAAAAAAAACTATTTCATGCAGCCAACTGAAAGTTGGCTGCATGAAAGCCCACTAGAGGGCGCTCCGGAGGCGTTCTTCCGATCGCCTCCGGCGCCCATAATAAACAAGGAAGGCCGCAATGAGCGGCCTTCCTTGTTTTGCTTAGATCGTCGCCATGGCGACGAGCGGAGTGACGTCATGGACGTCAGCCGACGTCCTGACATCAGCCGCCTCCGATCCAGCCCTTAGCGCTGGCCGGAACTTTTTGTTCCGGCTGCGCAGGGCTCAGGCGGCTAGGGGGGCCCTCTTTCGCCGCTGCTCGCGGCGAATCGCCGCAGAGCGGTGGCGATCAGGCAGCACACGCGGCTGGCAAAGTGCCGGCTGCGTGTGCTGCACTTTATTTGATAAAAATCGGCCCAGCAGGGCCTGAGCGGCAGCCTCCGGCGGTGATGGACGAGCTGAGCTCGTCCATACCGCTCAGGAGGTTAACTACTCATTGGGATGAAGTTCAATTGTTGGTTACAGTTTCTCTTTCATTTGCAAATGTTTACAGCCTCGTCCAAAGTGGGCATTATATTTAAATTGGTCAACATAAAAAATGGTTTGTACCGAAAGTTTTTTTTACTGCTGTCAGTGCCTATCTTGGTGAGATTTTAAACAAACAGTGCATAAACACTAGTGATAAATTAGCTTATAAGGCTTCCGCTGCAATAAACTCACTCTTGCAAACATGCGTCTGCATAAAAATACAAGATTAAGGCCTGGCAGATCTCTTGCCTTCTTTTCAGGTCTTATGCCCAGTCTACATCCTAAGTCGCACATACCCTCTCAGCCTCGGTAGAATTTATGCATCATTTCAACACTCAGTTCCACCCGGGCTGGACAGATAATCCATGATAAGACAGTAGAGTATTCAGCAACCACACCACTAATAATGTCACAGTTCCTTAAATACCACACTAAGGCCCATATGCAATTATTTTTTTTCTCCTGTGTTTTCTCAGAGAAAATCATTTTTCATTTTTCTTTTTAAAATAACTTTTCAGCACTTTGCAACTGAAAAAGTACCTGAAAGTAGGAGAAAAAGTACTATCAAAATTATTTGGAGTATCTTCTTGCATGCTGGTGATTTAAAAGGCATTTTAACAATAATAAAAGGCATTTTATTGACAATTTTGAAAATGTCACATAGGAGTAAACTAAGTAGAAAAAGTAAATTGCATATGAGCATTAATGTCTCCTGGCCTTGTTGCTTTTATTATTTACTAGCTGATTGCCCGGCTTGCCCGGGAATGTATTTGGCTGGTGATGGCTCCGCCCACTTTTCTAACCCTAACACACAATGACTCAATGACTTAGTTTGTGAGCTTTGCATTGTTTGGCATCAATAATTTTCATTGAAATGAAACAAATCTGATTGGCTGTGGGTCCACCCTCCTTTCTGATTTTGAACCTCAGTCACCCAATGACCAACTGTACCATGTTTTACGCTTGTGTCCTTAACAGTGCAAGAATGGCAGCAATTGAATATTCCCCTTGAAAAGCAATAAATAAATTTGGATTGGCTTTTGTAGGCTCCACCCTCTTTTATGAACATTAATCCCAGTTTGAGAACCCTACGGTTAACAGTGTAAGAATGGCTGCAGTTTACATTTTCCCCGTGAAATTTGTATTTGTCTCCGCCCACTAATGACCCAGCATTGCCTGGGTATATATTTGGCTGGTGTTGGCTATGCCCACTTTTTGTAACAGTAACAGACAATTACTTAATTACTCAATGACCAAATGTATGCGCTTTGTAGTCTTTGGCATCAATAATTTGCATTAAAATGAAACAAATCTGATGGGCTGTTTGTGTCTCCACCCCTTTTCTGAATTTGAACCCTAGTCACCCAATAAATAACTGTACCCAGTTTGGGGCTTATGCAATTAACAGTGCAAGAATGGCAGTAATGAAATATTTCCCTTGAAAATCAATAGATGAATTTTGATTGGCTTTTGTAGGCTCCATCCACTTTTATGAATAATAGCTGATGAATCGGCGTTGCCCGGCTATGTATTTGGCTGGTGTTAGCTCTGGCCACTTTTTTTTAACCCTAACACACAAATACTCAATGACCAAGTTTGTGAGCTTTGGGGTCTTTGTCATTAAGAATTTGTATAGTCCCATAGAAATTAAACAAATCAGATTGGCTGTTTGTGGCTCTGCCCCTCTCCAGCATTTGAATCCCAGTCACCCAATGACCAACTTTAGCAGGTTTGAGGCATCTGTTATTAACTGAGCAAAAATGGAAGCAATTTAAATATTCCTCTTGAAAATCAACAGGTGAATTTTGATTGGCTATTATAGGCTTCACCCACTTCCCATAATATTAATCTCAGTCACCCAGTGACCATCTGGGCAAAGTTTGAGAACCCTTGCCATTAACAGTGTAAGAATGTCTGCAGTGCTCCGCCCACTTTTTGTAACCTTGACACACAGTCACTCAATGACCAAGTTTGTGACCCCTGGGGTCCTTGGCATCAATAATTTGTAATTTACCAGTGAGATGAAACAAATATGATTGGCTGTTTGTAGCTCCACCTCTTTTCTGAATTGGAACCCCATTGACCCAATGATCAACTGTACCAGGTTCGAGGCTTGTGCCATTAACAGTGCAAGAATGGCAGAATTTAAATATTCCCCTTGAAAATCAAAAGGTGAATTTTGATTTTCTTTTTAGGCTCCACCCACTTTTCTGAATATTAACCCCAGTCAGCCAGTGACCAAGTTTTAAGCTTTTGGTCTTCTGCCATCAAAATTGTGTTAATGGAAGCAGTTTATCCAGTAAAGTAATCTGATTGGCTGTTTGTGGCTCCACCCCTTTAGTGGATTTGAACCCCAGCCACTTCATGACTGACTCTAGCTGGTTTGAGGCTTCTGCCATTATTAGTGTAAGAGTGGCAGCAGTTTCAATATTTCCCTTAAAAATCAATAGGTGAATTTTGATTGGCTGTTGTACGTTCCAACCACTTTCCTGAATATTAATCCCAGTCATCCATTGACCAACTGTGTCACATTTGAGAACCCTGCCAATAACAGAATGGCTGAAATCAATCTAACAAATCTGATTAGCTGTTTGTGGCTCCGCCCCTTTAGTGAATTTGTACCCCAGTCACCTATCAGGTAAGAGGCCTCTGCCATTAACAGTGTAAGAATGGTAGCAACGTAAATATTCCCCTTGAAAATCAATAGGTGAAATTTGATTGGCTGTTGGCGCCACCCACATTTCTGAATATTAATCCCAGTCACCCAGTGGCCCACTGTGTCAAGTTTGGGAACCCTGCCATTAACAGTGTAAGAATGGCGGTAGTTTATATTTTCCCCTGGAGTAAAATGTAGTTTTTGGCTCCGCCCACTTTTTCTAACCTTAACATACAGTCACTCAATGACCAAGTTTATGAGCTTTGGGCTTTTGGTATCAATCATTTGTATATTCCCATTGAAATTAAAAAAATCTGATTGGCTGTTTGTGGCTCCACCCCCTTTCCGAATTTGAACCCCAGTCACCCAGTGACTAACAGTACCAGGTTTGAAGCATATGCTATTAACAGTGTAACAATGGCAGCAATGTAAATATTCCCTTTGAAAATTAACAGGTGAATTTTAATTGGCTGTTGTAGGCTCCACCCACTCTTGAATATTCATCCCATTCACCCAGTGACCAACTGTGCAAAGTTTGAGAACCCTGCCAGTAACAGTGTAAGAATGGCTGCAGTTTATATTTTCCTAGTGAACTTTATTTTTGGCTTTGCCCACTTTTTGTAACCTTGACCCACAGTCACTCAATGACCAAGTTTGTGAGCTTTCAGGTTCCTGGCATCAAAAATGTGTGAGTGGAAGCAGTTTATCCACCAAGAAGTCTGATTGGCTGTTTTGGCCCCACCCCTTTAGTGAATTTGGACCCCAGTCACCCAATGATCGACTGTAGCAAGTTTGAAGCTTCTGCCATTAACAGTGTAAAAATGGCAGCAGTTTTAATATTACCCTTGAAAATCAATAGGTGACTTTTGATTGGCTGTTGTAGGCTCCACCCACTTTCCTGAATATTAATCTCATTCACCCAGTGACCAAGTTTACCAAGTTTGAAAATCCTGCGATTAACAGTGTAAGAATGGCTGCAGTTTACATTTTTCCATTTAAATTAATGTCTGAAATTTCATTGGCTGTTTTATGCTCCGCCCGCTTTTCCTGGATTTGTAACCTCGGTCACCAAGTGACTAACTGTGCCAAGTGTGGGGACTCTGGCTCAATTACTGTGAGAATGGCAGCCTTTTCCATTTTTTCCATTCACTTGAATGGGTGGAATCTGATTGGCTGTTTGTAGCTCCGCCCAGGTGTGCAGGGGGGGACACGAGACCCCCAGAACATATCATCCCAGGTAAAAAGGGATCTATATACCAAGTTTCGTTCAAATCGGTCAAGGCGTTTTCGCGTGATCGCGGCACATACATACATTAACACACACAGACGCACACACGCACTCACACACACACACACACGCACTCACACACACGCACTCACACACACACACACACACACACGCACGCACTCACGCACGCACGCACGCATGCACGCACGCACGCACGCACGCACACACACACACACACACACACACATATACACACACACACACACACACACACGCACTCACACACACGCACACACACACACACACACACACGCACGCACGCACGCACACACACACACACACACACACACACACACTCTTTTCAACATTTTGCAACCCTATCACTTCTACTTTCCAGAGGATTGCTGGAGCAGTAGATGAAGGACCGACTCCATATTAAAGCCTGTGGTTTTGATATGAATGGGACTTAATGTATTCGCTGTAAGTATGAAGTGGCGTATGTCTAGACAAACTGGCCTATGATCTCACCAAAGGCTTACCAGCTTCAACACTTTTCAATTTTTCATTTTAGATTAATAGCAATAAGCAAATTAATCGTTGATCTTTTATTTATTGCATTAAGTTGTACATTGTTTGGAATTTAAAGAGACTCCGTAACAAAAATTGCATCCTGTTTTTTATCATCCTACAAGTTCCAAAAGCTATTCTAATGTGTTCTGGCTAACTGCAGCACTTTCTGCTATCACTGTCTCTGTAATAAATCAATGTATCTTTCCCCTGTCAGACTTGTTGGCCTGTGTCTGGAAGGCTGCCAAGTTCTTCAGTGTTGTGGTTCTGCTATGAACTCCCCCCTCTCTGCACACTGCCTGTGTATTATTTAGATTAGAGCAGCTTCTCTCTTCTCTCTTATCTTTTACAAGCTGGATAAATCATCCTCTGAGCTGGCTGGGCTTTCACATACTGAAGAATTACAGACAAGGGCAAAGCTGTTTGCAGGAAGAAAAGAGCAGCCTGAAACTTCAGTGCATGAGAACAGGGGGAAGAAACACACAAATGATCTCTTGAGATTCAAAAGGAAGGGTGTATACAGCCTGCTTGTGTATGGATGTATTTTTCTATGTGTGGACGTACTGTACATCAACCTACTTCCTGTTTTGGTGGCCATTTTGTTTGTTTACAAACAAACTTTTTAAAACTGTTTTTAACCACTTTTAATGCGGCGAGGAGCGGCGAAATTGTGACAGAGGGTAATAGGAGATGTCCCCTAACGCACTGGTATGTTTACTTTTGAGCGATTTTAACAATACAGATTCTCTTTAAAGTCTACATCTCCTGTTTGAGCCACCATAAAAAGTGTTTGATGTTAAAAGGACATGTTCGAGACTTATGTGACTATTATTAAGTAAAACTATGTGGCTCCAGGTAACATCAGCTTAATCTCTCCCTTTATTCTATCTTAATTCTGCTTATGTGAACATATGGAAGGCATTCTAGTAAACCAGATAGACAATCCTAGACAAAAGATAAACAAAAGAAGAAGATTTTATGAAACATCAATTTTCAGTCTAAATATCCTGTCAGAGAATCGGGCTTCAGTGCACTTGAAATAGAGAATTCTGGACTGCAAAACAGTTCTGCACTAATAACTGCAATGCTTTATTTTACATTATTCTTATTACCACAGTCACAACTTAGGTTAAATGTCTGAAAAAAATAAATACATCTGAAAATAACCTACTGTATGAGGGCTGGTTCAAACTGCAAGAGCTTTTTGGAAGCATTTGTGTTTTTAAAAGCTCTTGCTCATGTAATGCTAGAGGCTTACCCTGTTCTCCTTGCCACTACCACCACTGCCCAGGACCCTCCCGAAGATTGCAACCTCGTTCCTTTTCATGCACGAGCGCAGCCACACTGCACCCACATGAGTACTGCCGTGCCTATGCTGTGCATCGGCTTACTGCACAGGGGCAGTCGTACTCGCATAGAGTTGATACAACTGTGATTCTTGGGCAGCCCCCAAGACATCATGCAGTCTGCACTATTGTGTCCCTCTTTGCTTACTGTAGAGGGGTAGTGGAACAGAAGTAGCAGGGGAGACGCCTGAAATAAACCCTACATGGCTGTCAGAATCAGGAGGAATAACACTGGAGGAGAGTATACTCTAACTACAGAGTGGAGGTGAATACTGCCATTACAGCATGTACATAGGAGCGGTAAGACTGTATTTGCAAAGTAACTTTATTGCTGGGGCTTGATGCTCCACTGGTTGAGCCTGATGGTACGTTAAAACCAAGCACACAATTGTTTTTGTTGTGAAATTCCCAATACGTTCGATGTGTCACATGACCCTCTTCCTATTGAAAAAACAAATGTTGGATTCAAAATGGCTGACTTCAAAATAGCGGCCATGGTCACCACCCATCTTGAAAAGTTTCCCCCCTCACATATACTAATGTGCCACAAACAGGAAGTTAATATCATCAACCATTCCCATTTTGTTAAGGTGTATCCATGTAAATGGCCCACCCTGTATATTCCAAGCAGCTGCTTGCAGTATGCAAAGTCTTATGATACTTATGGGCTCCCCTCCATCCTCCTTTGTCGGCTATGTCCTGTCTCCTGTGGCAGCCTAGGTGCTGTAATTCTCTATATGACGATTCGAGGCAACCTTGGGTGCAAAAAAGTACAGTTTGAACCAGCTGTTCTGGAAGTTCTTCACTGGCTCTTGGAAACATGCAATGGTCAAAGTATTAAATGAAGGAAAGCAGCATAAATGGGATATGTGGGCAACTCCGCTTTACCAGGATCAGTATGATTCTGACATGCTGCCCTGGCCCCTTAAAGGATACCCGAGGTGACATGTGACATGATGAGATAGGCATGGGTATGTACAGTGCCTAGCACACAAATAACTATGCTGTGTTCCTTTTTTTCTTTCTCTGCCTGAAAGAGTTAAATATCAGGTATGTAAGTGACTGACTCAGACAGGAAGTGACTACAGTGTGACCCTCACTGATATGAAATTCCAACTATAAAACACTTTCCTAGTAGAAAATGACTTCTGAGAGCAGGAAAGAGATACAAAGGGACAATAGTTCATATATTTTGGCTGTGGCATACTTCAATGAATGTGTCATTGAGCAAAAACAATAAAACAGTTAAAACTTAAAACATAAAATAAAACTGTGAAATATCTTAAAAAGTCATTTTTAGGAGAAGGAAGATAGATACCATAGTTTATTTTCGCTTCGGGTATCCTTTAAATGGCAGCATTTTCAACCCCATGCATGTAATCGATCGATCACAAAAGGTTGTGTTACCAGCGGCAAAAAAAGCATCAAGTAATTTCTGAGAAGGGTCGGGGCTGCACTGGGATAGAACTCCTGTCTAACGTGCCAGCAAGTGCCCAGCTGATACAGGGGAACAGCTGACATGTACTGAATTGACTGTTTTTAGCCTCCTGTGTGAAAGGGCCTTAGATTGTGTTAAGATAAAATGCAAAAATCAAGAACATTTATTCGGATGGAAAAGCGCAATGTCAGAAATGCCAGAAATGCGAGCTATGAAAATCTACTAGCGTATAAAGAAGCATTGTAGAAAGTGGAAGAGATTTATCTGGGTATGATGGAGAGATACAGAAAGTTAAAGTTCTTTTATGGTTTCTGTTATGAACTAATGTTAAACAGTTGAATGTATTTTCATTGTTATAATGCAGATTTTTTTCTTTTTTTTCCCCACAGTTTCTCCTGTTTATAAAGCAGTGTTAAATCAAGGGAAATTGACTTATCATTTCTCTCTATTTTCATTTTCTTTATTGCTAGAGGCTGTTGTTGCCTGACAGAGGATCCAGCTGTGTATAAAGCAGAGAGACCTATTTTCCATAATTGCTGCATTTTTACTTCACCACCCTGAAGGTGGCATAGTCAATACAAGTCCACGGGAGAAAGTGTCTACTAACGGATATCTCTGCTGAATACCGGAAGGTTTTTCAGAGTCTTATTAGGCTTTTGTCTTTTGTTATTCTTTTTTTTTCACTTTTCATTCTTTTCTTTTTATCTTTTTTGTTGTTGTTTACTACACTACTATTCTAAAAAATTGTTTTGGTTTGTTTTCCCTATGCTTTAGAAATACAGTGAAAAGCATATACAGACAGTCCCCTTTTTACAAATGATTCCAGTTACATTGTTTCCAAGATACAAACAAAATTGTCTTCAAATTATACATATTTTTGTTGTAAAAAAAAAAAAGTTACGGAATTTCATATAAAAAAGTATTATAAGTACCGTATTTGTCGCCGTATAAGACGCACTTTTTCTCCCCCAAAAATGGGGAGAAAAAGTCCCTGTGTCTTATACGGCAAAGGCAGGAAATCCCCGAATTAACGCCCGCCGATACGAAGCGCCGACCCGCCGCCATGTTCGGGATTCCCTGCCTGCCTTCCCCATTCCTGCCCGAGTCTCCTGGCCCCCCTTGTGGAGTGTCAATAGCGGCAGCAACTTACCTTTGGCAGGCTCCTGTGCTGATCCTAGATCATTGTGCTGCCCCCTGCTAGCCTCCTCTGCCTCCCCCCTGCTTATCTGCCCCCCCCCCCCCCCGGGTGTAGCAATAAGTATTGGTGGCTTACCTCCGCAGTGCGCCCACGATGACTGCAGACATCCGTCTTCCAGGCACCTCTCGCTCTAATGACCGGCTTTGAACTGCGCGTCATCAGTTCAAGCCGATCACTAGAGCGAGAAGTGCCTGGAAGACGGATGTCTGCAGTCATCGCGGGCGCACTGCGGAGGTAAGCTACCGATACTTATTCCTACACCCGGGGGGGGGGGGGGGGGCAGATAAGCAGGGGGGAGACAGAGGAGGCTAGCGGGGGGCAGCGCAATGATCTAGGATCAGCACAGGAGCCTGCCAAAGGTAAGTTGCCGCCGCTATTGACACTCCACAAGGGGGGCCATATGGGCGGCACAGGAGCACACATATGGGGGCACATTAGGGCACACAGGACACATGGGGGGCAAATGAGGACATATAGGGGCACAGGAGCACATATGAGGACACACAGGAGGACACATGGGGGGGCACAGAAGTACTTACACATGGGGGGCACATGAGGACACGGTGGGCACATGAGAACACACAGGAGGACACATGGGGGCACAGAAGGACACATGGGGGGCACATGAGGACACAGGACACATGGGGGGCACAGAAAGACACATGGGGGGCACATTAGGACACACAGGAGGACACATGGGAGGCACAGAAGGACACATGGGGGCACAGAAGGACACGAGGATATGGGGGCACAGGAGCACACATGAAGACACACAGAAGGACATGTACAAGACGCTCCTGGAATATGGACGCACCAGGTTTAGTTTTTTTTTTCCCCCTGGTTTTTGCCCTCTAAACCTGGGTGCGTCTTATATTCCGGAGCGTCTTATACGGCGCGAAATACAGGTAGTTTAAAATTGTTTAAATGCTTATTGAAAACAACCAAAAGACAGTTCATACTAAAGTTTCAGGGATGGTCGTAGTCAGCCAACTTCGCTACGCTGGAAATATGCGTAGTTTTACGCAATCACACTTCGCCAAACTACGGCTTCGAAATCAAATATTCGCTTCGTATGCATTTTGTAAACTATGCGTTAAAATACGTAATTAGGCGTAGTGCAAAGCGTAGTGTATGCGGATGCTTATGCCCGCATGCAGAAAATTTTCCGCATTAATTACTTTTTAAATGCTTATACAGGGAACTCTTATATGCGTACATTCCCTTTTCCAATGTGTAAATTTGTAAGCATACAGTCGCACGCGGAAAATTATACGCGAGTAACGCATTTGTAGTTCACTACGCAATACACATGTTAACTACGAATAGTGGGCGTAAGCTACGCGTAGCGGTACTTCGCTACGCGTAAATTCGTAAGCGTAGTTTTGAAACTTCACCTACGAACTACGATGCGTAAATTCGCACTGGCATATTTTCTGCTCATCCCTGTAAAGTTTATACTTTATGTTCAATCCAGAGTTGTCCGTAAGTAAATCATTTATCCATGTTTCACCATGCTTAACACAGGACTTAACTTACAAACAAACTCCTGGAACAGAACCTGTGTGTGCATAGGGGACCACCTGCAGCAAAGATGAGAGAATTTGCATTCATCAACACTTTCTGGACTGAACTCTGAGCACCTAAATGTGCCCATAAACACAAGTAAAAAAAAAACCAACAACCCTGCTAATTAAGCCAATATCAAACTACTTAACTAGTTATCAGCACCAGGAACTGCAGTGATCACACCCAATGAAGAACAGTCTGACATCCAATAAAAAATGTGCTAAAAACTGGACTCTAGGCTGGGACGACAACTGCCAGTGTGGAAAATGCACACTTTTTTTTAAACATGATTTTTTGTACACTGTGCATGATTGTCTGTTTTTAACCTATTTTGGTTCTTGGACGTAGAAACTACGTCCAGGAACCATGCGCGCTACCGCACGCTCCCGCGGCCAATCGCACGCGCACTCCCGGCCGCGGATTTGGTAGCCACGGAATCAATGTATCGGACTATGGTGCCCGATCACTGATTCCTCTCCCCCGCTGAAAAAGCGACAGCTTCTCTCGGAAGCTGTGCTTTTTCTGGCCGTTGCCTCCCCTCTGCGTCACTCTAAGCGTGTGTTATGCTTAGAGTGACGTCATGTAAACGAACTCATGGCCGCCATCTTGTGGCCAAAAAGTAAAACTACAACCAAAAGTAAAAAAATTTAAAAACAACACACAATTACATTATAAAACTATAGTTTACATCCCACCCTCCCAAAAATACCCAAATAAAATGTTTAATATAAAAACAAAACAAAACATTACAATAAAAAAAAAAACATGTCAATATTTACCTAAGGGTCTAAACTTTTTAAATATCAATGTAAAGATGAAATATTTCTATATTTTTTTTTTATTTTAAACTTGTAAATAGTGATAGATGCAAAACGGAAAAAATGCACCTTTATTTCCAAATAAAATATTGTCGCCATACATTGTTATAGGGACATAATTTTAACGGTGTAATAACCGGGACATATGGGCAAATACAATACGTGAGTTTTAATTATGTAGGCATGTATTATTTTAAAACTATAGGATCTTCTCTAAAAATTAGCATATTGTGATAAAGTTCATTATTTTCTGTAATGTACTGATAAACATTAGACTTTCATATATTTTAGGTTCAAATACACACAACTGAAGTAGTTCAAGCCTTTTATTGTTTTAATATTGATAATTTTGGCATACAGCTCATGAAAACCCAAATTTCCTATCTAAAAAAATTAGCATATTTCATCCGACCAATAAAAGAAAAGTGTTTTTAAAACAAAAAAAGTCAACCTTCAAATAATTATGTTCAGTTATGCACTCAATACTTGGTCGGGAATCCTTTTGCAGAAATGACTGCTTCAATGCGGCGTGACATGGAGGCAATCAGCCTGTGGCACTGCTCAGGTGTTATGAAGGCCCAGGATGCTTCGATAGCGGCCTTAAGCTCATCCAGAGTGTTGGGTCTTGCGTCTCTCAACTTTCTCTTCACAATATTCCACAGGTTTTCTATGGGGTTCAGGTCAGGAGAGTTGGCAGGCCAATTGAGCACAGTAATACCATGGTCAGTAAACCATTTACCAGTGTTTTTGGCACTGTGAGCAGGTGCCAGGTCGTGCTGAAAAATGAAATCTTCATCTCCATAAAGCTTTTCAGCAGATGGAAGCGTGAAAATGCAGCAGGTCCGGACCTTCCGTTCAGGTTTTGAAAAACGGATCCCCGCAAACGCAGACCAATCCGTTTTTTACTTGGGTGAGGCTGGCTGCTATTTTAAACATTAGTATCCGGGACTCCGTTTTTCATCAGGTTTGAAAAACGCAGCCACGGATACGTTTCCGGACCTAGTGTGGACGCAGCCTATGAGAATATTGGTAGCAACAACACCGTGAAGTCCAAAGAACACACAAGACAGGTCAGGGATCAAGTTATTGAGAAATTTAAAGGGATACTGTAGGGGGGTCGGGGGAAAATGAGTTGAAGGTACCCGGGGCTTCTAATGGTCCCCTGTAGACATCCTGTGCCCGCGCAGCCACTCATCGATGCTCCGGCCCCGCCTCCAGTTCACTTCTGGAATTTCTGACTTTAAAGTCAGAAAACCACTGCGCCTGCATTGCCGTGTCCTTGCTCCCGCTGATGGCACCAGGAGCATACTGCACAGACCAAAGACCATACTGGACTTGTGCAATACACTCCTGGTGACATCAGCGGGAGCGAGGACACGGCAATGCAGGCGCAGTGGTTTTCTGACTTTAAAGTCAGAAATTCCAGAAGTGAACTGGAGGCGGGGCCGGAGCATCGGTGAGTGGCTGCGCGGGCACAGGATGTCTGCGGGGGACCATTAGAAGCCCCGGGTAACTTCAACTCATTTTCCCCCGACCCCCCTACAGTATCCCTTTAAAGCAGGCTTAGGCTACAAAAGATTTCCAAAGTCTTGAACATCCCACGGAGCACTGTTCAAGCGATCATTCAGAAATGGAAGGAGTATGGCACAACTGTAAACCTACCAAGACAAGGCCATCCACCTAAACTCACAGGCTGAACAAGGAGAGCGCTGATCAGAAATGCAGTCAAGAGGCCCATGGTGACTCTGGACGAGCTGCAGAGATCTACAGCTCAGGTGGGAGACTCTGTCCATAGGACAACTATTAGTCATGCACTGTACAAAGTTGGCCTTTATGGAAGAGTGGCAAGAAGAAAGGCATGACAACGCGACCCTAAACATAAAGCCAGGGCAACAATGGATTGGTTTAAAACAGAACATACCCATGTGTTAGAATGGCCCAGTCAAAGTCCAGATCTAAATCCAATCGAGAATCTGTGGTAAGATCTGAAAACTGCTGTTCACGAACGCTGTCCATCTAATCTGACTGAGCTGGAGCTGTTTTGCAAAGAAGAATGGGCAAGGATTTCAATCTCTAGATGTGCAAAGCTGGTAGAGACATACCCTAAAAGACTGGCAGCTGTAATTGCAGCAAAAGGTGGTTCTACAAAGTATTGACTCAGGGGGCTGATTAATTATGCACACCCCACTTTGCAGTTATTGATTTGTAAAAAATGTTTGGAATAATGTATGATTTTTGTTCCACTTCTCACGTGTACACCACTTTGTATTGGTCTTCCACATGGAATTCCAATAAAATGTATTCATACTTGCGGCAGTAATGTGACAAAATGTGGAAAACTTCAAGTGGGCCGAATACTTTTGCAAGCCACTGTATATGTATGTATATATATATATATATATATATATATATATATATATATATATATATATATATATATATATATATATATATATATATATATTTTAAGATTCTGGTTTACTAAGGAGCTTTTTTTACTGATGTAGGCACTGTTATTGGCCTGAGGAAGCGGGCTCTGACCCGCGAAACGCATTGCCTGTGCTACTAATAAAAACCTTTGTTAAATACAAAGATTTTTTCGTCACTGAGGTAAGCTACCTCAAATTTATTTCCCACTTTAAACTGCTTTTAGATGCTTTTATTACACCAGGGCGCCTCTTATACCCTTATTGTGCAATCATACCCCCTTACCTCACCCGTCTGAGGGGTGGAGACAGACCACACGTGGCTTTGACCACGGTGGACATCTGTCCCCTTTCTTTTATCAAGGAGAACGAATGCATCCAGGTCCCTAGGGACCACCCCGAGTGGAGTCGGGGTTTGTTGTCTCCACCTGCTTCCTGTGGTCGGTTGCCCCTCTGCAACCCACCTTTGTGAGTAGTGTTTTACTTTTATTACGTTCTATTGTTTTTGACATACTACACCATTGGGCTCCCACTTTTGTCTCCTGTATTTTTTCACTAGAGGGTGTTTTTGACACCCACATTCCACTGCATCTATAAGTAATACATTTTGTTTGTGGGACCGGTAAAAAGCCTCAGTGGGCCGCATTCACCCCGCGGGTCTTAGTTTGAGGACCACTGTTTTGGTATGTTTTGGGGAGAAAAAACGCCCATGACAATATGGGGAGTATACTGTATACAAGTATCACGCAGGCATATGTAGCTAGTACTCTGTTTGGAATTGGTGCCATAAGGCAGAAATACTAACCAATTATAAGAGAGGTTTTAATTAGAGATGGCCTGAACGCTTCGCCGGCGAGCACTGAATACCAGCTATCCGTGCTCATGGCGAGCACATGGCGTGTTCGACCCAACCCCCTATACATCATCATTGGGCTAAACCTTGACCCCTTACATCACAGTCAGCAAGCACTTGGCAGCCAATCAGCCTGCACTACCTCATGGACCCCCCCTCCCCCTATAAAAACGCACTTGCGTCAGCCATGTTTCAGTCTGTCTTGGGCTAGAATAGTGAGAGGAAGGGAGAGACACATTGCTGAGATAGGGAAAGTGTTAGCTAGGCTTGTTGTTGTTTTTTTTCCTCACTGACTGACTTGCTGTTAAAGCACCCCAAACCGCCCTTCTGAGGGCTAATACATCCTTCTGCTGTTTTTTTTTGTTTTGTTTTGTGTGTGTGCGACACTCCACAGCCCACAGGCACCCACCCAAAGCTGTGCCTACTATTATAATTGTGTGCCACATTAGACACATAGTAGTACTCCAGTGCCTCTGTTATCACTGTATTGTGTTTGAACTATTGCATATCTCTGTGTCTGATACTCCACAGAACCCACTGGCACCCACCCACAGCTGTGCCCACTACTATAATTGTGTGCCACGTTAGACACAACCAGAGTACTACTCCAGTGCCTCTGTTATCACTGTATTGTGTTTGAACTATTGCATAGCATGAGGGAAGGATCCTCAACCAGCCAGCGAAATATCGCACAGGATGTCGTGGGATGGCACAAAGCTGTAAAGAAATGCAGCAAAAAACTGAACAAACTTGAGACAGAGTTTATTACCATAAAGTATTGCAAGTATGGAGCCAACTGGAAACCAGAGTTTCTTCACTCCAATCCAGATCTGCTGAAAATAAAGCAGGAATACAAAACGCAAAAAGCCCTGTTGCATACCCTTAAAGCGAATGGTGAGCCCTTTGCCCAGCAGTTGGCACATCAGAAGAGGTATAAAGCGGTGGAAGCCCAGAGAGCGACCTGAACACATCTGGGGGTGAGAGCACTGACTGCGAGCTGCTAGAGGAGGTTAGCACACCTCAGGAGCTTCCGAAGGTGGAATCTACCGGTGTGGCGGTAAGTGCTACATCTGTGCAGTCGCAGGGATGCCTCACCACTGGACAAGCCACTGGTGTTACAAGTGGGAGTGATGAGGATGACAACCTACTGCTTTTGCAAGTTATTAAAAAAATGGAGGCTAGCAGTCAGGAGTCTGTAGCCCATCCATCTCTGGATATGGCTCAGCTGCCTGATGAAAACGTGGGCCCGCTGCGTGCTTTGCTATCTAGGATAAGTTTAACCATGTCGCTTGTGAGTGCAAGCCTGCTGCCCAAGGTGAATGTGACCCCTCTACCTGTGGATGTGGGCCCGCTGAGGAAGGTGGATGTGTCCCTCTGCCTTCTAAGATGACTACCGTGGAGGGTGTCCCTGGAGCTCAAGCACCTGTCACTGGTGCTGGGGTGGGTGCTAGCAGTGCTGAAATGTAAAGCCCTGCTGCAAGCCCTGGTTCCTGTGTAGATGGTGTGGTGAGTAGAGGGAAAGAAACTGCTGGTGAAGTACCCCCAGAAAGCACTTTACCTGTCCAGGAGCCAGTGAAGTCCTCTGGATCTTTGCTGCATCAAGATGGCACCCATGCCGACAGCCCCGTAGACTCTTAAGCTGCTGGGAGATCACCGTGACCCAAAAGTGGTTGGGGATGACGCGCCCGCTTTCAACGCAGACAATTTTCTGCGTTCCTCCTTGGAACGAGAAATGAAGGTGGAGATGACGCGGATTTTCGTGTTGAAAGCGGAAATAAGATGGAGGGAAGAAGACCTTAATAATGATTGTGATGGAGGTGCCTCTATTGAGATTGAACTTGAAGGCAGTGTTGCTGAATCCATGAACTCTACCCCTTCCCATGAAGTAATGGGAAAGGGAAAAAAGAGCAAATCGCCAATTTCTGGCAAGAAAGGAAAAAAAGTCTAAGGAGGATGTTGCCTTTCCCAGAATTCCAAGGCCAGAAGACAGGATGAACTTAAAGGATGTAATAAAAAAACTGTCCCCTCAGAGTGTAGTTGTGCTGTGTTATCCATTGGAGAGAATCAAAAGAAGGAGGACATTCCTGCAGGTGGTAAGACTCTTTTCACTAGTATTGACAATAGTCAGGCTGAGGCAAGCAGTGTCAATCAATATGAATGCACTTTTTGAAACAAATGTATTTGGTAACGAGCCAATTAAGGTCCATATTAGCCAGGTAGAGAGTGATATGAAGAGGAAAAAGTTAGAACTGATGTCATGACTGAAGCTCCAAAAATTATTCCAGGAAATATCCTTACGGAATTTAGATCACTTCATACTGTTTATAGGGTGGAAAAAGAGAGGCTGATAATAATTGATGGTCACTCAGGTGAGGTCTCAATTCTGCCTTTAGAGCCTGGTGGTAATTTTGAGGGGATCAATACCATATGTGCAGGTGATGTAAACTGTGGAGTTCAGGCAGAATTTAGGGAGGGTGGGAAGAGACACCTAATTAAGGGAGAATGTATCTTTAGATATGGGTTCTCTGGCCAAAGCGAATTCCTGGAGTCTATCATGGGTCTGGGTGAAAATGCCCTGAAATTGATTAGATAATTTCAGAAAAGGTCCAGGTATTGGGATTCCCACCTATCTGCCCATCACTTTCATCAGTCCTCTAGAAATGGAAGGAGCTGTGAAGCCTGTCGAGCCGGTGGTACCGGATTTGGATTTTGTCACCAGGACACACACACACACACACACACGACTTTCCCCCTCTGGCGCCAGCATCCAACCAAAGTGCTCTTGCTGCCGCAGGTACTCAGGCCCCAGTGGTGCAGCCCATGTCATATGCACGGGCTGCCAGGTCTTTGCCTGTTAGGACGAAAGTTTTGGCTCCCCTGGAGTCAGACTTGGAGGCCTTGGTGCCTGGAAAGTGGAATGTTGTCCGACTTAAATGGGAGGATGTTTCCACCGTTCCTTTGAAAAAAGGACTTTGTGGGACTCCTTCTGGACATGGGGATTAAGGCTCAAGATCTTTTTGCAATTTTGGCTCCAGGGGATCCCCCAGCTTACTTTGACATGAGCTTTCTTACGCAGCACGGTCTTGAGTCTTTTATGGAAGAGAGATTAAAGTACACTGTGGATAACAAGTGGCATGATTTTTCAGTAACTGCTTTGTCTAGACCAGGCATGGGCAAACTTGGCCCTCCAGCTGTTAAGGAACTACCAGCCCCACAATGCATTGCAGGAGACTGACAGCCACAGTCATGACTCATAAAGGCAAATGCATTGTGGGACGTGTAGTTCCGTAACAGCTGGAGTGCCGAGTTTGCCCATGCCTGGTCTAGACAGTTGCTCGTAAAGATAGCTCATGTCATTGTAACCAATGAGAGCATCCTGGTGCGCAATGTCGTCGCCTGGGTCCAGCATTTTGCGGACATCATGTCCCCGACACATATGGTCCTCGATGACGTGGGTGTCTGGTGGGGGGAATATGAGGTGGGCATAAAGCTCCGTGTTAAGGATGGGGTGGTCATCCATCTTCCCCATTCTGCCCTCATTGGCAGGGATCGCATTACTGTCTTTTACCCGGGTCAGACGAGGACCTGTAATAAATGTGACAAGCTGGGCATCTTGCCAGCAATTGCCCAGATCCGAGGTGTAGCTTGTGCCAGGAATTCGGACACTCTGCTAGGGATTGTAAAAGAGTTAAATGTACTTTTTGTTTTGAGTTTGGGTATCCCTACACGGATTCCTACCAGATTCCTGGGCGAGTATGCCTCGAGAGCTGAAGGTGGCCCTACTGGAGAGGATGCAGGAGAAGACAAGTTTGGCTACCAAAACCTTATTCGCTGGTTCTGCACAGACGGTTTTGCCGGAAGTGTCCCTTCCAGAGCCGGTATGGGCTGTGTCTGAGCAGAATTAGCCCCCTCCATCCTTGTCTTCTTCTCCTAAGCCATCTACCAGTGGGGTCTCCTTTAAGACCAGACCCAGGCAGGGATTCCACAGTGTGGATGCTGCGAGAGGTGCTGTGAAATCTCCTTACAGCAGGCAAAGACCTGGTCTTTCTAAGCCCAAGGGAGAGGGCTTCTAAGAAGCCTTTTTCTTCAGTTCCCTTAGATCCCCCCCCCCTTCTTCCTCCTCATCCCGTCCTATCACCCATTCCCTCTCTTCTTCCCAACCCCCTACCCCTCCCCCTCCAACCTCTTCTGATACAGTCCTAGAGACTGTTCCTCCTGCTTCTGCTCCTGGTGCTCCTGTCGATCCCCATGAAGAAAATTCCTTTTTTGCGGGGTGAGAGGGAGTACCTTGAGCATAGACTATTAAATGTCAAAAAGAAAAAGACCAAAACTCCCGATGACAAAAGGGTCCAGTCGAGGGAGGAAATTAAGTTGAAGAGACAAGATGTCAGGTTATCCAACCGGTTCGACGTTTTGTCTAGTGTGGTTCTCTCCTCAGAGGAAGAAGACATGGAAATAGGGACATTTATCCTTGAACAGGGAAGTATTGTCTGATTGTGTTTATGTCTTTTCTTTTGTGTAGATGTGCTTTTCTTTTAGTATTTTGTCTGTGTTTAAGAAAGAGAAAGGAAGCCTTAAACATTCTGATGGCTGTTCCCCCCTCATGTTGGCAACAATCAATGTTGCTAGCATCAAAAACTCCAGCGCTCGTAGATTGGCTTTTTCAATTCTGGCTAGCTTTGACATCTTTTTTTTTGCAGGAGACCAGACTCACCTCCCTGGCTGGTATCCATCTGGCCAGGAGGGACTAGTTTTTGGTCTCTTGCAAACAAGGCAGGGGAACACTCTTAGCACTTTCAGGGAAACCTGGAGCGGTGCAGAGCTGTGGGCTGGGGAAAGTATTAGCTAACGCTGGACTAGTCAAAGGCCTTTGATCGAGTCAACCATGAGTATCTGTACTGGCTACTTAGCGTTTACGATTTTATTTGCAGGAGGGTTTTGTTCATTGGCTGAAGACCTTGTAGAAAGGGGCTGGAAGTTTTATGCTTATAAATGGTTGGGTCGGTCAACCTTTTGAAGTGAGCTCTGGGGTCTGTCAGGGTTATCCCTAGAGCTCTTTGCTGTATGTGTTTTTCATTGACCGCTTCGCAAGAAGGTTAGATGACAGTGCACTCAGTGGGGTTCCTGTGGACTTCCCTGGCGTCTCATCTTTAAAAGTGTTGGTCTATGCTGATGATGTTACTATAGTGATCTCTAAGGCAGAGGAGATGGAGTTGGTTGCTGAGGAGATTGCTCGGTACTCGTCGGCATCTGGTTCCAAGATCAATCCGGATAAATGTTAAACCTTCTGGATGGGAAAAGATGGAGAGTGTTTTGTACTTCCTGGCTCTTTTCCAGTGCCCCAACCTAAGATCAAAGTTCTTGGCATCAACTTCGGCCCAGGCGATTATGGCCTGCGAAATTGAGAGTGCAAACTGAAAGGTGTCAGCGCGAAGGTAGAACGCTGGAAGAGTTGGAATTTAACTCTAAGAGAAAGGGTTGTCTTGATTAAAACCTATTTGGTTCCAGCAATGTTATATGTTATCTATGTTGCAATTTTGCCAGCATTTCTGTATACTAGGATCAACATCGTGTTTTCCCAGATGCTCTGGGGAAACAGGATGAATCAGGTACGCAGAAATATAACCTACAAAAACAGATGGGAGGGTGGCCTAGATATGGTCAACCCGATTGTTTTCTTTTCTCTGATCTTCACAAAATATAATATTGGTAACGCTTGCAGAGAACCCGCCTGTTTGGGTAGGTATCTTTCATTTTTGGTTGGATTGGCAGAGTGGTGGCTCAGTGAAAGATCTGAGGGATCATCATGGTTATCTTCCGGCTTATGTTGTCCCTTATGCAGGGGCGTAGCAATAGGCCCTGCAGCGCCTGCGCCCGCGGGGGGGCCGGGGCCGGCCCCCCCCTGGGGCCCGCTCGGGGGCCGGGGCCGGCCCCCCCTGGGGCCCGCTCGGGGCCATTTTTTGGGGGCTGGAGGGGTGGCAGCATGAGGGGAAAGCCTTGCCCACAGTCGGCGGGGAGAGGGGAAGTTCCCCCCTCTCCCTCACCTCGGGGCTCTCCCCTCTGCGCTCCCCTCCAGCTAGTGAATGTGTGTGGGCAGCGGGCAGCGGCGGCGGGATACATACCTTCTTCCTTGCGTTCCATCGCCGCCTTCTCGCTCTAGCGGCTGACGTCACTTCCGGAAGCGGAAGTGACGTCAGCCGCTAGAGCGAGAAGGCGGCGATGGAACGCAAGGAAGAAGGTATGTATCCCGCTGCTGCCCGCTGCCCACACACATTGAAATTCTGCAGGGGGATTTTCAGGTGTCTGCTGCCCACATTACGATTTTCAGGTGTCTGCTGCCCACATTACGATTTTCAGGTGTCTGCTGCCCACATTACGATTTTCAGGTGCCTGCTGCCCACATTACGATTTTCAGGTGTCTGCTGCCCACATTACGATTTTCTGGTCACTGCTGCCCACATTGCGATTTTCTGGTCACTGCTGCCCACATTACGATTTTCAGGTGTCTGCTGCCCACATTGCGATTTTCAGGTGCCTGCTGCCCACATTACGATTTTCAGGTGTCTGCTGCCCACATTACGATTTTCTGGTGACTGCTGCCCACATTACGATTTTCAGGTGCCTGCTGCCCACATTACGATTTTCAGGTGTCTGCTGCCCACATTACGATTTTCTGGTCACTGCTGCCCACATTGCGATTTTCTGGTCACTGCTGCCCACATTGCGATTTTCAGGTGTCTGCTGCCCACATTACGATTTTCAGGTGTCTGCTGCCCACATTACGATTTTCAGGTGTCTGCTGCCCACATTGCGATTTTCAGGTGTCTGCTGCCCACATTACGATTTTCAGGTGCCTGCTGCCCACATTACGATTTTCAGGTGTCTGCTGCCCACATTACGATTTTCAGGTGTCTGCTGCCCACATTACGATTTTCAGGTGTCTGCTGCCCACATTACGATTTTCTGGTGTCTGCTGCCCACATTACGATTTTCAGGTGTCTGCTGCCCACATTGCGATTTTCTGGTGTCTGCTGCCCACATTACGATTTTCTGGTGTATGCTGCCCACATTAGGATTTTCTGGTGACTGCTGCCCACATTGCGATTTTCTGGTGACTGTTGCCCACATTGCGATTTTCTGGTGACTGTTGCCCACATAAGGATTTTCTGGTGACTGCTGCCCACATTAGGATTTTCTGGTGTGTGCTGCCCACATTATGATATTCTGGTGACTGACTGCTGCCCACATTAGGATTTTCTGGTGACTGCTGCCCACATTGCGATTTTCAGGTGTCTGCTGCCCACATTACGATTTTCAGGTGTCTGCTGCCCACATTACGATTTTCAGGTGTCTGCTGCCCACATTACGATTTTCAGGTGCCTGCTGCCCACATTACGATTTTCAGGTGTCTGCTGCCCACATTACGATTTTCTGGTCACTGCTGCCCACATTGCGATTTTCTGGTCACTGCTGCCCACATTACGATTTTCAGGTGTCTGCTGCCCACATTGCGATTTTCAGGTGCCTGCTGCCCACATTACGATTTTCAGGTGTCTGCTGCCCACATTACGATTTTCTGGTGACTGCTGCCCACATTACGATTTTCAGGTGCCTGCTGCCCACATTACGATTTTCAGGTGTCTGCTGCCCACATTACGATTTTCTGGTCACTGCTGCCCACATTGCGATTTTCTGGTCACTGCTGCCCACATTGCGATTTTCAGGTGTCTGCTGCCCACATTACGATTTTCAGGTGTCTGCTGCCCACATTACGATTTTCAGGTGTCTGCTGCCCACATTGCGATTTTCAGGTGTCTGCTGCCCACATTACGATTTTCAGGTGCCTGCTGCCCACATTACGATTTTCAGGTGTCTGCTGCCCACATTACGATTTTCAGGTGTCTGCTGCCCACATTACGATTTTCAGGTGTCTGCTGCCCACATTACGATTTTCTGGTGTCTGCTGCCCACATTACGATTTTCAGGTGTCTGCTGCCCACATTGCGATTTTCTGGTGTCTGCTGCCCACATTACGATTTTCTGGTGTATGCTGCCCACATTAGGATTTTCTGGTGACTGCTGCCCACATTGCGATTTTCTGGTGACTGTTGCCCACATTGCGATTTTCTGGTGACTGCTGCCCACATTGCGATTTTCTGGTGACTGCTGCCCACATAAGGATTTTCTGGTGACTGCTGCCCACATTAGGATTTTCTGGTGTGTGCTGCCCACATTATGATATTCTGGTGACTGACTGCTGCCCACATTAGGATTTTCTGGTGACTGCTGCCCACATTGCGATTTTCTGGTGACTGTTGCCCACATTGCGATTTTCTGGTGACTGCTGCCCACATTGCGATTTTCTGGTGACTGCTGCCCACATAAGGATTTTCTGGTGACTGCTGCCCACATTAGGATTTTCTGGTGTGTGCTGCCCACATTATGATATTCTGGTGACTGACTGCTGCCCACATTAGGATTTTCTGGTGACTGCTGCCCACATTACGATATTCTGGTGACTGCTGCCCACATTAGGATTTTCTGGTGACTGATGCCCACATTGCGATTTTCTGGTGACTGCTGCCCACATGGCGATTTTCTGGTGACTGCTGCCCACATTGCGATTTTCTGGTGAACTCTGCCCACATTACGATTTTCTGTCCCACATTACGATATTCTGGTGAACGCTGCCCACATTACGATTGTCTGGTGAATGCTGTCCACGTTACAATTTTCTGGTGACTGCTGCTCACGTTACGATTTTCTGGTGAACTCTGCCCACATTATGATTTTCTGGTGAACTCTGCCCACATTATGATTTTCTGGTGAACGCTGCCCACATTACGATTGTCTGGTGAATGCTGTCCACGTTACAATTTTCTGGTGACTGGTGCCCACATTACGATTTTCTGGTGAACTCTGCCCACATTATGATTTTCTAAAGGCCCACATTACGATTTTCTGGTGAACTCTGCCCACATTACGATTTTCTGGCCCACATTACGATTGTCTGGTAAAATGCTGCCCACTTTACAATTAATTTACAGTGAAACGCTGCCCCATTACGATTATTTGGCACCTATGGGGGGGGGGGGCCCCATCCAAATATTCGCAGGGGGGCCCAGTGATTTCTAGTTACGCCCCTGCCCTTATGTAAAGAAACTATTGCAGTGGGGATTGATGGTGGATGATGTCAAATCGGTTGAGTGGAAAGCCCTCTCTTTCAGTCAGCACCAGGGCTATGATTTATGCACCTTATACATAGTTAGTGGTTAGGCAGCACACTTGGTGGGCACAGTGTGACTTAGCGATTACACAGAGGGCCATATGCAATTCACTTTTTCACCTGAGTTTTCTCCTAAGTGATATTTTTTAACTTGTCAATAAAATGCCTTTTAAGCCACCAGAATGCAAGAAAATACTCAAAATTATTTTGATAGTACTTTTCACCAACCTTTTGGTACTTTTTTTTAGTTGAAAAGTGGTGGAAAGTTATTTCAAATCGAAGATGAAAAATTCTAGGAGAAAACTCAGGTGAAAAAGAAAATTGCATATGTGCCAGAAAATCTTGCCTGTCCAGGTGGTGGTGAACAACATTCTTGGTGAGGTTAGGCAAATCTGGTTCTTGGAGAGAAATGTAAACTGGGGAGAGCGGCTTGGATTCTGGCGTGGCAGAATATTAGGACGCCTTGAACCAGTGAAGTCGATCCGTGTGGTGAGCTTTCTATCCCTCTTCTTTCCACAGTAGGTTTTGATATGTTCTTATGTATTTTCTGATGATTGGCCGCAGACACAAGGAGTTTTCCCTTTGTCTCTCTTTATAAGTGTTTTTGGTTCAGGGATTTTATGTTAAGTTTTTCTCACTGTCTTGTCTTTGTCTTATTATTTTATTTTCTTGTCCATGTGTATCTGTTTTTCTTCCATCTTGTGTTTTTGGGTGTAAAAGTCCCATCATGCCTGTACGGATGTTGTGTGCTTTTAAGTGTTGGTGCTTTTGTTTCTGAGTGGGTGTTGTGATGTAGGTGCTGTGCTTGTTCTTTTGGTAATGGTTTCTGTTACATGTTTTTATTTATTTTCTGTGAGGTCTTTGTTGTTTGGATGCGTATGTACTCTCCTGTTCCTTAGGACTTGTAGCGAGTTTACACTAATGTGTATATAAGACTGTCAATGATAATTCTTGCTTTATTGATTTTATAATTTTCCTTGATGTAAGTAATCTATGTATGGAAGTTCTTATACAAAATGTTTGTTTGCTTATATATTGTGCATACTTAATTTATTTATTATTGCTTTCGTATGCATTGTATTGTAGAATTTTCTTAATAAAATATTCTACTCCATTGCCTCTGTTATCACTGTATTGTTTGAACTATTGCATATCTCTGTGTCTGATACTCCACTGAGCCCACTGGCACCCACTCACAGCTGTGCCTCCTGCTACTGATCTAAGTGTGTGCCACATTAGACACAACTAGAGTAGTACTCCATTGCCTTTGTTATCTGTAACGGTTGGGTGCCGCAACTCAGATGTCTGATTATTTGGTGATCTGCAGAATCACCAACTATACAGCCGCTATACCTGACCATGTGTGATCTGCAGAATCACCAATAATACTAGTATAGCAGCACAAGGAGCTGAGTGAGTAGTGCTTGGTGCAACCGTAACTTTAATAGTTTTGCGAGACCTCACCAGAGGGGCTGGTGAGGTATAATCAGTACACTGACTGTATAATAGCGTACAAGCCCCAGCAAGCTGGAGATACTGAAACTGAGGGGATAGAATCTCCCGAGGAGTGGATCATTCAGACTGTACTGCAGCCTAGTGACCACCTGAGGAGCAGGTGATTCAGACGGTACTGCAGCCTAGAGGACACCTGAGGAGCAGGTGATACCAACAGTACTGCAATTAATGATCACCTGAGGAGCAGGTGATTAAGACTGTACTGCAGGCTAGTGAACACTGATTTGTCCTTACCAGAGGAGCTGGCAAGGAACTAGTTAAACAGATAGCAAGAGAAGCTACTCTAGACCTTTCCAGTGGAGCTGGAAAGGTATTACAAGTGACTCGGATAGTTTTGGCTAAACCTTCCAGAAGAGCTGGGAAGGTACTATCAGTCACTAAGCTACACCTCACCAGTGGAGCTGGTGAGAATAATGAATAAATAACAAGTGCTCATCAGTGGAGCTGATGAGCCTCAGAAACCAATAAAGACTAGGCCCCTTCAGAGGTGCTGGCTGGCACTAGCTTCAAGGCACTGCTAAATGCGGCCAGACCTCCGGGGGTTCTGGGAACGTACTAACAGATACGGTAACTGTATAGTTTGGCAAAACCTTACCAGAGGAGCTGGTAAGGTACTATCAGTTTAAGTGACAATCTAATTAACAGAGCTCGTGACCAAATAGTTTAGCTAGACCTTTCCAGTGGAGCTGGCAAGGTACTATCGGTCACTTTAAGGAAAAGTAGCGATACCGCACCAGAGGAGCTGGTGGGTATATAGCACACCTCACCAGTGGGGAGCACCACTGGTGAGTAGAATGGTCAGACAGGCAAGGTTCAGCAACAGAGAGATTCGTTTCAGTACAGAATCGTGAGGCAGAAGAGTAATCGGTAATCAGGCAGAGGTTCAGCAACTTTAAGGCAGATAGGCAGAAGTACAGAATCAGTAAACGAGATCAGAGTCAGAGTTTAACCAAAGTCATACACAGGTAATCAATAACAGAATAATACAATAATGAACTAACTATAGATAGATGTATATCGCAAACACTGCATATACATCTATCATCAGCAGGAACCTCACTACAATATACAGTAATCCTAGTCTTGTGTGAAATCCCTGGTTTCCTCCCAGATCAAAACACACCGGAACTAGTCTAAGGTCTGAGCGCCAACACACTAGCATTCACGACAGCAGACAAGGATAGAGCAACAACTCCAGGTTTAAATACTGAAGGCAGATTCAAACAGCCTTGCCCAAGGGGCTGAACCAACCAGCAAAGTAGATTGACAGGTAGAAGTCAGCTGACAACAATGTCAGCTGATCTGTCTCCTACGCCCATAAAGGTCCTTTTGCTCCATGCACAGGCGTGTGGACCTAAGCTGCTGTGCAACAGAGACACCTGTCCCACCTGAGTCGGGAAGCGACACCCGGGATCGCGTGGCCGCGGAGGTGACATCAGGTGCGAAAGCAGCTGCGCTGCTTTCCACCACAGAGGTAACATCTTCCATCGTGACATTATCACTGTACTGTGTTTGAACTATTGCATATCTTTGTGTCTGATACTACACAGTCCACTGACACCCGTAGGTGTGCCCACTACTATAGTTGTGTGCCACATTAGACTAAAGCAGAGTACTACTCCAATGCCTTATTTACCAGTTTATTATGTTTGAACTATTGCATATCTCTGTGTGGGACACTACACAGCCCACTGACAACCAGAGCTGTGCCCACTACTCCTATCATTGTTGCCACGTTCAGTTGCAGGCATAGTAATACCTCCAGTGCTGGCCCCGCCTTCCCTCTCTCTTCGGTGAAAAATCCAAAACTATTTACTGCAGTAAATGGCTTGGCGTTTTTCTCCGAGGAGAGAGGGGAAGCGGGGCCAGGCACCGGAAGTGGAGTGGTGCGGAGTCTTCGGGGCGGCTTTGCAGGACAAGGCTGCTCAGGTAAATATAACTTCTTTCTACAGGGACGCCGCAGGATTTTTCTTTTTAGTATGGAGATCCGCTTTAACTGTTCTCTTAGTCTCAAAGGGTGTTTGAACTGTGTTCATATTGATTATATGGCAGGCAGCAATCAGGGCCAGTTCAAGCCTCAATGGGGCCACAGGGCAAAAGTAACCAGGAGGATCCCCCCCTTATCCCAACAGCCCCCCCCCCATCTCCCTCCCTAAACTTTAATGTGCTACCCGGGGCCGCTGCATCATTTTTAGCAACAACTCACCTGTTTCGTCTTGCTGCTCTATTGGTTTGTGCTCTCATCCCCATCCACACAGGGGGACCTCTACTCCATTACCTCTTGTATGCTATCCATTAGGTCGCGTGATGAGTCATGGAGAAGATGCGGCCAGCAGGAATGAAGATGGGGAGCACGGATTGAGCAGCAGGGACAGGTGAGTTGCTATGCAGCAAAAAAATGTGCAAGGGCCCCGGGGAGCACAAGTTGGGGGGAGACCTGGGGGCCCAGCAGTGCTCAGAGGCCCTGGGGCAATTGCCCCCTTGCCCCTGGCAGCAATGCACTCCTTGTTTCGTCATATAACTATCACATAGTTATCAATGGTCATGAGCTTGCCCCTTCCCATCCTTGTAAAATAACAATAGCCTACTTTAACACCACTTTTACAAATCCAACAAAGTACACTAGTACATACTTTCCACAAACCACGTAAATATTGGATGCTGGATTTATGGACTAGTGCTGAGCTGTTGACAAGTACATTTTACACATTAATATTCTGCATATTTTAGATGAATGTTGATTTTCCAGTTCCCACATTATCAAGCAAGCTGCCCTGAGTGTGCATCAAAATCTTTCACCCAGTGGGTGGCCTCCACAATCAGGAAGTAATTACAGTTTCTGGCTAGTTTTTGCCCTGCTCTTTCAGCCGGTTGTCTGGGGAATGTCTATTTAAATCCCCTGTGAATGGCATAGCAAGACTAGCAAAGTTATTAATTTTTTTTTCTTTGAACAAAGCTAAAGAAGTTGTCTGCATTGTAACACGCAATTATACTATACATACAGGAGGTGCTGGAGATTCTGGGATAGCAGCGTTATTCTGTGAACTCATGTTAACCTTCACTCTGCTGTACCACATTGCAAAAAACTACGGTAGGAACTACACAATGGCTGATTTCTTTAATAAACTCTATTACTGTATATGGAAAAAATAAAGAATGGGTTATTGGAAACACTTTGTATGTGTTGCTATAAAAAACCAATCACCTACCAAATTGATCATTTCATCGTAATGCAGATTTCTATGCAAAATGAGAACTTCCTTTACCTTGTTTGCACAGCAATTAATTAATTACAAGACAATATGATAATTTAGCCTGCAAACTGGCAATGTTATCAATTAGCTATAGTGAATGTAAAAATGCCTTTCAGAGACATGTTATCAGTCTTTTCATGTTTTCTGTTTGTTTTTTGCTGTGCTTGATGTTTTAGTGCAGGGATACGGAACCTATGGCTCGGGAGCCAGATGTGGCTCTTTTGATGGCTGCATCTGGCTCACAGTTAGGGGTTGATTCACTAAGGTACACTGCTCAAGCAGCGCAGCTTAGTGTGGCAGTGCAAGTAAAACTTTAAAAGTAGGCACGCTACTGCTGTAGCATGCACTACTAACTGACTCGCGCTCCACCCCAAAACAAACAGCTGCTGCAATTGTCCCACTCTGGACCCTGTCAGGTCCAGTGACATTGTAGGACGAGTTTCCCACACTATTATTGGCCCAGTAGACTGCCTGTCACTTAACAGTCTCCAAATAGGGCATACATTTCAATTGTGTGCGTCCTGAATAGTGTTGGGTGAACATCTAGATGTTCGGGTTTGGGCCGAACAGGCCGAACATGGCCGCGATGTTCGGGTGTTCGAGCCGAACTCCGAACATAATGGAAGTCAATGGGGACCCGAACTTTTGTGCTTTGTAAAGCCTCCTTACATGCTACATACCCCAAATTTACAGGGTATGTGCACCTTGGGAGGGGGTACAAGAGGAAAAAAAATTAGCAAAAAGAGCTTATAGTTTTTGAGAAAATCGATTTTAAAATTTCAAAGGGAAAACTGTCTTTTAAATGCGGGAAATGTCTGTTTTCTTTGCACAGGTAACATGCTTTTTGTCGGCATGCAGTCATAAATGTAATACATATAAGAGGTTCCAGGAAAAGGGACCGGTAACGCTAACCCAGCAGCAGCACACGTGATGGAACAGGAGGAGGGTGGCGCAGGAGGAGAAGGCCACGCTTTGAGACACAACAACCCAGGCCTTGCATGAGGACAAGAAGCGTGCGGATAGCAATTTGCATTTTGTCGCCATGCAGTCATAAATGTAATACAGATGAGAGGTTCAATAAACAGGGACCGGAAACGCTAACCCATCACAGATGTTCATTGTTCATGTTACTTGGTTGGGGTCCGGGAGTGTTGCGTAGTCGTTTCCAATCCAGGATTGATTCATTTTAATTTGAGTCAGACGGTCTGCATTTTCTGTGGAGAGGCGGATACGCCGCCGATCTGTGACGATGCCTCCGGCAGCACTGAAACAGCGTTCCGACATAACGCTGGCTGCCGGGCAAGCCAGCACCTCTATTGCGTACATTGCCAGTTTGTGCCAGGTGTCTAGCTTCGATACCCAATAGTTGAAGGGTGCAGATGGATTGTTCAACCCAGCTACGCCATCTGACATGTAGTCCTTGACCATCTTCTCCAGGCGATCGGTGTTGGAGGTGGATCTGCACGCTTGCTGTTCTGTGTGCTGCTGCATGGGTGTCAGAAAATGTTCCCACTCCAAGGACACTGCCGATACCATTCCCTTTTGGGCACTAGCTGCGGCTTGTGTTGTTTGCTGCCCTCCTGGTCGTCCTGGGTTTGCGGAAGTCAGTCTGTCGGCGTACAACTGGCTAGAGGAGGGGGAGGATGTCAATCTCCTCTCTAAAGTCTCCACAAGGGCCTGCTGGTATTCTTCCATTTTGACCTGTCTGGCTCTTTCTTCAAGCAGTTTTGGAACATTGTGTTTGTACCGTGGATCCAGAAGGGTATAAACCCAGTAATTGGTGTTGTCCAGAATGCGCACAATGCATGGGTCACGTTCATTGCAGTCCTAGGCTGAAGAGGTCATAGCCTAGGGTCACAAAACCTGTTTATTTGGGCAATTTCAATGGTGGCGAGTCTGACATACATAAATCGCAGCAATGGCCGTTAGCAACGTCTGAATCTCACGAAATGTGTCATGCAGGTAGAAGACATATTGTTAGACTTGGATTCCAAAGA
Organism: Hyperolius riggenbachi; assembly: GCF_040937935.1. Classification (NCBI taxonomy): domain Eukaryota; kingdom Metazoa; phylum Chordata; class Amphibia; order Anura; family Hyperoliidae; genus Hyperolius; species Hyperolius riggenbachi. The sequence continues at coordinate 206,284,364 of NC_090653.1, forward strand.
TGGGGTCCCTACATCTCTGCAAACCAGAGTTACAGGGCTCCAAAATTGGTAAAATCCCCCATAGGCTTTCATTGGGCCTCCTATTTACAGTTCCAAAATCTCACATCTTTTCAAAGGGCAATGGCTCAGCAGTGGCAAATTTTCTAGCATTGTAGGGACCCTTAGGGGGAACAGAGGCGGCCTTAGAGTATGCGGGGCCTGGGGCGGGTGTCATATGCGGGGCCTAGCAACACACAGATATGCTGTAGATACACACACACACACATGCTGTGGATCAGGGGCGTAGCTAGGAATGACTGGACCCCCCACAAACACACACACATCCTACAAATTGGATAGGCAGAAGGCAGAGATAAAGAATGGAGAAAGAAAAAAATAGGGGAGAAATATGAATGAGAACAGAAGCAGTAGAGAAAGAGGGTGGGGTGTCAATATGACCTAAATTGTTAGTCTTTTAACGTAATGACTTAGCTATATTGCATCATCCTGCTAGCGGTGCGTTACTCACGGACAATCAAACTTTCAGTCTTTGAAACAGCTGATCACCATCTGGTTTTGGAGACATGCGCAGGTGGCACCTGATTTTGGATACATGTGCATGTGTCATAAAACCAGCTGAAAATCTACTGTTTCAGAGACTGAAGATTGGACTGCACCATTACTTTAGTACTGCAGCAAGCGATAGTGCAGACAGGAGGAGGTGGAACATCACTCACCTCCTTCTGCCTCTGCTATTGCTTGCAGCTGTACTTAAAGTAAAGGTGCAGTCCAAATGGAGAGTGGTGAAGTGGGTTTGGAGGCTTCTGCTGCAGCTTCTGGGCTGGGCATCACCACACTATTATAGGACAAATGTCTATGAAATCAGCTAGTTGTTTTTCAGAGACTGAAAGTTCTATTGTGCATGCGTGACGCAATATGGTTAAAGACACACACACCACATTTATATTGCACTTTTCTCCTGGTGGGCTCAAAGCATCAGAGCTGCAGCCACCAGGGCATGCTCTATAGGCAGTAGCAGTGTTATGGAGTCTTGCCCAAAGGCTCCTTACTGAATAGGTGCTGGCTTACTGAACAGGCAGAGCCGAGATTTGAACCCAGGTCTCCTGAGGCAGAGCTCTTAACCATTACACTATCCAGCCACTGCCACTTCAAGACATTAAATACTTAAGTCTGAAAAAAATGATTTTAACTTACCTTCTTGCAGCCCCCTAGCTGATCCCCTCTGGCCAGCAGCGGCAACTCCCATAAAGCTGACATCTTGCAGCAAGTTGATAGCTACTGCACATGTGCAGCCCCGAGCAATGCGCACCCTGATCACGCTCCTGCAATTGTCATGTACTGTGCAGAGCTCCTGGCAGTGAGCGTGTGGTCAGGGTGTGCGTAGCTTGGGACCACACTATGTACAGTAGATGGCAACTCGCAGTGACGGACCAGCTTTGCGTGGGTCGCTGCTGCTGGCCAGAGGGGATCAGGAGGGGATGTTGTGGGCACAGGAGGACTCCAGGGGGCTGCAAGGAAGTTAAAAATCATTTTTTCAGACTTAAAAATATTCCTTTAAGTAGATACTAACAATTAAGGGCATACTGACACCACAGGGGCAGTGTAAGGGAGTACTGGTGCAAAGCAAAGGGGGGGGGGGAAGGCCAGCCAGAGAACATGGTAAAGAGAGGTGCAGGAACAGAAATGTGGGAAGCAACACACAGCATAGAAAAGTGAATAAGCAGGGGAGAGGCAGAAAGGCAGCAGAATAAAGTACTGGCTTAGCACCTGAAGAGCAAATCTTCATAATAAAACAGGCAGGACATTGCAGCTGAGAGGTATCTCTCCAGTGTGCAGAGACTTTCTACCATCTACCCCCATAGCACCACTACAGTAACTTCCAGCACAGCATGCCATAGTGCTATCTGCAGCAATACTGATCCAGATCTCATCCCTGCTGCTTAACAACTTGCTCACTTCCTCCATCAGGCTGAAAAGCATGTGATGTTCTCCAGAGGAGTTAGCACACAGGAGGGACTGGGAACAGAGTACAGCGCAGGGGTGAGCAGCCTCACTGTGTGTGCTTACAAGTGGATTGTATGCCCTGCTCTCCCCCTTGTTTAGCTTTGTATGTAATTTGAGTAACTCCTTTCAGTGAAGTGTATCTGTCCCGGGCTGTGGATGGCAGGAGGAGGGGGGCTGTGGATGGCAGGAGGAGGGCATTCTGAGTACCTGGACTTCCTGCTAGTTGTGGCTGGTGAGCTCAGCTGCCTCTCCTCGGGAGAACACCAGAGGCTTGTGTCAGCCTGATGGGTGGACAGGATCGGATCCCATGTCATGCTCATCATGGAATCCCCTTGCATGAAGAGCTCACAGTCGTCAGAGCAGGTTGTTGTGGGCTGCAGTGATAGAGAGGGGGAGGATCCTGGCCAACGGGGAATAAAGGGAAGAGGGACAAAGTTTGGGCTGAAATTTCCTGACTACAGATGGTAGGGATGAGAGGCAGACAGCGCAGCCTATCAGCAGAGTGGCAGGCACTTCTTTAAAATATTGTCCCTCCCTCCTCTATGATTGGCTGGCCAAAGCAGCTCCAGCATTGGCTAATAGGAAGCTGCTGCTGCTGTTATTGGCCAGTTTTCTCCTGCTTGCCTCTCCGTGACTAGATACTGTCACGGAGAAATCCGAGGCCCCTGCAGAGGATGCGGGGCCTTCTTCAGATGCGGGGCCTGGGGCGACCGCCCCAGTGGCCCCCCCAAAGGCCGGCTCTGGGGGGAACATGACTGGTGAGTTTCGGGCCCCTAGGCCGAAGAGGTCATAGCCTAGGGTCACAAAAACCTGTTTATTTGGGCTATTTCAATGGTAGTGATGGTAACGTACATAAATCTCAGCCATGGCCGTTAGCAACATCTGAATTTCACGAAATGTCTCATGCAGGTAGAAGACATATTGTTAGACTTGGATTCCAAAGATGGGGTCTCTACATCTCTGCAAACCAGAGTTACAGGGCTCCAAAATTGGTAAAATCCCCCATAGGCTTTCATTGCCTCCCTATTTCACTTTCCAAAATCTCACATCTTTTCAAAGGGCAATGGCTCAGCAGTACCAAATTTTCTAGCATTGTAGGGACCCTTAGGGGGAACATGACTGGTGAGTTTCGGGCCCCTAGGCCGAAGAGGTCATAGCCTAGGGTCACAAAAACCTGTTTATTTGGGCTATTGCAATGGTAGTGATGGTGACGTACATAAATCTCAGCCATGGCCGTTAGCAACGTCTGAATCTCACGAAATGTCTCATGCAGGTAGAAGACATATTGTTAGACTTGGATTCCAAAGATGGGGTCCCTACATCTCTGCAAACCAGAGTTACAGGGGTCCAAAATTGGTAAAATCCCCCATAGGATTTCATTGCCTCCCTATTTCACTTTCCAAAATCTCACATCTTTTCAAAGGGCAATGGCTCAGCAGTACCAAATTTTCTAGCATTGTAGGGACCCTTAGGGGAACATGACTGGTGAGTTTCGGGCCCCTAGGCCGAAGAGGTCATAGCCTAGGGTCACAAAAACCTGTTTATTTGGGCTATTTCAATGGTAGTGATGGTGACGTACATAAATCTCAGCCATGGCCGTTAGCAACGTCTGAATCTCACGAAATGTCTCATGCAGGTAGAAGACATATTGTTAGACTTGGATTCCAAAGATGGGGTCCCTACATCTCTGCAAACCAGAGTTACAGGGGTCCAAAATTGGTAAAATCCCCCATAGGATTTCATTGCCTCCCTATTTCACTTTCCAAAATCTCACATCTTTTCAAAGGGCAATGGCTCAGCAGTACCAAATTTTCTAGCATTGTAGGGACCCTTAGGGGGAACATGACTGGTGAGTTTCGGGCCCCTAGGCCGAAGAGGTCATAGCCTAGGGTCACAAAAACCTGTTTATTTGGGCTATTTCAATGGTAGTGGTGGTGACGTACATAAATCTCAGCCATGGCCGTTAGCAACGTCTGAATCTCAGGAAATCTCTCATGCAGGTAGAAGACATATTGTTAGACTTGGATTCCAAAGATGGGGTCCCTACATCTCTGCAAACCAGAGTTACAGGGCTCCAAAATTGGTAAAATCCCCCATAGGCTTTCATTGGGCCTCCTATTTACAGTTCCAAAATCTCACATCTTTTCAAAGGGCAATTGCTCAGCAGTGGCAAATTTTCTAGCATTGTAGGGACCCTTAGGGGGAACATGACTGGTGAGTTTCGGGCCCCTAGGCCGAAGAGGTCATAGCCTAGGGTCACAAAAACCTGTTTATTTGGGCTATTTCAATGGTAGTGATGGTGACGTACATAAATCTCAGCCATGGCCGTTAGCAACATCTGAATTTCACGAAATGTCTCATGCAGGTAGAAGACATGGAATTGCACATGCCCATTAACCCACTTAACTTCTACAATAAATACAAACCATTGCTGGAATAAGGCCGCGGCCATTTTTATTGGGGTTTTAAAAGACATAACTTTGTTAACTTTATTAAATAAGAACAAACAAAATATTCTTTATTCAGAGATACCAAAATAAACCGAAAGTTCTTATAGTAACTGCCAGTAATCTTAACTGGACACTCCAAAGGACCACCCATACCTGGGTGCCATTTCCTCAGCACTTCGCCTAACTGGATAGGCAGATGACCCCAATAAATTTAATGGCCAGCGACAGGGAGGGTGGGCGGGGGAGCTCTTCTTTAATTGGAAGTGCGCATGAAGCCGCCCGCCTGTTCCTTCCTTTTATAGGCTGCGCACGACGCTGATTGGCTGCTTCCACCACCTGCGCCTCAATCAGCCTAACACCTGTGGAGCTTTCCCCAAGTACTGGGGGAAAGCGCGAACCTGTAGGGAAAGAAGAACGCACACCTGCAAGGTAATTAAACTCACTTGTCAGGGCATGGCAATACCATGCAGTGCTCTGCAATGCTACGCTCTGTCCATGGAATTGCACATGCCCATTAACCCACTTAACTTCTACAATAAATACAAACCATTGCTGGAATAAGGCCGCGGCCATTTTTATTGGGGTTTTAAAAGACATAACTTTGTTAACTTTATTAAATAAGAACAAACAAAATATTCTTTATTCAGAGATACCAAAATAAACCGAAAGTTCTTATAGTAACTGCCAGTAATCTTAACTGGACACTCCAAAGGACCACCCATACCTGGGTGCCATTTCCACCAGCCGGCCTAGAACCTAGGCTGGCCCCACCCCACCACCGCGGCCTTTTCAATGGCTGAATGCAGATTGGAATTCAATATATCTAGACCAATGCTTGACAAATGAACCTTATCGTTCCTAAACAAGCCAGGTTCCCGTCCTTCCAATTCAATGTGGCGGTATGCAAAGCCGCCCAACGAAGGAAGAAATTTTGCTAATGACCTATTAATTCTCTTTCTGATCTTGTTCATGAATTTAAGGTCTGAATAAAGAGACCAAGATAGTCTCGGAATTATTTCCGAAAAGATTATTTTTGAACTCGGCATAAATCTTGCCAAATCGAATAAATCCGATTTCATCTGGTTCATCAGATCCGAAGTGTTGTATTTTGCAATGTCATTACCTCCTAAATGAATCAGAAGGATATCGGGAACCGGCCAACCGTGCAGTTTATTATAAATAGCGGAACTGAGGTTCTCCCATTGAAGACCTCTGATACCCAGCCAATAAACTTGAGCTTCGTCCTTGCTTAACAGCAGATTTTCGGAATATGGCCTGTTCTTAGCCCTCCTCTGGGCCCAATAAATAAATGAGTGGCCGACGATCCAAATTATTGTCTTTCCTGCAAAACATTAACACATAAACAAATGAGGCCTTACATATAAACGGAATCTATTAGATTCCCAACGACCGATACGTTGAACAACCTCATCCGGCAGACCGTGCCTAACTGCCTCAGTTGCCGCCCCTATTCTAAATGAATGGGACGAAAACTTTAGATCCCCCAAACCCAGCCGAACCAGGCACTTACGGAAGACAGCTCTGAACTGGAATGCCGATAAGGCCGACCCATCTTTATGCACCAAGAAAGACCTAGCATTAGTTCTCATGCTCATAAATAAACCAACCAACTTTACTGGACAACAAGACTGCCCCTCCAATCCTGCAATAGATAACCACACTCCCTTGCCCAACTGATCGGTCTTTGAGCGTTGAATAAACAATTCCAATTTGTTCCCAAAAATGCGCACATGCTCAACCTCCAGAGAGGAAGGAGAGGACTTATTGGGAGCAACCACCTCCGATATCCTGAAGGCTCCGAAAAATGATAAGCTAAAAGCCGCTCTGAACAAAGCCAGCTCATAACTATCAACACAAGTCATGCTCAATACTTCCATTAACTTTCTTAATAAATCAAAAGAAACCGGCCTCCTACCATCCGGTTGCTTAGCACCTTTAACGACGCCTTTTAGCAATTGCTTAACCAGAGGATATGAGTTATGCCCTGGGGCCCGAGCCAACCGTCTAAAAAATGAAATCCCTGCTAACATTTTTGACAGTTTATTTGCTGAAAACCCCTGTTGCACATATGTAGAAATAAAAACCAAAAACAACTCGCTCGAGTCACATAAAGGATTAAGATTGTACTCATCTGAAAATTTGCACCATGAAGACCAGGCCTTACTATATTCAATCCAGGTCCGGGGGGCAACCGACCTTTCCACTAAGCCTGAAATTAGGACCAAATGATCTTCCATAGATGCTCTGGGCAGCTCTGTCCTTCCTCTTCTGCGGCTGTCAAAGCTCGGAAGGTGTCCCATTGCTGCCGAGACAAAGAGTCAGCTATAACATTCAATCTTCCAGGTAAATACTTTGCCTTAATCTACACATTGAGCTTTAGACAGAGAAGAACCAAATGTCTAAGTAGCTTGACCACCATGCTAGATTTTGCGGACAAGCAGTTAATTGCGAACATAACTCCTCTATTATCTGTCTGTAACAAAATCCGCTTATTCTGAAAGCTTTTTCCCCATAACGTTAAAGCAACAATAACCGGGAAAAGCTCTAGTAACAGGATGTTTTTAGTAACACCTCCCTCAATCCAAGATTGAGGCCAACTCTCTGCAGACCAACGGCCCTGCCAAAATGCTCCATACCCGACTGCACCTGCAGCATCAGTGAAAAATTCCATCCTATCATCCAAAATAAATTCACTCTGCCATAACGACTTACCGTTAAAGCCTAACAGGAAGCTATACCAAACCAACATATCCTCTTTAACTTCCCTATCCAAAGTAACATGTAGCCCCGGGGACTTTAGCCCTGCTATAACCGCTGCCAGCTTTCTTGAAAAAACCCTACCCATCGGCATTACCCTAGAAGCAAACGCTAAATGACCCAATAAGGACTGAATTTCTTTCACTGTAGCTCTCCTTTTTACTAACAGACCATTCAACAATGCTTTTAAAATTCCAATCTTTCTACTTGGTAATCTAAACTCCATACGGACTGTGTCCACTGTAATACCTAAAAATTCTAACTCTGTGCACGGGCCTACCGTCTTTTCGTGCACCAAAGGCACACCAAACTCTTCCATGGTGTCACAAAAAACTTGCAATAGTGCCTGGCAAGTCTGGGAATCCCCCGGTCCGATGAACAAAAAATCATCCAGGTAGTGCACTACTGCACCCCCAGATGACTTCTGACTCACCGACCATTCTAGGAATTTAGAAAAAGACTCAAAATAAAAACAAGACAATGCACACCCCATCGGGAGACATTTATCAAAGAAAAACTTATTTTCAATTCAAAAACCCAGGGATTTAAAAGCATCCGGGCAGATAGGCAACAAGCGGAATGCCGACTGGATGTCCGCTTTTGCTAAGAGAGCGTTACTCCCAAATTTCCGAATTTCTTCCAATGTCTTGTCAAAAGTTAGATACGACACTGAAGCCAGAGATTTATCAATGCTATCGTTTAATGAATTATCTCGAGGAAACGACAAGTGGTGAATCAATCTGAATTAGTTTTCGGATTTTTTCGGTACTACACCTAGAGGTGAGATTCTAAAATTTTCAAAAGGGGGGGCCACAAAGGGGCCCTCCACCCGACCTAAACGCAATTCTTTCGCAATTTTGTCAAACACCACTTGCCGATGCAAACTAGCAGACTTCAAATTCGGGACAGTAACGCACCCTTGGCCATCAAACACAGGCAACTTAAATCCATTCTCAAAACCTTCAGTGAGTAGGTGGCTGCTCATTTTGTCTGGATAGATTTTTAACCACGGGACCATTCTTTGAAGCCTCACTGGCGTCCAAGCTTTTATGAAAAAGCTCTTTTGTGCTATTCTGCGCCTGCAGCCCTACCCTCTTGAAACAGCGAGACATAGGGTGCATGCCTCCACAAAAGTTACACTCATGTCTATATCGGCAGTTCTGGAGGAATTTACAAGTGCCCTCATTGTAGGCAAAACATAAGCCCTTTTTAACGGCTAACCCGGACTGCACCGCTGGTTGCGATTGCTTCTGTTTCTGCTGAGGAAGCATTAGGCTTAGCCATAAGCCCAAATCTTTCGTTCCCCACGACAATGAAGATTGCACAGCCATTCTCTGACGATATGCTTCATCGTATTGGAACCATGCTGTGCCTCCAAATTGTCTATAAGCTTCGCTAATCGCATCAAGATATTGAAATAAGCTGGTACATAGTTCCGGTTTCCTTTCGCCCAGGACACTTGCAAATATACAGAACGCCTGCTGCCAATTGTTAAACGTACGCAAAACAGGACGGCGCCTGTCTTCTTCCTCTTTTTTATCCTTTCCCGTGAACTCTTTATAAAACGGCAGCAGAGATAATAAATCAATATACTCCCCACTCCATATTTTCTCTTTCACTGAGGTACTCAAGTGAAAACCTAGCGGGGATAATGCACACGGCAAAGCCTCTTTGTAATGAGACTCCGCTATACCAGGTTTTAAAACAGGAGCAGCGTTAGGCTGCTTTACATGTGTGACAGAATCAATATTTGCCCAAGCAGCTGCTGGAGACGTTTGTACTGACACACTAGCACTGACAGCCTGCAAACTAGCAGCCTCATTAACTTCATCATTAACATTAACAGACCCTTTCTGCTGCAACTGCACAGACTTAGCCAAAGATTCAATCATAGCAGACATTTCATTTAAACGAGCATTAATAGTAAACAAGCTGCAATTAGCAGGCAACTCACCCGGAAGAACCGGTGCTCTTACGTCCTCAGACTGTCCACCAAGAGTGCCCCGACTAGGACCCGCTTGTGGCTCAGTAACAGCCGACGGTGCCACCTCCCTCGCCTTAGCAGGCTGGAACCGTCCCTTCTTTGTAATGGGCCGGCAACTGGCCGCCCTATTCTGCGTTGTAGGAGGGGAAGAGCGCCTCCTGGACTTCTTGGGCCTCTTACCAGGCCCGCCCCCGGCTGGAGCGGCCACCCCCTCAGCCTCTGCATGGCCCTGAAAAAATTCCTCCTGCGCGTCTCTACGCGAGACATGGCCGCCCAGCTCCTCCTCCAGCTGACCCGCCTCCACGTCGCGCGGCCCCGCCATGCGCAGTGCATAGCGTCCGCCTCCTCTGCTCTCCGCCATGCCGCCTGCTTCTCCGGAAGGTCCTGCCACAGCTGCCTCCTCGTCCTCTCCCCCGCACCGCATAAGGGCTGCCAGCCACTCCGCTCCGTCCTCAGCCCCGGCTCTCCTCATCACAGCGGCCACGATATCCTCCATCTCTGGGAGCTCTTCTTTAATTGGAAGTGCGCATGAAGCCGCCCGCCTGTTCCTTCCTTTTATAGGCTGCGCACGACGCTGATTGGCTGCTTCCACCACCTGCGCCTCAATCAGCCTAACACCTGTGGAGCTTTCCCCAAGTACTGGGGGAAAGCGCGAACCTGTAGGGAAAGAAGAACACACACCTGCAAGATAATTAAACTCACTTGTCAGGGCATGGCAATACCATGCAGTGCTCTGCAATGCTACGCTCTGTCCATATTGTTAGACTTGGATTCCAAAGATGGGGTCTCTACATCTCTGCAAACCAGAGTTACAGGGCTCCAAAATTGGTAAAATCCCCCATAGGCTTTCATTGCCTCCCTATTTCACTTTCCAAAATCTCACATCTTTTCAAAAGGCAATGGCTCAGCAGTACCAAATTTTCTAGCATTGTAGGGACCCTTAGGGGGATCATGACTGGTGAGTTTTGCCACTGCTGAGCCATTGCCCTTTGAAATGGTGTGAGATTTTGGAACGGTAAATAGGAGGCCCAATGAAAGCCTATGGGGGATTTTACCAATTTTGGAGCCCTGTAACTCTGGTTTGCAGAGATGTAGGGACCCCATCTTTGGAATCCAAGTCTAACAATATGTCTTCTACCTGCATGAGACATTTCGTGAAATTCAGACGTTGCTAACGGCCATGGCTGAGATTTATGTACGTCACCATCACTACCATTGAAATAGCCCAAATAAACAGGTTTTTGTGACCCTAGGCTATGACCTCTTCGGCCTAGGGGCCCGAAACTCACCAGTCATGTTCCCCCTAAGGGTCCCTACAATGCTAGAAAATTTGGTACTGCTGAGCCATTGCCCTTTGAAAAGATGTGAGATTTTGGAAAGTGAAATAGGGAGGCAATGAAATCCTAGGGGGGAATTTACCAATTTTGGACCCCTGTAACTCTGGTTTGCAGAGATGTAGGGACCCCATCTTTGGAATCCAAGTCTAACAATATGTCTTCTACCTGCATGAGACATTTTGTGAAATTCAGACGTTGCTAACGGCCATGGCTGAGGTTTATGTACGTCACCATCACTACCATTGAAATAGCCCAAATAAACAGGTTTTTGTGACCCTAGGCTATGACCTCTTCGGCCTAGGGGCCTGAAACTCACCAGTCATGTTCCCCCTAAGGGTCCCTACAATGCTAGAAAATTTGCCACTGCTGAGCAATTGCCCTTTGAAAAGATGTGAGATTTTGGAAAGTGAAATAGGGAGGCAATGAAAGCCTATGGGGGATTTTACCAATTTTGGACCCCTGTAACTCTGGTTTGCAGAGATGTAGGGACCCCATCTTTGGAATCCAAGTCTAACAATATGTCTTCTACCTGCATGAGAGATTTCGTGAGATTCAGACGTTGCTAACGGCCATGGCTGAGATTTATGTACGTCACCACCACTACCATTGAAATAGCCCAAATAAACAGGTTTTTGTGACCCTAGGCTATGACCTCTTCGGCCTAGGGGCCCGAAACTCACCAGTCATGTTCCCCCTAAGGGTCCCTACAATGCTAGAAAATTTGGTACTGCTGAGCCATTGCCCTTTGAAAAGATGTGAGATTTTGGAAAGTGAAATAGGGAGGCAATGAAATCCTATGGGGGATTTTACCAATTTTGGACCCCTGTAACTCTGGTTTGCAGAGATGTAGGGACCCCATCTTTGGAATCCAAGTCTAACAATATGTCTTCTACCTGCATGAGACATTTCGTGAGATTCAGACGTTGCTAACGGCCATGGCTGAGATTTATGTACGTCAGACTCGCCACCATTGAAATTGCCCAAATAAACAGGTTTTTGTGACCCTAGGCTATGAGCTCTTCGGCCTAGGACTGCATTGAACGTGACCCACGCATTGTGCGCATTCTGGACAACACCAATTACTGGGTTTATACCCTTCTGGATCCACGGTACAAACACAATGTTCCAAAACTGCTTGAAGAAAGAGCCAGACAGGTCAAAATGGAAGAATACCAGCAGGCCCTTGTGGAGACTGAGATTGACATCCTCCCCCTCCTCTAGCCAGTTGTACGCCGACAGACTGACTTCCGCAAACCCAGGACGACCAGGAGGGCAGCAAACAACACAAGCCGCAGCTAGTGCCCAAAAGGGAATGGTATCGGCAGTGTCCTTGGAGTGGGAAAATTTTCTGACACCCATGCAGCAGCACACAGAACAACAAGCGTGCAGATCCACCTCCAACACCGATCGCCTGGAGAAGATGGTCAAGGACTACATGTCAGATGGCGTAGCTGGGTTGAACAATCCATCTGCACCCTTCAACTATTGGGTATCGAAGCTAGACACCTGGCACAAACTGGCAATGTACGCAATAGAGGTGCTGGCTTGCCCGGCAGCCAGCGTTATGTCGGAACGCTGTTTCAGTGCTGCCGGAGGCATCGTCACAGATCGGCGGCGTATCCGCCTCTCCACAGAAAATGCAGACCGTCTGACTCAAATTAAAATGAATCAATCCTGGATTGGAAACGACTACGCAACACTCCCGGACCCCAACCAAGTAACATGAACAATGAACATCTGTGATGGGTTAGCGTTTCCGGTCCCTGTTTATTGAACCTCTCATCTGTATTACATTTATGACTGCATGGCGACAAAATGCAAATTGCTATCCGCACGCTTCTTGTCCTCATGCAAGGCCTGGGTTGTTGTGTCTCAAAGCGTGGCCTTCTCCTCCTGCGCCACCCTCCTCCTGTTCCATCACGTGTGCTGCTGCTGGGTTAGCGTTACCGGTCCCTTTTCCTGGAACCTCTTATATGTATTACATTTATGACTGCATGCCGACAAAAAGCATGTTACCTGTGCAAAGAAAACAGACATTTCCCGCATTTAAAAGACAGTTTTCCCTTTGAAATTTTAAAATCGATTTTCTCAAAAACTATAAGCTCTTTTTGCTAATTTTTTTTCCTCTTGTACCCCCTCCCAAGGTGCACATACCCTGTAAATTTGGGGTATGTAGCATGTAAGGAGGCTTTACAAAGCACAAAAGTTCGGGTCCCCATTGACTTCCATTATGTTCGGAGTTCGGCTCGAACACCCGAACATCGCGGCCATGTTCGGCCTGTTCGGCCCAAACCCGAACATCTAGATGTTCACCCAACACTATTCAGGACGCACACAATTGAAATGTATGCCCTATTTGGAGACTGTTAAGTGACAGGCAGTCTACTGGGCCAATAATAGTGTGGGAAACTCGTCCTACAACGTCACTGGACCTGACAGGGTCCAGAGTGGGACAATTGCAGCAGCTGTTTGTTTTGGGGTGGAGCGCGAGTCAGTTAGTAGTGCATGCTACAGCAGTAGCGTGCCTACTTTTAAAGTTTTACTTGCACTGCCACACTAAGCTGCGCTGCTTGAGCAGTGTACCTTAGTGAATCAACCCCTAACTGTGAGCCAGATGCAGCCATCAAAAGAGCCACATATGGCTCCCGAGCCATAGGTTCCGTATCCCTGCACTAAAACATCAAGCACAGCAAAAAACAAACAGAAAACATGAAAAGACTGATAACATGTCTCTGAAAGGCATTTTTACATTCACTATAGCTAATTGATAACATTGCCAGTTTGCAGGCTAAATTATCATATTGTCTTGTAATTAATTAATTGCTGTGCAAACAAGGTAAAGGAAGTTCTCATTTTGCATAGAAATCTGCATTACGATGAAATGATCAATTTGGTAGGTGATTGGTTTTTTATAGCAACACATACAAAGTGTTTCCAATAACCCATTCTTTATTTTTTCCATATACAGTAATAGAGTTTATTAAAGAAATCAGCCATTGTGTAGTTCCTACCGTAGTTTTTTGCAATGTGGTACAGCAGAGTGAAGGTTAACATGAGTTCACAGAATAACGCTGCTATCCCAGAATCTCCAGCACCTCCTGTATGTATAGTATAATTGCGTGTTACAATGCAGACAACTTCTTTAGCTTTGTTCAAAGAAAAAAAAATTAATAACTTTGCTAGTCTTGCTATGCCATTCACAGGGGATTTAAATAGACATTCCCCAGACAACCGGCTGAAAGAGCAGGGCAAAAACTAGCCAGAAACTGTAATTACTTCCTGATTGTGGAGGCCACCCACTGGGTGAAAGATTTTGATGCACACTCAGGGCAGCTTGCTTGATAATGTGGGAACTGGAAAATCAACATTCATCTAAAATATGCAGAATATTAATGTGTAAAATGTACTTGTCAACAGCTCAGCACTAGTCCATAAATCCAGCATCCAATATTTACGTGGTTTGTGGAAAGTATGTACTAGTGTACTTTGTTGGATTTGTAAAAGTGGTGTTAAAGTAGTGTTAAATCCACCTTCAACACCGATCGCCTGGAGAAGATGGTCAAGGACTACATGTCAGATGGCATAGCTGTGTTGAACAATCCATCTGCACCCTTCAACTATTGGGTATCGAAGCTAGACACCTGGCACAAACTGGCAATGTACGCAATAGAGGTGCTGGCTTGCCCGGCAGCCAGCGTTATGTCGGAACGCTATTTCAGTGCTGCCGGAGGCATCGTCACAGATCGGCGGCGTATCCGCCTCTCCACAGAAAATGCAGACCGTCTGACTCAAATTAAAATGAATCAATCCTGGATTGGAAACGACTACGCAACTCTCCCGGACCCCAACCAAGTAACATGAACAATGAACATCTGTGATGGGTTAGCGTTTCCGGTCCCTGTTCATTTAACCTCTCATCTGTATTACATTTATGACTGCATGGCGACAAAATGCAAATTGCTATCCGCACGCTTCTTGTCCTCATGCAAGGCCTGGGTTGTTGTGTCTCAAAGCGTGGCCTTCTCCTCCTGCGCCACCCTCCTCCTGTTCCATCACGTGTGCTGCTGCTGGGTTAGCGTTACCGGTCCCTTTTCCTGGAACCTCTTATATGTATTACATTTATGACTGCATGCCGACAAAAAGCATGTTACCTGTGCAAAGAAAACAGACATTTCCCGCATTTAAAAGACAGTTTTCCCTTTGAAACTTTAAAATCGATTTTCTCAAAAACTATAAGCTCTTTTTGCTAAAAAATTTTTCCTCTTGTACCCACTCCCAAGGTGCACATACCCTGTAAATTTGGGGTATGTAGCATATAAGGAGGCTTTACAAAGCACGAAAGTTCGGGTCCCCATTGACTTCCATTATGTTCGGAGTTCGGCTCGAACACCCGAACATCGCGGCCATGTTCGGCCCGAACCCGAACATCTACATATTCTCCCAACACTACACATGACCCGTTCGGCCAATCACAGCGCTAGCCGAACGTTCGGGTAATGTTCGGCCATGCGCTCTTAGTTCGGCCATATGGCCGAACAGTTTGGCCGAACACCATAAGGTGTTCGGCCGAACTCGAACATCACCCGAACAGGGTGATGTTCTGCAGAACCCGAACAGTGGCGAACACTGTTCGCCCAACACTAGTCCTGAACCACTTTAAGATCACTTAATCTTGAAAAGAAGACATACTAAATTATTTATCTAAGGATAGAACAATAAATTACGACCTAGTATTTTTTGTCAACGTTATTTAGAATTAAAGAGAAACCATAACCAAGAATAGAACTTCATCTTATTCAGTAGCAGTTCCCATGAGAAATCTTTTCCTTTTCACAAAGGGATCATCAGGGAGCTCCAGGGCCGGTTTAAGCAACAATGGGGCCCCAGGGCAAAATAAACCTGGGGGCCCCCCCAACAGACACCCCGGAGCAAAAATTGGCATTAAGGGACCTTTTTTGCAGCTGGTATAGTCAGGGTTTGAAGCCCCAATTGGTCGGAGCTGCTGGTAAGCCTGAGACAGAGGATCCGTGAGCAGCAGGCTGTGCTTGAGGACCTGAAAGCTTACGGGGGACCTATGAGTGAGGCCCTGGTGTGTCATCAGAGGTTCCAAGCCATGTTAGCAAACAGTGATGATGAATATCTGAACGGAGGTGAGGGAGATTGCGTGGTTATGGAGAAAGGCAGTATGCCTGAGGAGCCTTCTGGTCAGGCTTCTCTCTTACCTGCCATGCATCAACCTACTGAGAAAATTACAGCTGTGCATGTTAAACTTGAAGTTGATGAAGATACGATCTTGGAGGTGATTGTTGGGAGGGAATCTCCCAAGACAGAGGTGGATAATGTGTGTAAAGATGATAAAGCTTCCCTAACAGTCAAAGATGGTGGCAAATACGTTAAAACTTTACCTGTGGGGGTGTTGCCGTTGTCAAAGGCTGTGCAGATACATGATGGTTTGGGAGGCGTTATACAAACCTCCCTGGATCCTGAGCCTGAGCAGCCGGCATCTGGAGATGATGGTGTGAGCCAAGAGTCCAAAGGAGGAGCAGAGGAGGGGAGAGAACCAACTGCTGCTGCTGCCATTCCTGGTGACCTGACACCCGATATGAAGAAAGCAGCAAACGGTAATGCGAGCGGTGGTGTGGCACCTGTGACCGGAAGTGACGTCATGGGTACTTCCGGTTTAGCGGCGTCCACTTCCGGTTTCACCGATCCATGCGGCAATGGTGGAGGATCACCTGCTGCAAGGGAAAACAAGCCTGAGGGGCTAGAGAGGAAGAAAATTACAAAAAAGATGCCGAAAGCTGAGTAGAAAGCTGCAAGGAAAGAGCAAAGGGATAAAGAACTTGCTGAAGCAGCTATTAGAGCGCAGAGTGGTGTTGTCACCCGAGGTAATGCAAGGAAACAGAAAAAAGTAGTTATAGAAGAAGTTAAAGAGGGCAGTGAAATTGTA
The DNA here is from genome assembly GCF_040937935.1 of Hyperolius riggenbachi. NCBI lineage: Eukaryota > Metazoa > Chordata > Amphibia > Anura > Hyperoliidae > Hyperolius > Hyperolius riggenbachi. Next base: position 206,300,867 of record NC_090653.1, read on the forward strand.
AGTAAAGTAAATAAGCCTGCTGGAAAAGGTGGAGAAGCGTGTGTTGGTCAAGAAGATGAACAATCAGAGGGTGAGAAACCTAAGTCTAATGTTTTGGGAACTGTATTCTTAGCCAAGGGGAACTGTGATTTGCTTATGCAGAGTGATGGGAAGGGAAGGGAGGTGGAAGTAAAGCTTACTAGAGTCAAATGTGATACCGTGTTTGGCAATATTGAGAATAATGCAAAATGAGAATGGTAGTGTGAATTTGTTAATTGAAGATGAAGTGATTGAAAATGTTTCTTTAAATGAAAATGTGGATGTGGAAAATAAAGAAAGTTGTGTAGAAAATGACATAAAAAGTCAAGAGAATAAACAGGAGGAGAAAGGGGCAGATGGGCAGGCTGCTGTTGATACATCTGTGGGTGCTTCAGGAGAAGGAGTGGTTGGGACCACAGAAAGTATGGAGGAGGTTGCGTTAGCTCTTGGTGCACTCGCAGATGTAGATGAAGTGCTGGGTGACTTCTATTCTGAAACTAAAAGGTATATTGTAACTGAACTTAAGCTTCTCATTCTTGATGTCCCCCAGCGACCACATTTGCGATATTCGAGGTCCATGACATCAATAATGTGAGAATGGCAGCCTTTTTATTTTTTCCCATACAAATCAATGAAAGAAATCTGGTTGGTTTTGGCCCCACCCACTTTTCTGAATTTTAATCCCAGTCCCCTCGTGACCAACTGTACCAAGTTTGAGGACCCTGCTATTAACTGTCTAAAAGCGGCAGCAGTTTTACATTTTCCCATTTAAATGAATGGTTGAAATTTGATTGGCTGTGGTAGACTCTGCCCACTTTTTCTAAATTTTAAAGCCAGTCACCCAGTGACCCAGTGGGCCAAGTTTGGGAACTCTGGCTTTTATACTGTGAGAATTACAGCTGTTTACATATTCTCATTGAAGTCAATAGGGAAAATCTGATTGGTTGTTTGTGGCTCCACCCACTTTTTGGGGTCCCCAAAATGTGACAGAATGTTTTAGCATCACCCCATGACTAAGTGACCCAAGTTTGGTGAGTGTAACTTCAAAGCTGTACGAGTGGCGAAAGTTTCAAGTTTTCCAACGAAAGTCTATAGGAAAAATAAGGTCTTCGGGGGTCCACCACAGGGGCACGGAGGGTGGGATTGCTTAAAAAAGCACAAGCAATCTATTCGGGTATGAGCCAAACAAGTGTGCAAAGTTTCATAAATGTACTCCTGAAACTCTGGGAGGAGTAGCGTATAGAAAATTGCTAAATGTTCATTGGCTGTTGGTAGCTCCACCCACTTTGGGGTGCCCTCCAAAATACTTATTTTAATTTGGGGTAACACCAACAATATGTGGTCCGAGTTTGGGGAGTGTAGGAGTGTAGCTTCAAAATTGTACGAGTGACAGCGATTTTAAATTTTTCCCTTCAATACGAAAAATGGGGGCTTCTGGGGTCTGCCGCAGGCACGCGGAGGGTGGGATCGCTTAATAAAGCACAAGCAACGTACTTCACTATAGGGATGCTCGGATACCCCTTTTTATTATTCGAGTTAGGTCGAATTTGAATAGTAAATTATTCGAGTTAGGTCGAATATTCGAGTCGCATATTTTTTACTATTCGATTCAACCTTGGTATTCGAGCTCACTATTCGAGTCGGTATTCGAGCTCATTATTCGAGCTGACTATTCAAATTAGCCTTAAATAGCTTCCAACACTTGTTTTGGGGGTGAATAATGCAAGAAACATCCTTTTTTCCAAGTAACAACAGCAAGTGATTATGTGGGGATGTTCCTTTAAAAAAAAAAAAAAAAAAAGTTTGAATGAGAAGGTGTGTCCAAAATTCTGTTCAATACTGTATATACTTCTTCTTCTTTATCTTCTATATCTTCTTCTTCTTCTATATCTTCTTCTTCTTCTTCTTTTTCTTCTATTTCTTCTATATCTTCTTCTTCTATTTCTTATATACCTTCTTCTTCTATATCTTCTTCTTCTTCTTCATCATCTTCTTCTATATCTTCTTCTTCTTCTTCATCATCTTCTTCTATATCTTCTTCTTCTTCTTCTTCTTCTTCTTCTTCTATTTCTTCTATATCTTCTTCTTCTATTTCTTATATATCTTCTTCTTCTATTTCTTATATATCTTCTTCTTCTTCTTCTTCTTCTTCTTCTTCTTCTTCTATTGTAATGATCGGTGAAGCACAGAGAGGATCTGATTACCAGTGATCTGCAGAACCACTGGGAATACAGATGTATACCAGATTATACGTGATCTGCAGTATCACTGATAATCCGATATACTAGCTAATCTCTGTTCACCTGAGTAGAGTGTAGTGTTTTGGTGTAACAGTAACACTTAGAGGACAGGGCCTCAGTACAGTAAGGCGTACTGTACAGATTCCTTCCGCAAACCTGAGCTCTCCAAGGCGGGAGGAGTCAGGCTGCCAGCGGGAAGGATATACTGAAAGTAACCCTCTGGCGGAAGGGTCACTTAACAGAACGAGGAACCGCCTCTAACAGTAAGGTCGGTTCTCGAGGTCGGACAAGCCAGACGGACAGATAAAGTACAAGATCAGGAGGCAAAGGCGGAGTCAAAGTACAGGCAGGGTTCAGCAACGGGGTATCAGAAATATCGGGGTACAAAATCAGGAGGCAGAAGCAGAGTCAAGGAACGAGCCGGGGTTCGGCAACAGAGTATCAGAAATATCGAGGTACAAGATCAGAGTTCAAAAGGGTAGTCAAGGCAGGCAAAAGTCATAACAAATAAATACAATCAAACTAGTACTTTAGCTATCAACAGAATCTAGCTAAGTGTAGGATTACAGCTCCAGCTGGTCCCGGCACACTTGCGGATCTGACTATGGATCTGGGTGCTCCCACATATGTGATCGCACGCCAGACAAAGAGCAAGTGAACAACCAGCAGTATATATACTCTAGGACCTTTCCAGGACCTCCCTAATTGCTGGTCCAATGAGAGCAGTGGAATTTGTCAGCTGACCCAGCTGGTCAGCCGACACCCTTCTAACTGCTATTTAAACTCTGCCTCTGTGCTCGCGCGCGTGTAAGTCTGAATCTTGGTGGACTATCAGTCCCAGCCACACCAGTACTGTCATGCAATGTATCTAGTGCGGGGGCCGCCTCTGATGCGGATTCCGCCGTTACCAATGCGGATTCCGCCGCTCTGCCTAAGCGGCATGCGGCGTTTTTTCCGCGTTGTGACGCGCTGCTGAACGCGGAAACAGCCGCCTCATTGTGAGAGACGGCGGCTCTTCTGCGTTTCCTCACAGTACCCCCCCCCCCCCGAGGAGTGGACTCCGGACAACTCCCACCAGGTTTCTCTGGATGTGAGGCATGAAATTCTCTCCTTAATTCGTCTGCATGCATGCGCGTCCCCGGTACCTATTGCCTCTCCTCAATGCCGTACCCTTTCCAGTGTACGAGATATTGTACTGAGTTTTGCACAACACGTGAATCTAAAATCTTTTCCACCTGATATTCAGGTTGGTCATCTACCAACACAGGGGGAGGAGGAGCGGAACCCACCTGGACCGCAGGTTTGAGTAGGGACACATGAAACGACCTTACTGCTGGCAGGAAGATCAATGGCGTAAGTCACGTTATTGATTCTTTTAGTCACTGGGAATGGACCCACAAACCTGGGACCCAGTTTGGTAGAAGGCTGCTTCAGGGTCAAGTGACGTGTGGACACCCAGACTAACTCCCCTGGCTGAAACTTCCATTCCACGGATCGTCTTTTGTCTGCTTGACCCTTCTGACTCTGGAACGCCTTCTGCAAATTCCCCTTAACAATTCCCCAATTGTCCCTAAGTGATCTCTGCCAATCCTCCAGTGCTGGAAATGGGGATGACACGACTGGAAAAGGGGAAAATTTGGGTGATCTCCCTGTCACAATCTGGAATGGAGAGAACCCAGATGAGGAATTCTTCAAATTATTTTGTGCAAATTCCGCGAAGGGCAAAAATTTTACCCAGTCAGTCTGTGCTTCCGCAACGTAACATCTTAGGAATTGTTCCAAAGACTGGTTGATACGTTCCGTCTGCCCATTAGTCTGTGGGTGGTAGCCTGACGAAAAAGACAACTTCATGCCCATTTGGCGGCAAAATGCCCTCCAGAAACCAGAGACAAATTGGACTCCCCTATCCGACACAATGTCTTCCGGAATGCCATGTAGCCGGAAGACGTGAATGATGAACAACTCGGCCAGTTCCTGAGCCGAGGGGAGTCCTTTCAGGGGCACAAAATGGGCCATCTTGCTAAAACGGTCGACTACCACCCAAATGACCGACATTCCTTCAGACCTGGGCAATTCTCCCACAAAATCCATGGACAAGTGGGTCCATGGCTCACTCGGGGTGGGCAAAGGCTGCAGCTTACCTACAGATGCCAGCCGGGAGGGTTTACTCTTGGCACAGACCGCACACTCCCTGACATACTCTTTGCAATCTGTTGCCAAAGAAGGCCACCAAGCACACCTGGCAATCAGATCCTGCGTTCTAGCAGCTCCAGGATGACCAGCATTCTTATGGGCGTGAAAGAGGTGCAGGATTTGTAAACGAAAGGGCAAAGGGATAAACATAACCCCTTCGGGTTTTCCCTCAGGAACGTCCTGCTGAAATGGACCCAAAACCTCCGTCCAATCCTCCCAAGTCTCTGTTGCGGCTAACACTAGTTCCCGCGGGATGATAGACTCAGGAGCGGGTGGCTGTGCCGTTTCTGGTTCAAAACACCTGGAGAGGGCATCTGCCTTGACGTTTTTGCTGCCTGGGGTGTACGTGATTATAAACCTAAACCTTGTAAAAAACAAAGACCATCGGGCCTGACGGGGACTCAATCTCTTCGCCCCCTCGATGTATTCCAAGTTCTTATGGTCGGTGTAAACTGTGATCGTGTGTTCTGCCCCCTCTAACCAGTGGCGCCACTCCTCAAATGCCAACTTAATAGCCAGAAGTTCCCGGTTGCCTATATCATAATTTTTTTCTGCAGGTGAAAACCTGCGGGAAAAATAAGCACATGGGTGTAATCTGCCCTGCAACCCAGACCGTTGCGACAGCACCGCCCCCACCCCAACTTCTGAGGCATCAACCTCCACAATGAAGGGAAAGGACGTGTCAACATGCCTCAAAATTGGTGCTGAGCAAAATAATTTTTTCAATAAAGCAAATGCCGCCACGGCTTCAGGAGACCAGTGGTTGGTATCCGCGCCTTTTTTCGTGAGACTGGTAAGGGGGCAACTAAAGTGGAGTATCCCTTAATGAACCTCCTGTAATAGTTCGCGAACCCCAAAAATCTCTGCAGGGCCTTCAACCCCACTGGCTGTGGCCACTCCAACACGGCTGTGACCTTGGCAGGATCCATTGAGAGGCCCGAGGTGGAAATTACGTATCCCAGAAACGTGACCGTGGTCACTTCAAATATACACTTTTCCACCTTCGCGTAGAGCCTATTCTGTCTTAATTTGTTTAGGACAAATTTTACGTGAACCCTGTGTTCGGAGAGGTTATTGGAATAAATTAGTATGTCATCGAGGTATACCAACACGAATCTACCCAAAACCTCCCGGAATACCTCATTGATTAATTCTTGGAAGACGGCTGGCGCATTGCACAACCCGAAGGGCATCACTAGGTACTCGTAATGCCCGTCGGGTGTGTTGAAGGCCGTCTTCCACTCATCACCCTCTCTGATGCGGATTAAATTGTATGCCCCCCTTAGATCCAATTTAGAGAAGATCTTTGCGGCTGTGACTTGCGTAAATAAATAGTCTATCAAGGGTAACGGATAGCGATTTTTTATCGTGATCTTATTGAGGCCCGATAATCAATACAAGGTCGGAGACCCCCGTCTTTCTTTTTAACGAAAAAGAAACCGGCCCCAGCAGGCGACCGGGAGGGCCGGATGAACCCCTTGGCTAAGTTATCACGAATGTATTCCTGCATAGCCATCTTCTCTGGACCGGACAAGTTATACAGGTGACCCCTAGGAGGCATACAACCAGCACGGAGATCAATGGGGCAATCGAACGGGCGATGAGGGGGTAACTGATCAGCAGACTTAGGACAAAATACATCAGAGAACTCTGCATACTCTTCGGGAACCCCCTCCACAAGAATCTTGGTCCGACCCAATGTCACCTTCCCTAAACACCGTTGGTGACAATGATCGGACCATCTGGTTACCTGACCCGTAGCCCAGTCTATGTGTGGAGAATGGATTTGCAGCCACGGCATGCCTAAGATAATAGTGGAGGTAGACATGCGTAACACAACAAATCGTAACTGTTCCCCATGCAGTACCCCTATGGTGACCTTCACCTCCGGGGTCTGTGACAGTGGGCGATCCCGTTGCAGAGGGGAATCGTCTACTGCCGTGACCTGAATGGGGGGACTCACTGGAGTGAGGGGAATACCCAACTCCTGAGCAAATTCAAGATCCATAAAATTAGCCGCTGAGCCAGAATCAACAAACGCTTCAGTGGCTACCGACTTATTCTCCCATGTGATAGTACAGGGGAGAAGCAATTTTTTCTCTTTAAGGGGTGAAAATTGTGTGCCTAGGGTGTCACCCCCCACTATTCCTAGGCAAACTCGTTTCCCGACTTGTTAGGGCAGTTTCGCACCCTATGCCCTGCTGCTGCACAATACAGGCACAGCTGTTCCGTCATTCTCCGCCGTCGCTCCACCTGGGTCAACTTCGAACGACCAATCTGCATTGGTTCGGGCGGAGGCAAGGCCGGAGAGGGTGAGACAGGCGGAGAAGGTGTTACTAGGGGTGTAGCGGATGGTGCCGCGTAAGATGTCACCCTGACGCGGTGACTACCCCTAACCTGCTTCTGATGGCGTAACCTACGATCAACTCGAATGGCCGATGATATGGCCTCATCGACTGTCTTGGGCTCGGGTACAGTTAACATTAGATCAGAGACTTCCTCCGACAACCCAGACAGGAAGTAATCCATCAGAGCAAAGTTATCGAATCTAGCGGTGACTGACCACCTACGGAATTCTGCCGCATAATCCTCGACCGAGCCTCTGCCTTGCCGCAAAAGTTTGAGCTTCCGCTCAGAGGACGCGGCAAGGTCAGGGTCGTCATAAATTATGGCCATGGCCTTAAAGAATTCCTCCACCGAGGTCAGGGCAATATTGGTAGAAGGCAGGTTGTATGCCCATGACTGGGAGTCACCAGCCAGCAAAGTTTTAATAAAGGTGACCCGTTGGGTCTCAGTCCCCGAGGATCGGGGTCTCAATTCGAATATTCGAACACTCTACTCCTGAAATTCCGAAAGTCAGATTTGTGGCTGGAAAATGTATCAGGTACAGGCATGCGAATGTCGTCACTAGGAGGGGATCGCACTGAATCAACTGACGTCTGGAGGGTTCGCACTGAGCCTGATAGGGCATCGATTAAGGCTTTGTGCTGGCCCAGTGCTTGATGGAGACTGTCCACCGAAGTGGCAAGCACAGTCAGAGGATCAGCGTGTGATTCCATCTGTTTTTTGGTCTGGCGTTCTGTAACGATCGGTGAAGCACAGAGAGGATCTGATTACCAGTGATCTGCAGAACCACTGGGAATACAGATGTATACCAGATTATACGTGATCTGCAGTATCACTGATAATCCGATATACTAGCTAACCTCTGTTCACCTGAGTAGAGTGTAGTGTTTTGGTGTAACAGTAACACTTAGAGGACAGGGCCTCAGTACAGTAAGGCGTACTGTACAGATTCCTTCCGCAAACCTGAACTCTCCAGGGCGGGAGGAGTCAGGCTGCCAGCGGGAAGGATATACTGAAAGTAACCCTCTGGCGGAAGGGTCACTTAACAGAACGAGGAACCTCCTCTAACAGTAAGGTCGGTTCTCGAGGTCGGACAAGCCAGGTCGTAGTACACACACGGACAGATAAAGTACAAGATCAGGAGGCAAAGGCGGAGTCAAAGTACAGGCAGGGTTCAGCAACGGGGTATCAGAAATATCGGGGTACAAAATCAGGAGGCAGAAGCAGAGTCAAGGAACGAGCCGGGGTTCGGCAACAGAGTATCAGAAATATCGAGGTACAAGATCAGAGTTCAAAAGGGTAGTCAAGGCAGGCAAAAGTCATAACAAATAAATACAATCAAACTAGTACTTTAGCTATCAACAGAATCTAGCTAAGTGTAGGATTACAGCTCCAGCTGGTCCCGGCACACTTGCGGATCTGACTACGGATCTGGGTGCTCCCACATATGTGATCGCACGCCAGACAAAGAGCAAGTGAACAACCAGCAGTATATATACTCTAGGACCTTTCCAGGACCTCCCTAATTGCTGGTCCAATGAGAGCAGTGGAATTTGTCAGCTGACCCAGCTGGTCAGCCGACACCCTTCTAACTGCTATTTAAACTCTGCCTCTGTGCTCGCGCGCGTGTAAGTCTGAATCTTGGTGGACTATCAGTCCCAGCCACACCAGTACTGTCATGCAATGTATCTAGTGCGGGGGCCGCCTCTGATGCGGATTCCGCCGTTACCAATGCGGATTCCGCCGCTCTGCCTAAGCGGCATGCGGCGGTTTTTCCGCGTTGTGACGCGCTGCTGAACACGGAAACAGCCGCCTCATTGTGAGAGACGGCGGCTCTTCCGCGTTTCCTCACATCTATATCTTCTTATTCTTCTATATCTTCTTCTTCTATATCTTCTTCTTCTTCTTCTATATCTTCTTCTTATTATTATTTTTCTATATCTTCTTCTTCTTTTTCTATATCTTCTTCTTCTTCTTTTTCTATATCTTTTTCTTCTTCTTCTATATCTTCTTCTTCTTTTTCTTCTTCACTTCTTTTTTTTTTTTTTTAAGAAATGGAGCTATTTTTGAGCGTAATAAATAGCTGGTGGCGCATGGTGGAAGCGCCATTGTATGTGCTCCCTGGCAGTGGAAACACATAGACAGCAGGAGGTAAATTCAGCAGCAGTAGGAGGAGGAGGATGAGTGTGTGGCAGCAGGCAGTCAATGAGGCAGGCAGCGAGACATAATAGGCTGTGGTACCTAGCGGTGGTACCAGGCCGTAAATACACAGCATGAGGTTCCAGACAGCGGTCGTGAAGCCCACATCGTGTCCAATACACAACTGGGACAACATAGTTTTCAACCCGGATACCTCTAAAAATAATATCACAAAGTATTAAAAAGTATATATATATTTATTTTTTTTATAAAGAAATGCAGCTATTTTTGAGCGTAATAAATAGCTGGTGGCGCATGGTGGAAGCGCCATTGTATGTGCTCCCTGGCAGTGGAAACATACAGACAGCAGGAGGTAAATTCAGCAGCAGGAGGAGGAGGAGGAGGAGGAGGATGAGTGTGTGGCAGCAGGCAGTCAATGAGGCAGGCAGCGAGACATAATAGGCTGTGGTACCTAGCGGTGGTACCAGGCCATAAATACACAGCATGAGGTTCCAGACAGCGGTCGTGAAGCCCACATCGTGTCCAATACACAACTGGGACAACACAGTTTTTAACCCGGACACCTCTAAAAATAATATCACAAAGTATTAAAAAGTATATATATATATATATATTTTTTTTTTTTTTTAAGAAATGCAGCTATTTTTGAGCGTAATAAATAGCTGGTGGCGCATGGTGAAAGCGCCATTGTATGTGCTCCCTGGCAGTGGAAACACACAGACAGCAGGAGGTAAATTCAGCAGCAGGAGGAGGAGGAGGAGGAGGATGAGTGTGTGGCAGCAGGCAGTCAATGAGGCAGGCAGCGAGACATAATAGGCTGTGGTACCTAGCGGTGGTACCAGGCTGTAAATACACAGCATGAGGTTCCAGACAGCGGTCGTGAAGCCCACATTGTGTCCAATACACAACTGGGACAACACAGTTTTCAACCCGGACACCTCTAAAAATAATATCACAAAGTATTAAAAAGTATATATATATTTTTTTTTAAAGAAATGCAGCTATTGTTGAGCGTAATAAATAGCTGGTGGCGCATGGTGGAAGCGCCATTGTATGTGCTCCCTGGCAGTGGAAACACACAGACAGCAGGAGGTAAATTCAGCAGCAGGAGGAGGAGGAGGAGGAGGAGGAGGAGGATGAGTGTGTGGCAGCAGGCAGTCAATGAGGCAGGCAGCGAGACATAATAGGCTGTGGTACCTAGCGGTGGTACCAGGCCGTAAATACACAGCATGAGGTCCCAGACAGCGGTCGTGCAGCCCACATCGTGTCCAATACACAACTGGGACAACACAGTTTTCAACCCTGGCACCTCAGAAAAATGAAACCTTTTTTTTTAATTAAATTTTTTTTTTATACAGCAAATTACACAGATATAGCTATTGTTGGATGTAATAGCTGGTGGCAGAGTGGCAGCAGAAGGTAATTCTGTGTACCCTGGCAGTGGGAAACACAGACAGCAGCAGCAGGAGGAATGGAGGAGTAGTGTGAGTGTGGCAGCAGGCAGGCAGCGTGACATAATAGCCCTGGTACCTAGCGGTGATACCAGGGCTGTAAATAAACACAACAGGAGGTCCCAGACAGCGGTCGTGCAGCCCACATCGTGTCCAATACACAACTGGGACAACACAGTTTTCAACCCGGGCACCTCAGAAAAATTAAACCTTTTTTTTTTATTTAATGTTTTTTTTTTTACAGTAAATTACACAAATATAGCTATTGTTGGACGTAATAGCTGGTGGCAGAGTGGCAGCAGAAGGTAATTCTGTGTACCCTGGCAGTGGGAAACACAGACAGACATCAGCAGCAGGAGGAATGGAGGAGTAGTGTGAGTGTGGCAGCAGGCAGGCAGTGTGACATAATAGCCCTGGTACCTAGCGGTGATACCAGGGCTGTAAATAAACACAACAGGAGGTCCCAGACAGCGGTCGTGCAGCCCACATCGTGTCCAATACACAACTGGGACGACACAGTTTTCAACCCGGGCACCTCAGAAAAATTAAACCTTTTTTTTTTTATTTAATTTTTTTTTTTTTTACAGCAAATTACACAGATATAGCTATTGTTGGACGTAATAGCTGGTGGCAGAGTGGCAGCAGAAGGTAATTCTGTGTACCCTGGCAGTGGGAAACACAGACAGACAGCAGAAGGGCAGTACACAGCAGCCCACTGTAGGTGTAAAATGTGTGGCTGCAGGCGACGTAATAGTCAAAGTGAACCAGGCTGGCTTAGTGAGCAGGAGCCAGGAGGTGGTAAAGGGTGGTAAGGCATATTAACGATGGTTCCGGCACCCACTTCATGTCCCCCTCTCACCGACAACAGGGGCCAGGAACTCGCCTTCCACCCACGCCTGGTTCATCTTGAGAAACGTCAGTCTGTCCACAGACTTGTGGTACAGACGTGAGCGTTTCTCGGTGACCACGCCACCAGCTGCACTGAAGCAGCGCTCAGACAGCACGCTGGAAGGGGGACAGGACAGCACTTCCAGGGCGTACTGCGCTAGCTCGCTCCAGATCTCCAGGCGCTTGACCCAATACTCCATGGGATCAACAGGGGCATCGCTGTCAAGCCCGCTGTAGGACCCTATGTAGTCAGCCACCATGCGGGTCAGGCGCTGGCTGTGACCGGAGGAGGATGCTGCTGCATGCACCTCCTCTCTAGTCACTGCTGGAGCCTCTACAGTCCTGTAGAGCTCGTTGCTGAGAGACAGCAGGTCTGTGGTGCACTTGCTGCTGGATGCAGGCACCTGCTGCTGCCTCTGTGCTGGCTGGACAGGGGGGGTGGAAGGCTGGGGGAAGGCTTCCTCCAAGCGCTCAACAAGGGCCTGCTACAAGCTCCTTATTTGTTGCGCTGGGTCTCCTCCTGCTGGAGGCAGGAACTGGCTCAACTTCCCCTTGAAGCGCGGGTCCAACATCATGCTGATCCAGATGTCCTCCCTCTGCTTCATCTGGATCACCCTGGGATCCCTGCGCAGGCACCTCAGCATGTGTGCTGCCATTGGGAAGAGGCGGGCCACTTGTGCTGGCACATCGACGGCAGTGCTGTCCTCATCCTTCTCCTCTGCCGCCTCATCCTCTCTCCACCCCCGCACCAACTCAGCTGCACTGTGCTGATCCCCCTCATCAGCAGCAAGGTCAGGGACCTCCACCAAGTCCTCCTCCTCCTCCCCCTCAGAGGTGGACTGTGCAGCTGCATGCCGCTCCTGCTGGGCCAAGGCTGCCGCTCCCTGTTCCAGCAAAGCATCGAGGGCCCTGTCCAGCAGACAAACCAGGGGCACCCACTCGCACACCATAGCATGGTCCCTGCTCACCATGTTGGTGGCCTGCAGAAAGGGAGCCAGCACTAAGTACACCTGCTGCATGTGCCCCCAGTCGTCATCGGGGAAGATGGACGGGATGTTGCTGGTCTTGTCCCTTTTCTGAGCGGCGGACACAGTGGCCAGGGCAAGATACTGGTTGACAGCGTGCTTCTGTTCAACCAGACGCTCTAACATCGCCAGGGTGGAGTTCCAGCGAGTTGGAACGTCAAGGATCAGCCGATGGCGTGGAAGCTCCAGCTCATTTTGCACGTCTTCCAGGCTCGCAGAGGCTGCAGGCGAGCGCCAGAAGTGACGCACAACATTCCTTGCCGTTTCCAGCAGTTCGCCCATCCCCTGGTAGGTGCGCAAGAACTTCTGCACCACCAGGTTCAGCACGTGGGCAAGACAGGGGATGTGGGTCAGGTTTCCCCTGTCGATTGCGGCAACCAGATTGGCCCCATTGTCGGCCACCACCTCTCCGACTCTGAGGCCTCTGGGGGTCAGCCAACTCCTCTCCTGCTCCTGGAGTTTGGCCAACACATGGGTTGCCGTCAGTTTGGTCTTCCCAAGGCTGACCAACTGCAGCAGCGCTTGGCAGTGGCGTGGCTTCACGCTGCTGCTGAGGTGGGGGGTTTGGCCAGGTGTGCCGGAGGATGGCAGAGGATCGGAGGAACCTGCTGCAGTTCCCCTGACCCTGCGGGGTGGCACCACCCACTGTGTTGCTGCTGCTGCTGTGCCCGCTGCTGCTCTCCCATCCTCACCCCCTTCCACCAAGCTGACCCAGTGGACAGTGAAGGACAGGTAGCGGCCTGTCCCGAAGCAGCTGCTCCAGGAGTCCATGGTGACGTGGACCCTTTCACCAACCGCGTGCTCCAGCCCTCGCTCCACATTGGCCATCACAAAGCGGTGCAGTGCAGGCATGACCTGGCGGGCAAAGAAGTGTCTGTTGGGGAGCTGCCAGTCTGGGGCTGCACAAGCAAGCAGCGCACGCATGTCGCTTCCCTCCTGCACAAGCGTGTACGGCAGGAGTTGGGAGCACATGGCCCATGCCAGCAAGCCGTTCAGCTGCCGCACGCGACGGCTGCTGGGAGGCAGAGCCCTAACCACCCCCTGGAAGGACTCGCTGAAAAGGCTCTGGCGTCGCCTTTTGCTGGCACGGGAATCACTGGAGGTAGCAGAGGAGGCCACTGAGGACTGGCTGCCAGAACAGGCCTCAGTGTCGGCAGCAGGAGTTGCAGAGGGGGAAGGAGCAGTGCGTTTCCGCACTCCTGCTGTTGGTGCTGGAGGAGCAGGAGGGCGGGTGGCTGCTGTTGCTGCTGCTGCTGCTGAAGGCTGTGCAGTGGTGGGTGTGGTGCCACTGCCAGCGCCAGATGCCTTCAGCCTCTTGAACTCCTCATGCTGGTGGTAATGTTTAGCAGCAAGATGGTTCAGAAGAGAGCTGGTGCTGAACTTTAAGGGGTCTGCACCTCTGCTCAGCTTCCGCTGACAGTGGTTGCAAGTGGCGTACTTGCTGTCAACTGTGGGCATGGTGAAAAATTGCCAGATTGGTGACGTGAAATACCTCCTACGGACTGGAGCCGCTGCTGCCTGTCTCCCTGTGGTGGTGGTGGGGGGGGGCTTGGGTGCGGCTGGTGGTGGTACTGGCAGATGCTGCTGCTGCTGCTGCTGAGCCTGAGACACCAGCAGGCTGTGGGACCTGCCTACTGCTGCCAATGCTTGCAATGATGCACCTCCTTGCAAGGCCCACAAGCGCATCCTCCTCCTCCTCCTCAGAGCTGCTGATGATGACCTCCCCAGGAGCTGGGGGCACCCAGTCTTTGTCCGTGACAGTGTCATCATCATCATCATCCTCCCCCTCCTGAAACATGTCCTGCTGGGATGATGACCTCCCAAACTCCTCTCCTGATGCCTGGATGGGCTGCTTGACTGTCGCCACAGTCTTGCTGTCCAATCCCTCCTCCCCCAAAGTGCCCATCAGCATCTCCTCCTCAAAATCGCCAACAACAGCACACAATTCCCTCATGATGCCTGGGGTCAAAATACTGCTGAATGACAGGTCGCCAACTTGTGACAGTGAACTGGCCTCCTGGTGGTGGTGGTGAGGGTGGAGACCTCGGATACAGAGCTGATGGCGGGCTGCTCATCCTCCGTCATCAGTTGCACCACAGTGGCTGCATCCTTTTCCTCAATGGGACGTTTCCGACCCGGCTGGGGGAAAATAGGAGCAGGTACTACACGCTGCTGCTGCTGTGTCTCTGCAGCGTGAGTTGCAGATGGTCCTGCTGGGCGCCCAAGGCGTCCACGGCCAGTGGCTATAGGCGGAATGTTAGCCACTGACGCAGCTGCTGCTGCCGCGGAACTGTGCATGGTGGCGTGGCTTGCCACAATGCTGCTCCCTCTCCTCCTGATTCCCTTGCTGCCCTTCCCCTTGCCCAAACCGCGCTGGCTGCCACTTCCAGACATCTTAGATGTTTTGGGCGTAAACAAAAAAGTTTTTTAAAAGGGCGGGTGAAAAAGTGGGGTACTTTAATGGAGTGGGTTGGTGGGTGAGGTGACACTAATCACTAAGTGATTAGATCGCTAAGTGATTACTAGTACAGTACAAATACAAAATACAATAATCAGTAATCAGTGAGTGTGAACAGTGAACAGTGAGTGTGTCCCCTAGTACACTAGTACAACTAGAAAATACAATAATCAGTAGTAATCAGATGATTCAGTAGAAGGAAATAGAGTGTGTGTACTGTACACTACAGACAGTGCACGCACACACACACGCAGGAGCTATGAACAGTGACAGTGAGTCTCCCTAGTACAGTACAACTACAAAATACAATAATCAGTAGTAATTAAAGGACAACACAGGGTAGAATACACAGCAGAAATAGATGAGAAATAAACAGAGTACAGTCAGGAGGACAGCTGCCCACACAGGCAAGGCCCTGAGGCCTAAAGCTGTGTAAGCTTGCCTGCAGCAGCAGCTGTCTCTATGTAACACACAAACTACTAACTAAAATACAATCTCTATCTAGCTAACAACAATATAGGTGAGTATAGCAGGTGTATGTGAGCAAAAACGCTAGGTGATTGACCACAATAGAGCACTTGCTAAGCCAAAGCACAAAGGAGCAGATCTCTCTCTGTACAAGTCTCAAGCAAGGATGGAAAAACCTAACATGGCGGCCGCTATTTATAGGGTAGGGGCTGGCCAGGGTCCCCCTCTGTGATTGGCTGCCGTCAGAGGGTCTGGGAGCCCTCTGATTGGCTCTAAGGACATCAATCTGGGCTATGACGCTATTCGAGCTCGGTATTCGAGCTCGAATACCGCTGTTTGTTCGAATAGCTCGAATAGTGAATGGAATATTCAAGTGAACTCGAATAGCCCATTGGAATTGCTGCAGCTATTCGAGCTCAAATACAGAGCTCGAATAGCTGAAAAAGAGCTTGATTATTCGAGCTACCCGAATATTCGAGCTCTGCTGAGCATCCCTGCTTCACTATAAGACGAATAAGTGTGGAAAGTGTGCCGCTTGAACCCCTAAAACTGTAGGAGGAGTAGCATACAGAAAATGGGGGGCGCTAATAATAATAATAAGAAGAAGAACTAGATGGTGTCGTTTCTGAAGAAACCACAGGATGTTGGCTATGTGTCTGATTGAATTACAGCTGTTTACATTTTCCCATTGAAGTCAATAGGGAAAATCTGATTGGCTGTTTTTGGCCCCGCCCACTTTTAAACATTTTAATCCCAGTCCCCCTGTGACTGACTGTGCCAAGTTTGAAGTCCCTGCCAGTAACAGTAAAAGAATGACAGCAACTTATATATTGACATTGAATAGCAAAAAGTAACATTTGATTGGCTGATTTAAGCTCCACCCATTTTTCCTAAATTTTAACAAAAAACACCATGTCATGGTCTGTGCCAAGTTTTGGACCTCTGGCTTTAAAACTGTGAGAGTCGCAGTATTTAAAAGTTTTACATTGAAGTGCATAGGTGAAATTTGATTGGCTGTTTGTGGCTCCGCCCTCTTTTCCTATTTTTTTAACCGCAGTCACCCAGTGAGTAACTGAGCCAAGTTTGGGACACCTAGCATTTAAACTGTGATAATAGCAGCATTTTTTCATTTTTCATTAAGGTCAATGGGTGAAATCTGATTGGCTGTTGTTACCCCGCCCCCTTTTTTCACTATTTGTGAACCACAGTCACCCAGTGACTAACACTCCAAAGTTTGTGAATGCTGGCATTTAACGTGTAAAAATGGCAGCAAGTGACCCAAGTTTGGAGAGTCTAACTTCAAAGCTGTATGAGTGGCAGAAGTTTCAAATTTTCCAATGAAAGTCTATGGGAAAAATGGGTTCTTTGGGGGGTCCGCCACAGGGGTTTGGACGGTGGGATTGCTTAACAAAGCAGAAGCAACCTATTCGGGTATGAGCTGAACAAGTGTGCAAAGTTTCGGAATTATACTCCTAAAACTCTGGGAGGAGTAGCGTATGGAAAATTGCTAAATTTTCATTGGCCGCTGGTAGCTCCACCCACTTTGGGGTGCCCCCCCAAATACATATTTGGGGTGACACCAACAATATGTGGTCCGAGTATGGGGAGTGTAGCTTCAAAATTGTACGAGTGGCAGCGATTCCGCACCTGTCAAAGTCAATACGAAAAAAGGGGTCTTCTGTGGTCCGTCGCAGGGGCCCGGAAGGTGGGATCGCTTAATAAAGCACAAGCAACATACTTCGCTATAAGACGAATAAGTGTGGCAAGTTTGGCGCATGTACCCCTAAAACTGTAGGAGGAGTAGCGTATAGAAAATGGGGGGCGCTGATAATAATAATAAGAAGAACTAGATGGTGTCGTTTCTGAAGAAACCACAGGATGTTGGCTATGTGTCTGATTGGCTGTATGTGGCTCCACCCACCTTGCCAAATTTTAACCCCAGTCACCCAGTGACCCAGGGTGCCAAGTCTGGGAACTCTGGCTTTAATACGTGAGAATTACAGCTGTTTACATTTCCCATTGAAGTCAATAGGGAAAATATGATTGGCTATTTTTGTCCCCGCCCACTTTTCAAATTTTAATCTCAGCCCCCCTGTGACTGACTATGCCTAGTTTGAAGTCCCTGCCAGTAACAGTAAAAGAATGACAGCAACTTATATATTGACATTGAATAGCAATAGGTAACATTTGATTGGCTGTTTTAAGCTCCGCCCATTATTCTAAATTTTAAAATTCAACACCATGTCATGGTCTGTGCCAAGTTTTGGACCTCTGGCTTTAAAACTGTGAGAGTGGCAGTATTTGAAAGTTTTACATTGAAGTGCATAGGTGAAATTTGATTGGATGTTAGTGGCTCTGCCCACCTTTCCTGTTTTTGACGGCAGTCACCCAGTGAATAACTGAGCCAAATTTGGGACACCTAGCATTTAAACTGTGATTATAGCAGTGGTTTATCATTTTTCATTAAGGTCAATGGCTGAAATCTGATTGGCTGTTGTTGCCCCGCCCCCTTTTTTTTCCTAATTGTGAACCACAGTCACCCAGTGACTAACACTCCAAAGTTTGTGAATGCTGGCATTTAACGTGTAAAAATGGCAGCAGTTTTATATTTTTCTATTGAAAATCAATGAATGAAATTTGATTGATTGCTGGTGGCTACACCCACTTTTTCAGAACTTGAAGTGGAAACCCCCAGGGACCACATTTGCGATATTCAAGGTCCCTGACATCAATATTGTGAGAATGGCAGCCTTTTTAATTGTTCCCATTTAAATCAAGCAAAGAAATCTGATTGGTCGGTTCTGGCTCCGCCCACTTTTATGTATTTTGAGTGTTGACGTATAACATAAAATCTGATTCTGCCATGCCGGAAAGTTCTATCTGCTTCCACCGAGCCCCTCTTGTGATGTCATTGAAGTGATGTCATAATAGCCCCATGTGTACCTCTGGTGATGTCAGGGAAGTGATGTCATAATAGCCGTGTGTGTATATAAGCAGAGGTTGAGAATTGAGAGGCTCACTTTTGTCTCCACTTGCACAAGTGAAGACAATTGATTTTTCTCTCGAGCAATTTACTCATTAGTGAGATTCTCATTGGTGAACTATGTTGCGCTGCTGTAAAAGGCATCGCAAAATGAACCTCAGGCTTGAGGTTCAGCAGCCCTCTGTACAGCCTGCTGCCAATGCTGACCCAGAGCCACAACCACCAGCTAGGGGAACAGCCCAGGCAGCTGTGCGTTCTATCAGGGCTTTCTTGGGCAGACTGTTCTACTGCTGTAGACCTGCCCCATCTACCGGGCGTTCTGCATTAGCACTGGAATATGTGGTATTGGATGATTCCGGTCATGTGGTGGAGGGAGTAGCTGGGGACCCAGCACCGGGATATCAGATATCGGTTATTTCACCTTATGTGGAGGAAGCAGAAGAGGCTGATGATTCTGGTCATGTGGTGGAGGAAGTAGCTGGGGAACCAGCGCCGGGATATCAGTTATCGGATGTCTCCCCCTTGGATGTTGACGAAGCAGAAGAAGCTGATGATTCCGGTCATGTGGTGGAGGAAGTAGCTGGGAAACCAGCGCCGGGATATCAGTTGTTGGATGTTTCACCTTTTGTGGATGTGGACTTAGTAGCTGATGATTCTGGTCATGTGGTGGAGGAAGTAGCTGGGGAACCAGCGCCAGGATGTCAGCTTTCTGATGTTTCACCTCGTGTGGATGTGAAGGAGAAGGAAGAGGCTGATGATTCCGGTCATGTGGTGGAGGAAGTAGCTGGGAAACCAGCGCCGGGATATCAGTTATCGGATATCTCCCCCTTGAATGTTGACGAAGCAGAAGAAGCTGATGATTCTGGTCATGTGGAGGAGGAAGTAGCTGGGGAACAAGCGCCGGGATATCAGTTGTCGGATGTTTCACCTATTGTGGATGTGGAGTTAGGAGCTGATAATTCTGGTCATGTGGTGGAGGAAGTAGCTGGGGAACCAGCGCCAGGATATCAGCTTTCTGATGTTTTACCTCGTGTGGATGTGGAGGAGAAGGAAGAGGCTGATGATTCCGGTCATGTGGTGGAGGAAGTAGCTGGGGAATCAGCGCCGGGATATCAGTTATCGGATGTCTCCCCCTTGGATGTTGACGAAGCGAAAGAAGCTGATGATTCCGGTTATGTGGTGGAGGAAGTAGCTGGGGAACCAGCACTGGGATATCAGTTGTCGGATGCTTCAGCTTTTGTTGATGTGGACTTAGGAGCTGATGATTCCGGTCATGTGGTGGAGGTAGTAGCTGGGGAACCAGCGCCGGGATATCAGCTTTCTGGTGTTTCACCTCGTGTGGATGTGAAGGAGGGAGGAAGAAGCTGATGATTCCGGTCATGTGGTGGAGGAAGTAGCTGGGGAACCAGCGTCGGGATATCAGTTGTCGGATATCTCCCTCTTGGATGTTGACGAAGCAGAAGAAGCTGATGATTCCGGTCATGTGGTGGAGGAAGTAGCTGGGGAACCAGCGCCGGGATATCAGTAGTTGGATGTTTCACCTTTTGTGGATGTGGACTTAAGAGCTGATGATTCTGGTCATGTGGTGGAGTAGGTAGCTGGGGAACCAGCGCCAGGATATCAGCTTTCTGATATTTCACCTCGTGTGGATGTGGAGGAGAAGGAAGAGGCTGATGATTCCGGTCATGTGGTGGAGGAAGTAGCTGGGGAACCAGCGCCGGGATATCAGTTATCGGTTGTCTCCCCATTGGATGTTGACGAAGCGGAAGAAGCTGATGATTCCGGTCATGTGGTGGAGGAAGTAGCTTAGGAACCAGCGCCGGGATATCAGTTGTCGGATGTTTCACCTTTTGTGGATTTGGACTTAGGAGCTGATGATTCTGGTCATGTGGTGGAGGAAGTAGCTGGGGAACCAGCGCCAGGATATCAGCTTTCTGATGTTTCACCTCGTGTGGATGTGGAGGAGAAGGAAGAGGCTGATGATTCCGGTCATGTGATGGAGGAAGTAGCTGGGGAACCAGCGTCGGGATATCAGTTGTCGGATATCTCCCTCTTGGATGTTGACGAAGCAAAAGAAGCTGATGATTGCGGTCATGTGGTGGAGGAAGTAGCTGGGGAACCAGCGCCGGGATATCAGTTGTCGGATGTTTCACCTTTTGTGGATGTGGACTTAGGAGCTGATGATTCTGGTCATGTGGTGGAGGAAGTAGCTGGGGAACCAGCGCCAGGATATCAGCTTTCTGATGTTTCACCTCGTGTGGATGTGGAGGAGAAGGAAGAGGCTGATGATTCCGGTCATGTGGTGGAGGAAGTAGCTGGGGAACCAGCGCCGGGATATCAGTTATCGGATGTCTCCCCCTTGGATGTTGGCAAAGTGGAAGAAGCTGATGATTCCGGTCATGTGGTGGAGGAAGTAGCTGGGGAACCAGCGCCGGGATATCAGCTTTCTGATGTTTCACCTCGTGTGGATGTGGAGGAGAAGGAAGAGGCTGATGATTCCGGTCATGTGGTGGAGGAAGTAGCTGGGGAACCAGCGCCGGGATATCAGTTATCGGATGTCTCCCCCTTGGATGTTGACGAAGCGGAAGAAGCTGATGATTCCGGTCATGTGGTGGAGGAAGTAGCTTAGGAACCAGCGCCGGGATATCAGTTGTCGGATGCTTCAGCTTTTGTTGATGTGGACTTAGGAGCTGATGATTCTGGTCATGTGGTGGAGGAAGTAGCTGGGGAACCAGCGCCAGGATATCAGCTTTCTGATGTTTCACCTCGTGTGGATGTGGAGGAGAAGAAAGAGGCTGATGATTCCGGTCATGTGGTGGAGGAAGTAGCTGGGGAACCAGCGCCGGGATATCAGCTTTCTGGTGTTTCACCTCGTGTGGATGTGAAGGAGAAGGAAGAAGCTGATGATTCTGGTCATGTGGTGGAGGAAGTAGCTGGGGAACCAGCGCCGGGATATCAGCTTTTTGATGTTTCACCTCGTGTGGATGTGAAGGAGAAGGAAGAAGCTGATGATTCCGGTCATGTGGTGGAGGAAGTAGCTGGGGAACCAGCGTCGGGATATCAGTTGTCGGATATCTCCCTCTTCGATGTTGACGAAGCAGAAGAAGCTGATGATTGCGGTCATGTGGTGGAGGAAGTAGCTGGGGAACCAGCGCCGGGATATCAGTTGTCGGATGTTTCACCTTTTGTGGATGTGGACTTAGGAGCTGATGATTCTGGTCATGTGGTGGAGGAAGTAGCTGGGGAACCAGCGCCGGATATCAGCTTTCTGATGTTTCACCTCATGTGGATGTGGAGGAGAAGGAAGAGGCTGATGATTCCGGTCATGTGGTGGAGGAAGTAGCTGGGGAACCAGCGCCGGGATATCAGTTATCGGATGTCTCCCCCTTGGATGTTGGCAAAGTGGAAGAAGCTGATGATTCCGGTCATGTGGTGGAGGAAGTAGCTGGGGAACCAGCGCCGGGATATCAGTTGTTGGATGCTTCAGCTTTTGTCGATGTGGACTTGGGAGCTGATGATTCCGGTTATGTGGTGAAGGTAGTAGCTGGGGAACCAGCACCGGGATATCAGCTTTCTGATGTTTCACCTCGTGTGGCGAGGGAGGAAGAAGCTGGCCCGAGTGGAATCCAGACCATCAGGAAGCCACTGACTTAGGCAGCTTCAACTTCCATAAACTTCTTGAAGAGGGGTCATTTGGCAAGGTTTACCCTGCTTCCCACCGAGCCAGAGACCAACAGCCGGTCATTAAAATGGTCAAGAAAAGGCCATTTATAAAGTATAATGACCCTGAGGAAATATTCATGGAGTGTCAGGTCTTGAAGACCCTTGGGAAGGGTCCCTTTATCACCCAGCTCTATGGTACATTCCAGTCAAAGAATTACCTCTGCTTTGCCATGGAGTACCTGAGCGGGGGAGATCTGATGACACTTCTAGATGTTGCTGACATGCCATTTGAAATTACGACCCTGAGACTGTTTGCTGCGCAGATGGTTATCGGCCTGGAGTACATCCACTCCAAGGGTGTCATCCACAGAGACATCAAGCCGGAAAACATCCTCCTGGACGGAGTCGGGAATATAAAGATTGCTGACTTCGGCCTGGCAGTGCAAGATGTCTTTGGGGATGACATGGTTGAAGGATGTAATGGGAGCTTGCACTATATGGCCCCGGAGGTGTTCCTAGAGATGGACTACGACCACTCAGTAGACTTCTTCTCTACGGGAATCATGCTTTTTTTGATGGCATGCCTCAAACACCCATTCATGGAGGAGTGGGAGGAGGATGAGGCTGTTATCAAAAACTCCATTTATTACAATTATCCAGACTACCCGCCGGAGATGGACCCCACACTGAAAGACTTCCTGGAGAAGCTACTGTGTAAAAACCAGGAAGTGCGTAAAGATCAGATGAAAAACCTGAGGGAAGAACCGTTCTTCATTTCCATAGACTGGAAGGCTGTTGAGTCCGGAGAGGTGCGGCCCCCATTCCGTGTGGAACCACCATAGGAAGAGCCGAGAGAGACCCCTACTCACTTGGACAACAACAACACCAGTATTATAATAAAAAATCCATAGAGATAAGACGGTGCACCATCCGTAATGCTTCGGATGAAGCGAGTGATCGCGAAACGGCTGTCAGGCCGTCACTTGTATGCTGCTTGTTAACCCTGTGATGGTGATTGTGGGCAAATAAATCTTGCAGCATTACGGATGGTGCACCGTCTTATCTCTATGGATTTTTGAATATTGTTTCTTGTGTGCACATCACGGAAAGGCCCGGTCACCTTAATGGTCCGTTTTTGGTGCATTTAGTGCCGACACCAAAAAGTCCTCAAGTCCAGTATTATAATTGTTACATAGCTATAATAAAATGTGTAAAAATGACAGCAGTTTTATTGTTTTCTATTAAAAATCAATAAATGAAATTTGATTGGTTGCGGGTGGCTCAGCCCACTTTTTCTAAACTTGGAGTGAAAACCCCCAGCGACCACATTTGCGATATTCGAGGGCCCTGACATCAATATTGTGAGAATGGCAACCTTTTTAATTTTTCCCATTTAAATCAATCAAAGAAATCTGATTGGTCGGTTTTGGCTCTGCCCACTTTATGAATTTTAATCCCAGTCCCCCAGTGACCAACTGTGCCAAGTGTCAGGACCCTGCCACTAACCGTCTAAGAGCAGCAGCAATGTTTTTTATTTTTCCCTTTTAAACTAATGGCTGAAATTGTATTGGCTGTAGTAGACTCCGCCCACTTTTTATAAATTTTAAACCCAGTCACCCAGTGACCCACTCTGCCAAGTCTGGGAACTCTTGCTTTAATACTGTGAGAATTACAGCGGTTTACATTTTCCCATTGAAGTCAATAGGGTAAATCTGATTGGTTGTTTGTGGCTCCGCCCACTTTTTTGGGTCCCCAAAATGTGACAGAATGTTTCAGCTTCACCCAATGACCAAGTGACCCAAGTTTGGTGAGGCGGTTGTCAGTCTGAACTGGATCACTGAGGGGAGAGCATTGACTGTTGGAGCTCTGCTCAAAGGACCTATCCATGGTGTGCCTGTCCGACCATCAGTGCAGGAGGAGCGGAGATAGTCCGAACTTTAAGGCCCTGCATAGGCCTTTCGTCGGCAGGAGCCTACCTTGCAGGCCGGCTGTCTCAGGATGGAGCAGCCGGCTCCAAAGCACCCTAATCCTACTGGCTTGGGAAGGGGAGGAACATTGACTGTGGAGGACACTGTAGCTTGGGTGCACGCAGTTGATGGATGCTGTTTCTTGATAAAAACTTTGAAGTTCCAGCTAAAGAATGCAATCTTTCGCTACGGAGTGAAATGGCAATCAAGCTTTCTGAATATGGACCCTGAACTGGTAAGCAGGGCCGGTTTAAGCAACAATGGGGCCCCAGGGCAAAATAAACCTGGAGGGCCCCCCCAACAGATACCCTGGAGCAAAAATTGGCATTAAGTGACCTTTTTTGCAGCTGGTATATTCAGGGTTTGAAGCCCCAATCGGTCGGAGCTCCACATTCTGGCTACCCCAGCCTGCATGGGGGACAAGGGGTTAAAAAGTTTCAGGAGGGGGGACCCCACATAATTAAAAAAAAATTCCCACACTCTAAACATAAAAAAAATTTGGGAAAATAGGAAAAAAATGCCAGGGATCTTCATACAGCCATATTGCGGCTGTATAGCGATCCCTGGCCAAAGTGCTGCGGCTGCGTATGGACCCCCTGGATACACCCGTCAGGAAATTTATTGCTCTTTCTTTTGATACATGTAAAATTACACTACCGTTAGGTTTGCTACTAAAATTGACATTTGCCACATTTAAAAGTATACTTTTTTCCTTCGAAACTTTAAAATCGATTTTCTCAAAAACTATAAGGTCTTTTTGAAAAATTGTTTTTTTCCTCTTATCTTATTCCCAATGATCTCCTCAACATATCCTGCAAATTTAGGGTTTCTAAAATTTAAGGTGGATTTGCTATTAACCATTAAATTTGGCTGGTTTTTAAATGTGTATTTTTTTTCCTTTGAAACTTTAAAATCGATTTTCTCAAAAACTATAATGTCGATTTGAATTTTTTTCCTCTTGTAGCCACTGGGGGCCCCTACAAGCTCTGGGGCCCTGAGGCAGCTGCCTCCTTTGCCTCTATGGTAGCGCCGGCCATGGGGAGCTCTGTATGGCTGATATTGTGGTGAAACCCCTCCCACAGTATGATGTTAGGACCATGGTTCTGACATCACACTGTGGGAGCCTTGTTGTATTGTGGGAAATAACAGCTGTTTACAGCTGTTTTCAACTGCCAAAAAAGCAAGCAGCATCTTCTTCCACTGACATCACCTGCCAGCAGTAAAAATGTCACCATGTGATAAATGTCAGAAAATAATTAATAATAATGTAAATCAGGGAGAGGAAAGATTTTACAATGGGCAAACACTGACTAAATCATTTATACATAATTATTCATTAATTTCACTGTAGTTCCTCTTTAAAATCAATAATTCAGTGCTTGCACAATTCAGAATGTTATGCTGCTACACCCACTGTTCAGAAATCTTCAGTGTTCAGTCACTGAAAGGCAATAAAAATCAAGGCTTACCAGCCCATATCGGCCCCAGTCACAAGACTGCATCGGTGTGCTGACGCAGCTAGCAAAGTGCAAGCTACGTGCAGCAAAAAAAAAAAATTAAACAAATCGGCCCAGCAGGGCCGGAGAAAACCTCCTGCGCGGCTTACCCCGAACTACGTTCAGGGTTACCGCCAAGGAGGTTAACAGTGCAAGAATGGCACCAATTAAATATTCCCCTTGAAAATCAATAGGTGAATTTTGATAGGCTTTTGTAGGCTCCACCCACTTCTCTGAATATTAATCCCAGTCGCCCAGTGACCAACTGTGCAAAGTTTGAGATCCCTATCATTAACAGTGTAAGAATGGCTGCAGTTTACATTTAACCAGTGAAATTTGTATTTGTCTCCGCCCACTTTTTGGTTATAGGGATAAAAGGTATCCCATATGTTATTCCAGGTAATGTACTATGTGTGTGCTAAATTTCATTCAAATCCGCTCAGCCATTGTTGCGTGAGTGAGTAACAAACATCCAAACTTTCGCATTTAAAATATTATTGAGATTAGTGAGATTAAAATCCATATTTCATATGTTATTTATAACTCACTGTATTGGTCTGAATGGGTTAGGGCCTGTTTCCCCTACACGCGGATACTGGATGCAGAAAAACTGACTCCAATGAATGTCTATGTCTACAATGGCGTAGTGGTTAGCGCTCTCGCCTTGCATCGCTGGGTCCCCGGTTTGAATCCCAGCCAGGTCAAGGAGTTTGCAGGTTCTCCTCGTGTCTGCGCGGGTTAATTGGCTTCCACCTAAAGATTTGGCCCTAGACTATGATACATACACTACACGATAGATACATACATAGACACATGACTATTGTAGGGATTAGATTGTGAACCCCTCTGAGGGACAGTTAGTGACAAAAAAATTTAAAACAATATATAGTCTGTACAGTGCTGCGTAATATGTCGGTTCTATATAAATAATAAAATAAAATAAATAAATGGGCCTTTTTCGACTAAACGCGATTTTTCTGATGCAGATTTCCAATAGGCATTCATTGGAGTCAGTTTTCTGCACCCAGAATCCGCGTGTAGTGGAAACAGGCCCTTAGTGTTGGTCAAGACATACATGGGATTCTGTGAGAGGCCTGTCCATGGACCACAGACCTGCCACAGATGTCCAGGGAATCGTTTACAAAAACCATATGCAGTCTTGTGACTCGGGCTGATATGGGCTGGTAAGCCTTGATTTTTATTGCCTCTCGGTGACTGGACACTGAAGTTTTCTGAACAGCGGGTATAGCAGCATAACATTCTGAATTGTGCAAGTATTGAATTACTGATGATTATTATTACTGTTGGACTGGTCATTTACTCAGCTGCTTTTTGAACTCTGTGGCTGGCGTTGATTCACATTTTAATTCTGTCATTACTTAGAATTAAACTATAAAAATAATGTTTTGCACAAATACCCTTTTAAACGATATATATTTTATACAGGCAATAATTTTTTCAAACAAAATGTGTCAAAGTTCACTGGGCACTGCAACATGTTACAGTTCAGCATCTACAATATAAACAATATTCCACTGTTTCCTGGGCTGGGAATTGTGTGTAATCTGAAGCTTGCAGCCCTCACTTGGGTATTACTGCACAACTAAGGATGCAATAAGAGAGCAGTCCGGAAGCGGCCTGCGTATATGCGTGACGTCACGGTGACACATGCGCAGAGCACTCCTGGATGCGGTGGCAAGCAGTAGTGGCCAGCACTGATGCGCAACCAAGCCGACAGGAAGACGGGCCCAGAATGCAATTACAGGTACCGTAGGGGGCAGAAAGGAGAACAAGGGGCGCGGTGACCATCAGGACAGCTCACCATACATGCCTGCTCCCCCCGTTTCTCATCTTCATTTGGGCTCTGGTACCCTTTAAACACACTTAGTTGTTTATGTACAATGGCCTCAATTCACTAAGATCATGCTGGAGATAATAAGGCAAGAGAAAATTTGCCCCCACACAGTGAGAGAGTTATCTTATCTATTCATTCCTTAAGTTACCTCCTCTGTAGTTAAATTACCTCCTCTGTAAAAAGTTACCTCCTCTGCAGTTATTTTCACACGCAGTTAATTAACAGCCTGTCTTTAACTTTAGAATTCTGGCGTTATTTTAAGGATTGAAGAGTTAACTTTAGAGATTTCACCTTAACTTAAAGACAGAAGAGTTAACTTTAGGTTTGCCTGAGGTAAAATGTTTCCTGAATACTACATGCCTTATCACCATGGTGATAACTCTAGAAACGTTATTAAAGACAGGAGATAAGCTTAGTGAATTGAGGCCAATGCCAGTTTTACATCTTTGTCCCATTTCCTCTGTGTTTGCACTTTTTAGATATTATCTTTGTTCAAATCTGTATGGCGGCTCAAGTAGTATTAGCATTAGAGAAATAAATGTCACTAGTGTTGTTTTTATGTCTTTTCATTGGCGTGAAACATAATGAAATATGAAATCATAGGTGGGGAAAAGTAACTCCCTAACTTTAATCAACCTAATGAAGGATGTAATTAGAGTCAGCTGTTTGAATACAACTAGGTCTGATTTCAGAAAGCCTCATCCACTATAATTTTCAAGTAATTAAACCCTTTGCCAGCAAAAGTCAAGTAGGCAAAATATAGATTCATAGAGGTATGTTGTACCAGAAATATTTATAAAGACTACTGAGAAAGTTGCTGAACCCTACCAGGCCAGGTTGTGTTTCAAACCAGTTTTGACAGACTCTTAGCCCAATATAAAACCTAATTTACGGCCTCACATGAAAGAAAGGATCTGTGGATCACGGCAAAGTTAATTTGTGGGGAGCACTTAAGATAGCCATACATTTATCAGTTTTTCTGTACTGTGTATGGTCATCAAATCTGCCAGAAATCCATTGGCCCAACATGTTGTAATAATCAAATTTTAATTGAATTTGACCCAAACAGAACAGAAATTTTATTTCGATTGGTGTAAAGTAAGAGGGAGCAGATGATTAACAGGCAAAAGCATTACATTTCATTGAACAATGCAATGCTCTGATGGTTACATTTTCATTGATTCCTGATGAAATCTATTAAAGATGGATGTGCTGCATGTGGTAAGAATTGATTCCTCACTTATTCCGATTGACAAAGAATTGACAGGTTTGCCACAATGAGTGTAAATCTGTAACTGTATACAGGGGCGTAGCAATAGGGGGTGCAGCGGTAGCGACCGCATCGGGGCCCTTGGGCCATAGGGGCCCAGTAGGGCCCTCCCTCAACCACAGTATTAGCTCTCTATTGGTCCTGTGCTCATAATAAACACTTCTATAGATACTTTGAATAGTGATAATCCTTAACAAACTCCTCCCCATCCCCTTCTTGCACCTCTGACACTGTAGTTGCCATTGGCAGGTTTTGGTGCACCGTATCAATTGTTATGTATAGAGTGCTTGTGGGGCCCCATTGTAAGACTTGCATCGGGGCCCACAGCTCCTTAGCTACGCCACTGACTGTATAGCTAACTGGTGCGTTCACATTATACATATTGCCCCATGTGACAGCACTGCACAAACAATTGTTTGGGCACATTTACATCTCTGCCTTCTAACAGGTCATGTTATCTTAACACGCTTTCTACAGTGTGTTTTTGGAGAACCCCTGTAAACACATAACATAACAATTTCAGGGTATCTGGTCGATATACAGTAACTTGGGTGACGAATCCCAGGAACCAGGTAAGGAAAAAGGAATCAGAAAAAAACAGGAAAACCAGATAGTGTAGTATTTCTAGGCAATGAAATAATGTGTGAAACAAATACTACTTACAAACCTGGGTTGCTATTAGGCAATGACAGTATTAGGCAGGTGGAGAATTCCATCTCCACGTGAATTGGGTATCCTCTTCAGGATAGATTGTGTTGCACTCCAGAAAGGAGGGGGGGGGGGGCTTGTACACAAAATGGGAGGAGGTGCCCTAATGTAGTATACAATAGGTAAACGTGAGTTATGAAACAGTCTTTCCTCAGGTAGGAGGTTTAAGGAGAATAATTTTATTGGACACAGAAAATGATGATGTGATGTGTGTGCTTCCTCAGGTCTCCATGATAGGTACTCCCAGCCTGTGTGTGGCAAGCATAGTAAAATATGGTGGTGGCAGTATGATGATACAAGGATGTCACACTGACAGAAGGGCTGCTTTGCATTTATTACGGGGACGGTGAACCATGAAAACTTTAACAATGTCATGCCATCAGCTTTTCACACCTTGAAGGTAGCACATTGGCCCATACATTGAAGGTAACACACAGCTGTCACATGCAGCAAGGTGATTTGTACTAACACGGAAATCAGAATAGCTGGAAAACTTACATCATACTTGAGTCAAGAATAATTAAATGCCACCAAAAATCTAATCAACAGCTGCAAAACGTTTTTCAATTGGTCGTTGACAATGAAAGGAGTTTTAAGAAATGCAAAGACAAAAATACAGGCAAAAATGTTTACAATGACCATTCAGCTGCATTACAAAGCCTAAACTAAAGGCATGAGACTAGGATAGGAACACTAGACTATTATAATGGTGTCATATTGTAAGTTAATAACATGATTAAATGCTAAAGAAGATGTCAGCACAATATAAGTACAATGTACATACACTATAATATATTTTTTAGGAAAATGTATAACATATTTTGGTGGCTTTTTAAATGAATTAAAATAAAATTCTATTTAAATTAAATAAGACTATCACACTTTCAGAAGTGCTATTTATTTATTTATTTATTTGTTGTATTTATAAAGCGCCAACATATTACGCAGCGCTGGACATTAATTTAGGTTACAGACAATATTTAGGGGTGACATACAGCAATATGACAATACAGGAATACAAGAAAACCAGATCACACAGCACAGTATGAGTACCAGGTAATGCTTAGTCAGTCACTGGATGGGAGCATGGAGTTAGGAAAGTTAGGTTCACTCAAATGCAAATGCTATAATGCTATAATGTAATAGTACCTGCATAGTTTCAATTTTGAGCTCAGTTTTAAAGCAATATACACTCACCTAAAGGATTATTAGGAACACCATAGTAATACGTTGTTTGAAACCCTTTCGCCTTCAGAACTGCCTTAATTGTACACAGCATTGATTCAACAAGGTGCTGAAAGCATTCTTTAGAAATCTTGGCCCATATTGACAGGATAGCATCTTGCAGTTGATGGAGATTTGTGGGATGCACATCCAGGGCATGAAGCTCCCGTTCCATCACATCCCAAAGATGCTCTACTGGGTTGAGATATGGTGACTGTGTGGGCCATTTTAGTGCAGTGAACTCATTGTCATGTTCAACCAATTTGACATGATTCAAGCTTTGTGACATGGTGCATTAGCCTGTTGGAAGTAGCCATCAGAGGATGGGTACCTGGTGGTCATGAAGGGATGGACATGGTCAGAAACAATGCTCAGATAGTCCGTGGCATTTAAACTATGTCCAATTGGCACTAAGTGACCTAAAGTGTGCCAAGAAAACATCCCCCCACACCATTACACCACCAGCCTGCACAGTGGCAATAAGGCATGATGGATCCATGTTCTCATTCTGTTTATGCCAAATTCTGATTCTATCGAGACTCATCAGACCAGGCAACATTTTTCCAGTCTTCAACTGTGCAATTTTGGTGAGCTTGTGCAAATTGTAGCCTCTTTTTCCTATTTGTAGTGGAGATGAGTGATACCCGGTGGGGTCTTCTGCTGTTGTAGCCCATCCGCCTGAAGGTTGTGCATGTTGTGGCTTCACAAATGCTTTGCTGCATACCTCGGTTGTAACGAGTGATTATTTCAGTCAACATTGCTCTTCTATCAGCTTGAATCAGTTAGCCCATTCTCCTCTGACCTCTAGCATCAACAAGGCATTTTCGCCCGCATACTGGATGTTTTCCCGTTTTCACACCATTCTTTGTAAACCCTAGAAAAAGTTGTGCGTAAAAATCCCAGTAACTGAGCAGATTGTTAAATACTCAGACCAGCCCGTCTGGCACCAACAACTATGCCACACTCAAAATTGCTTAAATCACCTTTCTTTTCCATTCTGACATCCAGTTTGGAGTTCAGGAGATTGTCTTGACCAGGACCACACCCCTAAGTGCATTGAAGCAACTGCCATGTGAGTGGTTGATTAGATAATTGCATTAATGTGAAATTGAACAGTTGTTCCTAATAATCCTTTAGGTGAGTGTAGGTTCTTAAATTAGAGCAGACCTGAAGTTATGTAAAAAAAAAATTGCAGATACTTACCTTGTTACCTCGCTAATGGGAAGCTCCCCATATTTTAGTATACCATACCATCCCAGTGCTGGGTCCCACTAAACATATTCAACCCAGCAGGTCGAATATGTTTATTCAGTGTTAGAGCATAGCTGTGGATGAGCATGTCCATAGTGCACATGGGTGAATCCAGTTTGGGCAGGCCCAATAGAACAAAGGTGCTTATGCACAGCTTTTTGCCTTCGTGCACAACCACCCTTGTTCTACTGGGCCTGCCCAAACCATACTAGTGCATGCAGAAATAGCCTTGTGTGTGCATGGTCCCGCTCACAACCTAAACAATCTGAGGGACCCAGCACTGGAATAGTAAGGTGTAAGATGATACAGGGAGCCTCTGGGCTAACCAGAGCTTTCCCACTGCCGAGGTAAGTATCTATATTTTTTTGTTAAAGAGAACACGAGGCAGGTATTTTAAATCTTAAGAGGACACAGAGGCATGTTCTGTGCATAATCACATGCCTCTGTGTCTCTGTATTGCTGCCTCTAGTCCTCCCCTCCCCCCCCCCCGCAGGGTCGGCGCTACCATAGAGGCAAAGGGGGCAATTGCCCCAGGGCCCCAGAGATTGTAGGGGCCCCCAGTGGCTACAAGAGGAAAAAAAAAATTTCAAAGGGCCTTATAGTTTTTGAGAAAATCGATTTTAAAGCTTTAAAGGAAAAAAAATACACATTTAAAAACCTGCCGACTTTAATGGTTAATAGCAAATCCACCTTAGTGGACTTCCGAGGCCAAAATCTGCCCCCAAAACGTAAAAAAGTTAACTACCTGCCTGACTTTGTAAGCCACGGAGGACGCCGTCTGCGCCCTCCGTGCCGTTCCGCCTGGTCCCCTTTGCTCAATAGCCCCCCAAAAGGCTGCGACCCCACGGTCCGGGTCGGTATCTGCAGCCTGCATAAAGATGGCCGCCGGAGCTGGCCACGGCTGCGCAGTCCGCATAGCCACTACTGCGGCTGCGCAGCTCTAGGGCCAACCCCCCGATCCACGTAACAGGCAGCGTGGATCAGAGTGTTGGCCCTAGAGCTGCGCAGCCGCAGTAGCGGCTATGCGGACTGCACAGCCGTGGCCAGCTCCGGCGGCCATCTTTATGCAGGCTGCAGATACTGACCCGGACCGTGGGGTCGCAGCCTTTTGGGGGGCTATTGAACAGAGGGGACCAGGCGGAACGGCACGGAGGGCGCGGATGGCGTCCTCCGTGCCTTACAAAGTCATGCAGGTAGTTAACTTTTTTTACGTTTTGGGGGCAGATTTTGGCCTCGGAAGTCCTTTAAATGCTAGAAACCCTAAATTTGCAGGATATGTTAAGGAGATCATTAGGAATAAGAGGAAAAAACAATTTTTCAAAAAGACCTTATAGTTTTTGAGAAAATCGATTTAAACTTTTCGAAGGAAAAAAGTATACTTTTAAATGCGGTAAATGTCACTTTTAGTAGCAAACCTAACGGTAGTGTAATTTTACATGTATCAAAAGAAAGAGCAATACATTTCCTGACGGGGTTTCCAGGGGGTCCATACGCAGACGCAGCGCTTTGGCCAGGGATCGCTATACACCCGCAATATGGTTGTATGAAGATCCCTGGCATTTTTTCCTATTTTCCC
Organism: Hyperolius riggenbachi; assembly: GCF_040937935.1. Classification (NCBI taxonomy): domain Eukaryota; kingdom Metazoa; phylum Chordata; class Amphibia; order Anura; family Hyperoliidae; genus Hyperolius; species Hyperolius riggenbachi. Next base: position 206,334,107 of record NC_090653.1, read on the forward strand.
AATTTTTTTTTTTATGTTTAGAGTGTGGGAATTTTTTTTTTCAATTATGTGGGGTCCCCCCTCCTGAAACTTTTTAACCCCTTGTCCCCATGCCGGCTGGGGTAGCCAGAATGTGGAGCTTCACACCCTGACTATAACAACTGCAAAAAAGGTCCCCTAATGCCGATTTTTGTTCCGGGGTATCTGTTGGGGGGGCCCCCATTGTTGCTTAAACCGGCCCTGCCCCCCCCCCGGGGTCTGGTGTGCCCCCCTGAGAAAAAAAAGCGCCATGCTAGTGACAATCTGCTTGTCGCTAGCCTTCTATTTACCTGCAGCCTGTCATTCATGCTGTGCTCCTCCTCCTCTGTCCCCTCGCTTTCCGCTTCCGTGAGCTTCCTCCAATCACAAGCTAAGCCGCGACCTGGGAGGTACTTCCTGGGTCAGCAGGGCCGGATTTGTACTTTTTACCGCCCAAGGCCCATGGTCACCAGCTGCCCCCATACCGACAGCATCCTAAACTCCCGCCCCCCATCCTTAACACAGCAGGGATTAGATAGCAGGCTCAGGGGCGTAACTAGAAATCACTGGGCCCCCCTGCGAATATTTGGATGGGGCCCCCCCCATAGGTGCCAAATAATCGTAATGGGGCAGCGTTTCACTGTAAATTAATTGTAAAGTGGGCAGCATTTTACCAGACAATCGTAATGTGGGCCAGAAAATCGTAATGTGGACAGAGTTCACCAGAAAATCGTAATGTGGGCATCAGTCACCAGAAAATCCTAATGTGGGCAGCAGTCACCAGAATATCGTAATGTGGGCAGCAGTCACCAGAAAATCCTAATGTGGGCAGCAGTCAGTCACCAGAATATCATAATGTGGGCAGCACACACCAGAAAATCCTAATGTGGGCAGCAGTCACCAGAAAATCCTTATGTGGGCAGCAGTCACCAGAAAATCGCAATGTGGGCAGCAGTCACCAGAAAATCGCAATGTGGGCAGCAGTCACCAGAAAATCGCAATGTGGGCAGCAGTCACCATAAAATCGTAATGTGGGCAGCATACACCAGAAAATCGTAATGTGGGCAGCAGACACCAGAAAATCGCAATGTGGGCAGCAGACACCTGAAAATCGCAATGTGGGCAGCAGACACCTGAAAATCGTAATGTGGGCAGCAGACACCTGAAAATCGTAATGTGGGCAGCAGACACCTGAAAATCGTAATGTGGGCAGCAGACACCTGAAAATCGTAATGTGGGCAGCAGACACCTGAAAATCGCAATGTGGGCAGCAGTGACCAGAAAATCGCAATGTGGGCAGCAGTGACCAGAAAATCGTAATGTGGGCAGCAGACACCTGAAAATCGCAATGTGGGCAGCATACACCAGAAAATCGTAATGTGGGCAGCAGACACCAGAAAATCGCAATGTGGGCAGCAGACACCAGAAAATCATAATGTGGTCAGCAGACACCTGAAAATCGTAATGTGGGCAGCAGGCACCTGAAAATCGTAATGTGGGCAGCAGACACCAGAAAATCATAATATGGGCAGCAGACACCTGAAAATCGTAATGTAGGCAGCAGACACCAGAAAATCGCAATGTGGGCAGCAGTGACCAGAAAATCGCAATGAGGGCAGCAGTGACCAGAAAATCGTAATGTGGGCAGCAGACACCTGAAAATCGTAATGTGGGCAGCAGACACCAGAAAATCGCAATGTGGGCAGCAGTGACCAGAAAATCGCAATGTGGGCAGCAGTGACCAGAAAATCGTAATGTGGGCAGCAGACACCTGAAAATCGTAATGTGGGCAGCAGACACCAGAAAATCATAATGTGTGCAGCAGACACCTGAAAATCACAATGTAGGCAGCAGACACTAGAAAAAAAAATGCACCTGTGAAAAAAAAACAATTCACTTACCTGACAGAAGTCTTCTCCTCTCCCGGCATCTGGCACGCAGCTCCCCGAGTCCTCCTGCAGCACATCTCCCGCGCTGACAGGCAGAGTGCAGGGCTACGGCAAGATGACTGCCGAAGCCCTGTACTAGAGACACAAATAGTCTCCAGTGTAGGGCTTCTTCGGTGGCCATCTTGCCGTAGCCCTGCTCTGCCTGCCGGAGACTATGCAGGCTGCTGGAGCGGGGCTGCGGGGAATGAACTGGCGCAGCGTCTATTAGACGCTGCGGCCAGTTGAGCACCTTGCTGGGGGGTCCAGAGCAGCGCTCCCCCCACGCACAGTGAGCGGGCCCCAGAGCAGCCCCGGGCCCCCCTGCGACTGAGGGGGTCGCATCCCCGGTAGGTACGCCGGTGAGCAGGCTCCTCTGAGGACAGTTAGTAAAGTGATGGTAGGGATTGCCATTATTAGCTCCTCTGAGGACAGTTAGTGACATGATGGCTGAGATTACATTGTAAGCTCCTTGGCGAGCTGCACATTGAGTGACAGGCGGCTCAAAGATCACTGTAAGTGCCCATTTGCTGCACCTACACGCCCCTTATGCCAGATCCGGCTGTTTGTAGCCGCCCACCGCTATGTGCAAACTCTGTATAGCAGGATGAATGTTCAGCAGGCTAACTGCTACTGGCTCCCTGCTGCCTACAGACACCCCTTGCTTTCCTGGCGCCCTAGGCCATGGCCTATGTGGCCTTGCCTGAAATCCGCCCATGTGGGTCAGGCAAGGCCACCTCTTATTAAGGAAGCTGCAGAACTGCGATTACTACAGCAGATTGAAAAAGCTGCAGGTAAAAATGAGGTCATAATTATGGGCGACTTCAACTTTCCAGACATTGACTGGAGTATTGAGGCTACCCATTCTGGTAAAAGCAGCAGATTTCTGGCAGCACTACAGGACAATTACTTGACTCAAATGGTAACTGAACCAACTAGGGGGAATGCGTTACTGGATCTGATCATTTCTAATAAACCAGATAATGTATCAAATGTGCAGGTTCAAGAACATTTGGGAAATAGTGATCACAACATGATAACGTTTGATCTGGTGACTGATAGGCCACGGGGCAGCGGGACCACTTAGGGCTCGTTTCCACTATCGCGAATCCGCATGCGTTGGACGCATGCGGATTCGCACATGTAATGCAAGTGGATGGGCCTGTTTCCACTGTAGCGTTGTTGATGTGCGTTTTTTTCAGCGGTAAAAAAACGCACAAAAGTGCCAACGAATTCGCCTGCGAGTGGAATGCATGCGAATCGCCGCTAATGTATTTAATAGGAAATTCGCATGCGGCTATGGTATGCGAATTTTCATGCGAATTCGCATAGGTACCAATGTAAATTCACACAGGCAGTGACATGGTTAAAATCGCATATACCTTCAAAAACGCATGGGAAATCGCATCCGCATGCGATTTCATCAGCGGTGGAATCCAGGCGATTCCGCACCGCAATAGTGGAAACGAGCCCTAAAACTATGAATTTTAGAAAAGCAAAGTTCACTCAAATTAGGCAGGCACTAAGTTTGGTGAACTGGGATAATGTACTACAAGGGGAAGACACTGAAGGGAAATGGCAAGCTTTTAAACTTATACTCAATCAATACTGTAGTATGTATATCCCATATGGAAACAAAATGTCTAGGAATAAAAAAAGGCCTCTATGAATGAATAGAAAGGTTAAAGATAAAAATGAAGAGGAAAAAGAATGCCTATAAGGTCTTAAAACAGGAGGGGACCGAGGCTGCACTAAGCAATTATAAGGAGTGCAATAAAAATTGTAAAAAAGAAATTAGGCAGGCAAAGATTGAAGCTGAAAAACAAATCGCTAAGGATATCAAATCTAACCCAAAAAAGTTTTACAAGTACATTAACTCTAAAAAAAGAAAGGTTGACTGTATAGGACTCCTAAAGGATGAGGATGGGAACTCAATGGTGGATGACCAAGGTAAGGCAGAGTTATTAAATGCTTTCTTTGCTTCTGTCTTCACAAAAGAAACAGCATTGTTGCCAGGGTCGCCTCTAGCCATGTTGTCACTCCAGGCGAGAAAATCTGTGCCCAACCCCCATGGCGCCCTTCCACGAAAATAATCATAATGCGGCAGCGGTTCATCAGAAAATATATGTAATATAAGGCTACAGAAGTGAGCTTACGGGTTGTGGGCCAGTGAACTGACGTGGCGTCTATTTGACGCCGCAAGACTGTTCACCACCTGGGGACACAACATCTGAGGTGACCGCGGTCCTCACTGCACAGCAATCATGCCCGCCTGGTCGGCCTGGCACCCTCTACAATGGGTCAGAAGGAGGCACAAAGGGGGACAAAAGGAGTCACGGGGGACTAAAGAAGGCACATGGGGACAGAGGAAGGTGCAGGGGACAGAGGTGGCACATGGAGGCAAAAAGGGAAACAGAAGGAGGCACAGCAGGACAGAAGGAGGCAGAGGAGGAACAGGGGGGCTAAGGTAGCACAAGGGGATAAATAAAGGCAAAGGGGACATAAGGAGGCACAGGGGGACAGAAGGAGGCACAAAGGGCACAGAAGGAGACAGAGATGGCACAAAGGAGGAAAGAAGGATGCACAAGGCACAGAGGTGTTAGTGTAAGTTGCAGGCAGCTAAGTAGATTCAGCAGAAGCAAGTAATAGAACAGCCACAGGGGTGTGGCTTAATCTTGGGTGGGGCTTAATTTGTGGGTGGGACTTAATTCTGCAACATGGCGCCCCCCAGGACCAATGGCACTCCAGGCAATGGCCTGTACTGCCTATGCCTAGAGGCGCCCCTGATTGTTGCAAACTACAGAGGCGGAAGAGTCTCAATCTTCTAACTGTAATATTAAATACTTAACGCAGGAAGAAGTGAAGGCAAGACTAAATAAATTAAAAATAGACAAGGCACCTGGCCCGGATGGCATGCATCCTCGGGTCCTAAGGGAATTAAGTTCAGTTATAGATAAACCCCTTTATCTTATCTTTTGTGACTCTCTTGCAACTGGCAGAGTCCCAGTGGATTGGCGTACAGCCCACGTTTTCCCATTATTTAAGAAGGGCAAAAAATCTGATCCAGGAAATTATAGACCTGTAAGTTTAACATCAGTTGTATGCAAACTATTTGAGGGGTTACTAAGAGATACTATACATGACTTCATAGTAGAAAATAATCTTATTTCTCAGAATCAACATGGGTTTACTAAAGACATGTCCTGTTTGACTAACATGCTCAGCTTTTATGAGGTAGTGAATGCTAATATGGATATTGGGAATGCTGTAGATGTGATATACTTGGACTTTGCAAAGGCCTTCGACACTGTTCCCCACAAAAGTCTGGTGCAAAAGTTGAGGATGCAAGGACTGGGGAAGAGTCTGTGTTCATGGATAGGGAACTGGCTAATGGACAGAAAACAAAGAGTTGTGGTCAATGGATCGTACTCAAAATGGGAGACTGTTAGCAGTGGGGTCCCACAGGGGTCTGTTCTGGGTCCAGTGCTCTTCAATTTATTTATTAATGACCTAGTAGATGCAGTAGTGAGCAATGTTGCTATTTTTGCAGATGATACAAAATTGTGCAGAATCATCAACTCTCAGGAAGATAGTGTCATATTGCAACAGGATCTGGATAGGATGGCTATATGGGCACATACATGGCAGATGAAATTCAATGTTGACAAATGTAAGGTCATGCATTTTGGACGTACTAATGGTCTAGCACCATACAAAATAAATGGGATACAGTTGGGGACATCAAACTTGGAGAAGGACTTAGGAGTACTCATTGACAACAAGTTAAATAATCGTACTCAATGCCAAGCAGCTGCAGCTAAAGCTAACAAAATTTTGGGATGCATTAAAAGGGAAATAAAAACTCGAGATGCTAGCATAATATTGCCCCTGTTTAACTCTCTAGTAAGGCCACATCTGGAATATGGAATTCAGTTCTTGGCACCACATTACAAAAAAGATATTGCAGTTTTAGAGCAGGTGCAGAGACGAGCAACAAAATTGATGCGTGGGATGGAAGGTCTCACTTATCGAGAAAGGTTAGATAAACTGGGTTTATTTAGTCTAGAGAAAAGACGCCTTAGAGGGGATCTAATTAACATGTATAAATACATCAGAGGGCAATATAATACCTTGGCGAAGGGTGATTAAGATGTGGAATGCATTGCCACAGGAAGTCGTTATGGCAAACTCTATACCTGCATTTAAAGGGGGCTTAGATGCTTTCCTTGCGTTGAAAGACATCCATGGCTACAATTGCTAGGTAATGCCTAATGATGTTGATCCAGGGATTTTATCTGATTGCCAATGGCAATTTGCCATCTGGAGTCGGGAAGGAATTTTTCCCTTTAGGGGCTAATTGGACCATGCCTTGTAAGGGTTTTTTTCGCCTTCCTCTGGATCAACAGGGATATGTGAGGGAGCAGGCTGGTGTTGTACTTTATACTGGTTGAACTCGATGGACGTATGTCTTTTTTCAACCAAAATAACTATGTAACTATATGTAACTATGTAACTATTTTATGGCATGTCCTGGTGCCCATTTTACTATCCGATGACTTCAATATCGTCTATATCTTGGCACCCTTTTTAACCGGAGCTTTTATTATATACAAACCTCTGTATGTACTTTGAATAGTAGTAATCATTAACAAGCCATATCTGTATCTCTGCTTACACCTCTCTCACACAGTGACTGTTCTTGGAAGCCAGGTTTGGTGGTCTGTATCAATTGATTGATATAAATATTGTGCCATGTTTGTATAGCTACAACATATGTAGGTCATATGGTGACATTATCACCTCAGCTACATTAACATTCAAGGAGTGGTCCCAGACTGTGGCTTGAGGCACATAACAATCTGTTGAAACAGAAAACTAACAAAATACAATCCACAAGGATGCACTGAGGGTGGGTAGATGTGGCCTGTAAGCACTCACTTATATGCCTGCTCTGTGCTGCTCCTCAAAATCCATTTTCGATCACACACTACAGCAAGACATAAAAGCAGAGGAGTGCTCAAATAGGGCATTACCTTCAATTCACAATTCATAAAAAAAGATTTAAAACACTTACATGTTTTTAATCTTGATGTCAGAAGACAACTTGATTATCAATGTGTGAGTAATGGTGAATATGTCCTGCACTGTTTGTCCACCAGCCAGGAGTGACTTAGGCATAAGGACACTGAAACGACTTGTGAGAGTGCTGGCATGCCACCAGTGTGAGGCATGTTTGATTCAGCATCTCGACCATTGGATGTTGGTAACAGCATCCCACAGCAAAGGGCAGACAAACGGTGCTGGGCATCTTTGCCATTATTGCACTTTGGTAAGCGAATTGTCTTTTGAACATCATGTAACTGCTCTTAAGGGGCCCATACACCTAACGATTTCCCCGCCGATATACAGCAGATTCGACCACTGTGATCGAATCTGCTGTGAAATCGTTGCGCAAACGCTGACAGAACTATCGATTTTTGTCCAAAATCAATCGTTCCCGTCGATCCGTCCGTGCGGAAGATTTCCCTTGATCGCCGGCGGGTCGAGAGTGCGTCGATAGCGGCGTTCGAATGCCCGACGACCGACGCTAGCGGCAATACATTACCTGCTCTGGCCGGCGCGACTCCTCCTCTGTCCCCGCAGCTTCTTCTCCGTGCTGGGTTCCGGACCGGCTGCTGCTTCATTGAACTTCCTGTCCCGGCAGGAAATTTAAACAGTAGAGCGCCCTCTACTGTTTAAACTTAACCGCAGGAAGTTCAATGAAGCAGCAGCCGGTCCGGAACCCAGCGCGGAGAAGAAGCTGCGGGGACAGAGGGGGAGTAGCGCCGGCCGGAGCAGGTAATGTATGCGGGCGGGCAGGCTGTGGGGGGGGGGGGGGGACACGACAGTGGCAGCACCACCACCACCACAGATTGGGATCGGTTTCATGCTGAAATCGATTTACAATCCGTTTGCAGTAAAGGCAGCCATACGATGCCTCTCTGATCAGATTCGATCAGAGAGGGATCTATCTGCTGGTCGAATCTGATGGCAAATCGACCAGTGTATGGCTACCTTAAATCTTTTTTACAGATTGTGAGATTGTGAATAAAAGGTAATTCCCTACTGGAGCGCTCATCAGCTTTTGTTTCTAAAACAGAAATCTAAATGGTAATAAAACACCATACTATGCAATATTTGACAATATATTCTGGGTGTAAGACTGTCATGTTAATAACATGGTGGGCAACTTTTTCTGTAAGATAAAATCATATTTTTGCCAGGAGTTCTATTTTAAACATGAGTATTATTTTTTACAAAAATTCTAGGAGCTCATAGTGCCTCCTATTGGTTTAGATCTGAAATGTATTCTATTTTAATTTTACAGCACAAAGAACAGGTGTCCCTAAGTGTACTGTACAAAAGAATAAAAGAACAAAAAAAAAAAAAAAGAACAATTGAAGTAAAAAAAAAAAAACCCCAGCAAATTTGCCACTGCCTTTTCCATCTTTACGGATTCAAAACATCACATCTCTAAAAAAACTGCATCTCTTTTTATAGGAAAAGAAAGTTGGAGTTTAAACTCATGCCCACAGGCACAAAGGAAAGTTTTTCCTCTCTCTGTCACAGATGCTCACGACAGTAGAGTGATTGGCAACGAGAAGAGCAGGGAAATAAAATTGTTCACACACTAATGAATAGAAGCTTGATTGCAAGATCCTGTTTGGAAAATTATAGTGCTACACACAAGCCATACAATTACATCAAAAATGCTGCATATTCATTTCATCTACTTTGCATAGAGATTAACAAGCAGACTCTAAAATCAAAGCTAACACCAAATTTAGTCACAGGTTAGAAACTAAATAGCATTGTTTGATGGATATGAATCTGTACCACCTGCCTGCTTCCTGATTGCTCATGGCTTAACACAGGCACAAAACTTGTTGTGTTTTTTATTTCATTCCAGGAAAGCATCAAGTATGTAGGACTATTACATATTTGCAATTGAAATCAATAATTTTGTTGTAAAAAATGTTTCTTCATTTTCATATTTTTTTTCCCACTAGACTTTGGTCTACAAAGACAGGGAGTATGGAAGGGGCGGTGAAAATGGGCAAGGAATCACTTGGTAAGAGATGAGCTGCTTTTTATATCTACATGATAAATTATACATACGTTAATGTTGAAAAGTTAGCCCATCTAAAGTACAAACAGTACATATGATGCAATAATCTACATAATTTTATTAGGAGATCTGCATACCTGAAAATGCTGATTTTTAACCTGTTGTATTAATTTTGGGGCTAACAGCAACCTATGCTGTATTTTCTTTAAAGAGAATCTGTAACGTCAAAACGTCCCCTGGGGGGTACTCACCTCGGGTGGGGGAAGCCTCAGGATCCTAATGAGGCTTCCCACGCCGTCCTCCATCCCTCAGGGGTCTCGCTGCGGCCCTCCGTACAAGATGACGTCATTATTTACCTTCCTGGCTCCTGCGCAGGCGCTCTGACGGCTGTCGGCTCCGAAGTAGGCGGAAATACCCGATCGCCGTTGGGTCTGCTCTACTGCGCAGGCGCAAGTTTCCAGCGCCTGCGCAGTACAGCGGACCCGACTGAGATCGGGTATTTCCGTCTACTTCGGAGCCGAAAGCAGCCACAGCGCCCCCGCTGGAGCCAGCAAAGGTAAATATTGAATTTAAAGTCGGGTCTGTCGCCGGCTGTTCGGGGGGCTGCAGCGAGACCCCCGTGGGACAGAGGACGGCGTGGGAAGCCTCATTAGGATCCCAAGGCTTCCCCCACCCGAGGTAAATACCCCCCAGGGGATGTTTTTGATGTTACAGAGTCTCTTTAAAATAGTTTAGCCAATAGACCTCTGCAACATGCTACTCAGAATAGCCTGCAGTGCAAGCACCCTGTGATCTGGATGTTGCACTCCCTCCATGATGAGGTGACGGTACATTACACTTACGTTGGATTCACAGTAGTCAGTTGCATAACATATGTGGTAAAATATGTGTGAATTGCAATGGAGACTGGACATAGACTTTCATTCAAAACCCACATGCAGCGAGTTAGAATACAGTAATGCAATCCTTTACAATTTTCAGAATCGCACAAGCAATCAGATAAATGCAATTGGAATGCGATGCAGAAAATATACTTCATTGATGCCTCATATCGACTGTTAAGGATTCTAATGGCGAACATTCAACAACGATTTTGTTGATTGGATAAACTTTTTTATAATAACTTGGATGGATAGGATTCGTGGATGGTGAAATAATCGATGTATTGCGACATTTTATTTCGGATAGCATTTATCTGATTGCTGAGACAAAATTCTTTGCTAAAATCGTACTGTTAGTGGGCACCGTAGCCTCCCTGGTGGTAAGCCGGACCTGAGCTTGGGGTAGGAAAAAGGAGCTGCGAGCAGTAAGCCCGAGCTCAAGACGGGCTAGGGAATTGCATTCTTTCCTTTCTGTTTAGGAGTCCTGTGCGCGATCGCTGCTGCGCAGCGGGACGTCAGCATCTCCCCCAGCTCTCCCCGGCCTGTCTGCATCTATATCTGGCTGGCGGGAGCCCCATGTTTTCCGGGAACCCGGCGCCCAATTAATGCGGCATCTGGATCTTGACTAGTCTCAGCCTGACTTATTTGTACAGTTTCACAATTTTTTAAGTTTATTCATGAATTTAATTAAATCAACACATTTGTGTTCCATTCTTTTATTTATATGCAGAATGTCTACCAGGCTTTTATTCAGACATATTTTGGTGAGTTATGACTGAAAAATTGGAGGCTTAAAATCCTTGAAAAAATTTACCGCTTTTGACTATGTATACTAATGTATACAAAGCGTATTATACAGGCTGCCTCCTGCTCTGGTGGTCCCAGTGATCGAGGGACCACCAGGGCAGGCTGCAGCCACCCTAGTCTGCACCCAAACACACTGATCTGCCCACCCCTGCCCTCTGATCGCCCACAGCACCCCTCAGACCCCCCCTGCCCACCCCCTCAGACCCCTGTTTGCACCCAATCACCGCCCTAATCACCCATCAATCACTCCCTGTCACTATCTGTCAACGCTATTTTTTAGATTAAGCCCTTAACTGCCCCCTGGGGGCTCCTGATCACCCCCACACCCTCAGATCCTCCCCAGACCCCCAAGACCCCCCCCCATGTACTGTATACATCTATCCTCCCCTATAATCACCTGTCAATCACCCATCAATCACCCCCTGTCACCACCTGTCACTGCTACCCATCAGATCAGACCATAACCTGTGCACTGCTTGCATATATTCTCACTTGTAATCACCTACTGATCACCTATCAATCACCCCGTCAACCATTGTCACCACCTGTCACTGCTACCCATCAGATTAGACCCTAATCTGCCCCCACACCCTGAGATAGCCCCCCAGACCCCTCTGATCACCTCCCCAGTGCATTATTTACATCTGTTCTTCCCTCTAATCACCCATCAATCACCCATCAATCACCCCCTGTCACCACCTGTCACTGCTACCCATCATACCCATCAGATCAGACCCTCATCTGCCCCTTGCGGGCACCCAAGGAACGGCCCACACCTTCAGATTGCCCTCAGATACCCCCGATCACCTCCCCAGTGCATTGCTTGCATCTATTCCCCCCTCTATTAACACCCTGAGACACCCATCAATCACCTCCTGTCACCCCCTAGCACACCTACCCATCAAATGAGGCCCAAATGTGCCCCGTGTGGGCTCCTGATCACTCAGCCAAACCCTCAGATCCCCCTCAGACCCCCTTCCGATCACCTTCCCAGTGCATTGATTGCATCTATTCTCCCCTCTAATCACCCACTGAGACACCCATCAATCACCTCCTGTCACCATCTGTCACCCCCTAGCACTCCTATCCATCAGATCAGGCCCTAATCTGCCCCCCTGCGGGCTTCTGATCACCCGGCCAAACCCTCACCCGCCCCACCGCAGTGACAGAATTTTTTTTTTCTGATCACTGCTGGTGCGACTTAATTGTGGCGAGACCAACCGTTATGCCACACAATACGCAACCGCCAATCCAAGAAGCTACTATGCCCAGCCTTTACGGTGGAAGCCACTCCAAGATTCCGAACGTAACATTTTTTGGGGCCATCTCCTTAACATGGGTCTAGTCAAAAAGAATGTATTGCAGTCTACGCACCCAATACATCACATGCCCATGTTCTCTGCTGCCATGTCCAGGTCACGATTTGAGAACATCCTGCGCTTCCTGCACTTCAGTGCCAATACAACCTGGCTGTCATCTAAGAGGCCACCCTGCTTATGACTGGTTCTACAAAATTCGGCCCCTCATAGACCACCTGTCATCAAAATTTGCAGATGCTTATACCCCTGAACAGTCATTTTGAGGCATTTGGTTTCTAGACTACTCCTCACGGTTTTGGGCCTCTAAAATGCCAGGGCCGTATAGGAACCCCACAAGTGACCTCATTTTAGAAAGAAGACTCCCCAAGGTATTCCGTTAGGTGTATGATGAGTTCATAGAAGATTTTATTTTTTGTCAAAAGTTAGAAGAAATTGATTTTTATTGGTTTTTTTCCACATAGTGTCATTTTCCACTAACTTGTGACAAAAAATAAAATCTTCTATGAACTCACCATACACCTAACGGAATACCTTGGGGTGTCTTCTTCCTAAAATGGGGTCAATTGTGGGGTTCCTATACTGGCATTTTATAGGCCCTAAACCATGAGGAGTAGTCTAGAAACCAAATGCCTGAAAATGACCTGTGAATAGGACGTTGGGCCCCTTAGCGCACCTAGGCTGCAAAAAAAGTGTCACACATGTGGTATTGCCATACTCAGGGGAAGTAGTATAATGTGTTTTGGGGTGTATTTTTACACATACTCATGTTGGGTGGGAGAAATCTCTCTGTAAATGACATTTTTTTATTTATTTTAAACACAATTGTCCATTTACAGAGATATTTCTCCCATCCAGCATGGGTATGTGTAAAAATACACCCCAAAACACATTATACTATTTCTCCTGAGTATGGCGATACCACATGTGTGACACTTTTTTGCAGCCTAGGTGCGCTAAGGGGCCCAACGTCCAATGAGTACCTTTAGGATTTCACAGGTCACATTTGGTTTCAAGACTCCTCACGGTTTAGGGCCCCTAAAATGCCAGGGCAGTATAGGAACCCCACAAATGACCCCATTTTAGAAAGAAGACACTCCAAGGCAGTCTGTTAGGAGTATGGTGAGTTCATAGAACATTTTATTTTTTTGTCACAAGTTAGTGGAAATTGATTTTTTGTTTTCTTTCACAAAGTGTCATTTTCCGCTAACTTGTGACAAAAAATAAAATCTTCTATGAACTTACCATACTCCTAATGGAATACCTTGGGGTGTCTTCTTTCTAAAATGGGGTAATTTGTGGGGGTTCCTATACTGTCCTGGCATCTTAGGGGCCCTAAACCGTGAGGAGTAGTCTTGAAACCAAATTTCTCAAAATGACCTGTGAAATCATAAAGGTACTCATTGGACTTTGGGCCCCTTAGCGCAGTTAGGGTGCAAAAAAGTGCCACACATGTGGTATCGCCGTACTCAGGAGAAGTAGTATAATGTGTTTTGTGGTGTATTTTTAAACATACCCATGCTGGGTGGGAGAAATATCTCTGTAAATGGACAAATGTGTGTAAAAAAATAAAAAAATTGTCATTTATAGAGATATTTCTCCCGCCTAGCATGGGTATATGTAAAAATACACTGCAAAACACATTATACTACTTCTCCTGAGTACGGCGATACCACACGTGTGGCAGTCTTATGAGTACCTTTAGTATTTCACAGGTCATTTTGAGACATTTGGTTTCAAGACTACTCCTCACGGTTTAGGGCCCCTAAAATGCCAGGGCAGTATAGGAACACCACAAATGACCCTATTATAGAAAGAGGACACCCCAAGGTATTCCGTTAGGAGTATGGTGAGTTCATAAATTTTATTTTTTGTCACAAGTTAGCGGAAATTGATTTTTATTGTTTTTTTTTTTTTTCAGAAAGTGTCATTTTCCGCTAACTTGTGACAAAAATAAAATCTTCTATGAACTCACCATACTCCTAACGGAATACCTTGGGGTGTCTTATTTTCTATAATGGGGTAATTTGTGGTGTTCCTATACTGCCCTGGCATTTTAGGGGCCCTAAACCGTGAGGAGTAGTCTTGAAACCAAATGTCTCAAAATGACCTGTGAAATACTAAAGGTACTCATTGGACTTTGGGCCCCTTAGCGTAGTTAGGGTGCAAAAAAGTGCAACACATGTGGTATCTCTGCACTCGGGAGAAGTAGTATAATGTGTTTTGGGGTGTATTTTTACACATACCTATGCTGGGTGGGAGAAATATCTCTGTAAATGGACAATTGTGTGTAAAAAAAATCAAAAAAATCTCATTTACTGAGAACTTTCTCCCACCCAGCACGGGTATGTGTAAAAATACACCCCAAAACACATTATACTACTTCTCCTGAGTACGGCGATACCACATGTGTGACACTTTTTTGTAGCCTAGGTGCGCTAAGGGGCCCAAAGTCCTATGAGCACCTTTAGGCTTTACAGGGGTGCTTACAATTTAGCACCCCCCAAAAAGCCAGGACAGTAAACACACCCCACAAATGACCCCATTTTGGAAAGTAGAGACTTCAAGGTATTCCGAGAGGGGCATGGTGAATTCCAGGATAGTATAAATACCCCCCAAATTACCCCATTTTGTAAAGAAGACATCCCAAAGAATTCACTGAGAGGCATGGTGAGTTCATAGAAGATTTTTTTTTGTCACAAGTTAGCAGAAATGGAAACTTTTTATATTTATTTTTTTTTTTGTCACAAAGTGTCATTTTCCGCTAACTTGTGACAAAAAATAAAATCTTCTATGAACTCGCCATGCCTCTCAGTTAATTCTTTGGGATGTCTTCTTTACAAAATGGGGTCATTTGGGGGGTATTTATACTATCCTGGAATTCTAGCACCTCATGAAACATGACAGGTGCTCAGAAAAGTCAGAGATGCTTCAAAATGGGAAAATTCACTTTTTGCACCATAGTTTGTAAACGCTATAACTTTTATCCAAACCAATAAATATACACTTATTGGATTTTTTTTTTTTTATCAAAGACATGTAGCACAATACATTTGGACAAAAATGTGTATAGAAATTTTACTTTATTTGAAAAATGTCAGCACAGAAAGTAAAAAAAAATCAATTTTTTTGACAAAATTCATGTCTTTTTTTATGAATATAATAAAAACTAAAAATTACAGCAGCAATCAAATAGCACCAAAAGAAAGCTTTATTAGTGACAAGAAAAGGAGGTAAAATTCATTTAGGTGGTAGGTTGTATAACCGAGCAATAAACCGTTAAAGCTGCAGTGGTCTGAATGGAAAAAAAGTGTCTGGTCCTTAAGGGGTTTTATGACTGCAGTCCTTAAGTGGTTAAAGCCTGGTACACACTTTCACTTATGATTGGCCAATCACTGACCAGTTTACTATCTTCATGAAGTATGAGAGTTTACCTACACAATCTACTCATTATATTCAATATCTCTTGACCCTTATACTACGTGGAGGTGGTAGAATTGGGTAATCATTTTTTTTTTTTATCATAATTGAACGTGTGTTTCCAGGCTTAAAGTGAGTCTGCAATGAAAATAAAAACACTGTACTTACCTAAAGAGAGGAAAGGATCTAGGTCCTATAGAACCTTCCATTCCTCTCCTGGTACTGTCGTTCCTGCGCTTTCTCCCCCGTTAAAGTGAGTCTAAAGTGTAAAAAATAAAAAAAAAATACTTACCTAAAGAGAGTGAAGGATGTGGGTCCTATAGAGCTCTCCTGTCGTTCCTGCGCTTGCTCCCCCATTAGCAGTCTCCGACTGATGGATAGTTGGATACTCTCCTTCCATCAGTAGGTGGCATTAGGTGTTCATCTTTAGGTGCTTCATTTTGCCACCTTTATAGCCAAGATGCCATACCAAATGTTAACAGCATGTTATCTGCCCTAGGTGCTTTATTTTGGCTTATGTTTGTGCTGGATGCTGGTACTGAAATGACAAAAAAAAAAAACGTCTGTAATTCACCAATGCCTGTCTTTATTTGTGCTCTACAAACTAAACAATATGTACAGTATAACGTGTAAAGGAAGGTAACAAAATACAAGCAAAAATATTGTCACTGGGTGGACTACTAACTTAAGTTAAAGTTGAGAAGACTGAGCTAATCAGTCTTTTATTTCCCACTTGATTACTTCTCTCAGGGAGAGAATTTTAATCCACTCTGTTATTTTAATCCAGAGTGGATTAAAATAACAGTGCAGATGAGAGAAATATGGGACATACATATACACCATCCATCATGTTTACATACTCTCTCTCCCAGAAACTGACATACTTATCACTTATTTAAAAAAAAAATCAGAAATATATCATTGACTCTAGCTAAATTTATGAATGCTGCGCTATTTGTTCCAGATCATTTTAAAAACGAATAGTTTTTATTTATATATTTAGTACTTATATAGCACTTACTAGGGATGATCGGAAGAGGCTATTTCCAATCTCGCGGTAATTCTGCCTTCCGCTATAATGAAATTCCGCCACCGCTACATTCCGGCGGATTCACGCGGTATTCCGTGGAATTCCGCATTCCGCCAGAACAATTTCCACAATGTTAAAGGGAACCTAATGGATGTTTCCTTTTAAACAAATACCAGTTCCCTGGCAGTCCTGCTGATAGCTTTGGCTTTAGTGGTGGCTGAATCACAATCCTGATTACAATTTTTGTTTGGAGCAGCAGGAGTTGTCGTAAGCCATGGGACCTAGAAGTGGTTCCAGGGCAGACATTACAATTTTTGTTTGGAGCAGCAGGAGTTGGTGTAGGCCATGGGACCTAGAGGTGGTTCCATGGCAGTCATTACAATTTTTGTTTGGAGCAGGAGGAGTTGTCGTAGGCCATGGGACCTAGAGGTGGTTTCACAGCAGTCATTATAATTTTTTTTTTGAGCAGCAGGAGAAGTTGTAGGCCAAAAGCATAGGGTTAGGATAGAATATAAAGCTGGATAGCTGCAAAAGCTGCATTTTTATGATCTTAAAAAGCAAAAATATGCGATGATAGTGATAGGCAGCAGAGTTTGAAAGAGAGACCATTTGAGGCTTAAAAAACAGCAACATTTTAAATTAGTTTGTCTAATCTTCATCATGAATCAGTGAGAGGGGCCTTGTAATTATCACTGATCCATGACTCGTTCATGTTAATGAACGTTAGTATGTCCACATTGTCTGTGGACAGACGAGTCCGTTGGTCGGTGACCACCCCACCTGCAGCACTAAATACTCACTCAGAAAGAACACTGGCGGCGGGGCATGCCCAGAACCTCCAGTGCATACTGAGCGAGTTCAGAAGAGGTATCCAGTTGTTTTGTCTAATACTCCATGGGGTCATCATTACTCTCCATTAGAGTTGGGCCGAACGGTTCGCCTGCGAACGGTTCCATGCGAACTTCCGTGGTTCGCGTTCGCGTCCCGCAGGCGAACCTTTGCGGAAGTTCGGTTCGCCCCATAATGCACCATGGAGGGTCAACTTTGACCCTCTACATCACAGTCAGCAGGCACAGTGTAGCCAATTAGGCTACACTAGCCCCTGGAGCCACTCCCCCCTACTAAAAGGCAGGCAGCGGCGACCATTACGGTCACTCGTGTGCCTGCATTAGTGAGAGTAGGGCGAGCTGCTGCACACTCTCTCTCATAGGGAAAGATTAGTTAGGCTTAGCTTGTCCCTGGCTGCATAACTGTTCTGTGAACCCACCACTGCATACCTGTTCTGTGAACCCGCCACTGCATACCTGTTCTGTGAACCCACCACTGCATACCTGTTCTGTGAACCCACCACTGCATACCTGTACTGTGAACCCACCACTGCATACCTGTACTGTGAACCCACCACTGCATACCTGTTCTGTGAACCCACCACTGCATACCTGTACTGTGAACCCACCACTGCATACCTGTTCAGTGAACCCACCACTGCATACCTGTTCAGTGAACCCGCCACTGCATACCTGTTCTGTGAACCCACCACTGCATACCTGTACTGTGAACCCACCACTGCATACCTGTACTGTGAACCCACCACTGCATACCTGTACTGTGAACCCACCACTGCATACCTGTTCTGTGAACCCACCACTGCATACCTGTTCTGTGAACCCACCACTGCATACCTGTACTGTGAACCCACCACTGCATACCTGTTCTGTGAACCCACCACTGCATACCTGTACTGTGAACCCACCACTGCATACCTGTTCAGTGAACCTGCCACTGCATACCTGTACTGTTCAGTGAACCCGCCACTGTATACCTGTTCTGTTTAGTGAACCCGCCACTGCATACCTGTTCTGTTCAGTGAACCCGCCACTGCATACCTGTTCTGTTGAGTGAACCCGCCACTGCATACCTGTTCTGTTCAGTGAACCCGGCACTGCATACCTGTTCTGTTCAGTGAACCCGCCACTGCATACCTGTTCTGTTCAGTGAACAGTTTGGTGTGTCAGTGTGAAGCAGTACCTTAATTACACTACCTGATTGATGTATACACATGCAAGATGTTTTAAAGCACTTTAGGCCTGTCATTTAGCATTCAATATGATTTCTGCCCTTAAAACGCTGCTTTGCGTCAAATCCAGATTTTTCCCGGGGACTTTTGGCGTGTATCCCACTCCGCCATGCCCCCCTCCAGGTGTTAGACCCCTTGAAACATCTTTTCCATCACTTTTGTGGCCAGCATACATTTTTTTTTTCAAAGTTCGCATCCCCATTGAAGTCTATTGCGGTTCGCGAACTTTAACGCGAACCGAACCTTCCGCTGAAGTTCGCGAACCCGGTTCGCGAACCTAAAATCGGAGGTTCGGCCCAACTCTACTCTCCATATTGTCTGGAGCACTGGCCAACCCCAAGTAATCGTTCACCATACGGGCAAGTCGCTGGCGGTGACTACGTTGCCCGCTGGTGGTGCTGCTGCTACAAGGAGTATCTGGCATTGGCTGATAAAATTCCTTCAACATACTCAGCAGGTTCACAGATTAGCTATTGGTGCTGCTGCTGGGAGTGGGACCACCAAACCTTTGCTGAGTATGATGAGGCAGAACAGACTGCCCTGGATTCATCCTCTTCCAGAACAGTAAAATAATTCCATGATGGGGATGTGCGTGCACGTGGAGCAGTGGTGCGACCTGTTCTAGCACGTCGATGTTCAGCATTGGACTGGTGGGTACTGACAGTTGGGAAAGCACTTGCAAGCTGCTGGCCAACCGTCTGCTCTGTTTCTCCATGCTGCTCAAGCCTGCTAGTGCCTAACCCACCAGATGGCAACCACGGTGGATCAGCCACCTCATTATCCAAAGCATCATCCAGTTCAACCAAAGCTCTGGAACCCATAACTGACTCTTCTGAACCCTCCACCTGGCCATGTAATACCTCTGTAGTTGACAGGTGGTGATGTTGATTGGTGGTGACACAAGCTCCCAGTTGTGATGGATTACTGGATGAAGAAAACACAGGGGTCATTTCTGTCACCACAGAACCCACCACTTCTTGGGAGCTTGGTCCCATGGTCTCCTCCAATGCCTCATCCCAATCCTGCACATCCCTCTCATCGACATAGGTGTGCTTTAATTCTGGAGGAGAGTACTGGGAGGAAGCAACCTCGTCAAGATAAGCAGCTGCGGTTGGGTTCTGGTCATGAGGAACCTGGCCACTACTGGTGCTGCTGCAACTAGCTTCAAGTTCCTCACACTGGGTAGAGGGTTCCTGATCAAAATAATCAACAACTCTGTTCGCCTGCTGCTCTGTCAAAATGTTCCTGCTTTCGAACACAGGGAAGACATCTCTGATTAGGGCGGAACGCTTCCTGCTGCTGCTGCCACCCTCAACCTGATCACGTACTTGACGTGATCCACCAACACCACCATCACTCCAATTTCTTTTAGGAGTGGCAGGAAATTGCTGCTGCTCTCGCTTCATACAGATAAGAAAATAAGGGGGTGAAATAAAGAAAATAAATCAAAAACAAAATAAAGAAAACAAAAAAAAATGAACTTAACCCCCCCCCCCCAAAAAAAAACCTTGCACTACACTCAACTAATCAATCACCTAACTCTCTCACTCTGTCAAACACTAAGCCTGCGGCCTGGCTGGCTCTCTTCAACCCTCTCCACATAGCAACTACTAGTACACTACTACAATCTATCACTCAAACTAACAATCTACTGTCACTCTCTCACAAATACACCTAGCTACTACTACTAATAGCTCACACTCAGTCTAATTATCTCTCACAGTCTTTAAAAAGACTTTTGTTTTATATACAGTCTTTAAAAAGACTATTGTTTTATGTTGAAACAGCTACTATGGGTCTGTCTCTCCTCTCTCCAAAACACCAGACTGAAACCCACAAGCTTCGTGACTGTTACACCTCTCTTATATACAAAATGGGTGGGATAGCTGATGATAGGTAGCTAGGAGCTGGTTGCTAATGTAGGATTGGTTGGTTTTGTTAAGACTCTAATTGGTGCAGAAATTCCGATTTTAATGCATGTAGGTAGAAAAAAACCAAGTCTTGTAAAAGTAATACCTTTTAATAGCTCACTGATAAAGTTAAATAATGCAAGCTTTATGGGATCTAGTCCCCTTCTTCAGGCATATTTCCAGATGTTAGCTGTAGTAAAACACTGATGCAGGTAAATAGCAAACACGAAGATGGCAGTTGTGCTAGTTGCTGTTTAGCAGTTAGATGTCAGGTGATCAGCAGGCTGGAGCTCATGCAAGCAAACATGAAATCTAGCAGGATTCTGAAGATCATGAAGCCAAGTCAATCATGTTACATAAGGAGTCATGAATCCCGTTTCACAATTTAACCCTTCTGTTAATGTCTTGAACATTTTCATAAATTTCTACTCAGAAATCTTTCTTGCTTGTTCATTTTTGAAGTTACCCTTAAGAATAAGTACTTTGAGATCTTGCATGCTGTGTCCTGGTTCGCAGAAGTGTTGGCCCACTGGTGTGTCCATTTTACCCTCATTAATTTTAAAGCGGTGATGGTTTATTCTTGATTTTAATGCAGAAATCAGCATGTTTTAAGCTTCTGTGATGGGTCTGTCCCTTCCAATCCTTCTGATTGGCTTAAAAATTCTGCCTAACAGTAAATGCAGCTTTTACACGCTTCTGATAAATTCCGACAGGATTCCGCATAGAAATTACGCTATTTTTTTTACGATTAATGCTATAGATGTTCCGTTCCAGCTCACCGGAAAGGAATTCAAACATTTCCGACCGGAATCGCGAAAATCTCCATTCCGCGGAATCCGACGAGCAACCCTAGCACTAACATATTCTGCAGGGCTGTACAGAGTATATTGTTTTGTCACTACCTGTCCCTCAGAGGGGCTCACAATCTAATCCCTACCATAGTTATATGTCTATGTAGTTTACGTATCATAGTTTAAGGCCAATTTTAGGGGGAAGCCAATTAACGTATCTGTATAAGTAAAATGCCAGGGCAGTATAGGAACCCCACAAATGACCCCATTCTAGAAAGAAGACACCCCAAGGTACTCCATTAGGAGTATGGTGAGTTCATAGAAGATTTTACTTTTTGTCACAAGTTAACGGAAAATGATTTTTATTGTTTTTTTTTACCAAGTGTCATTTTCCGCTAACTTGTGACAAAAAAATCAAATCTTCTATGAACTCACCATACTCCTAACGGAATACCTTGGGGTGTCCTCTTTGTAAAATGGGGTCATTTGTGGGGTTCCTATACTGCTCTGGCATTTTAGGGGCCCTAAACCGTGAGGAGTAGTCTTGAAACCAAATGTGCAAAAAAGTGCCACACATGTGGTATCGCCGTACTCGGGAGAAGTAGTACAATGTGTTTTGGGGTGTATTTTTACACATACCCATATTGGGTGAGAGAAATCTTTCTGTAAATGACAATTTTTTGATTTCTTTACACACAATTGTCCATTTACAGAGATATTTCTCCCACCCAATATGGGTATGTGTAAAAATACACCCCAATACACATTGTACTACTTCTTCTGAGTACGGCGATACCACATGTGTTGCACTTTTTTGCACCCTAACTGCGCTAAGGGGCCCAGAGTCCAATGAGTACCTTTAGCATTTCACAGGTCATTTTGAAATATTTGGTTTCAAGACTACTCCTTACGGTTTAGGGCCCCTAAAATGCCAGAGCAGTATAGGAACCCCACAAATGACCCCATTTTAGAAAGAAGACACTCCAAGGTACTCCATTAGGAGTATGGTGAGTTCATAGAAGATTTTACTTTTTGTCAGAAGTTAGCGGAAAATGATTTTTATTGGGTTTTTCTTACCAAGTGTCATTTTTCGCTAACTTGTGACAAAAAATAAAATCTTCTATGAACTCACCATACTCCTAACGGAAGACCTTGGGATGTCCTCTTTGTAAAATGGGGTCATTTGTGGGGTTACTATACTGCTCTGGCATTTTAGGGGCCCTAAACCGTGAGGAGTAGTCTTGAAACCAAATGTTTCAAAATGACCTGTGAAATGCTAAAGGTACTCATTGGACTCTGGGCCCCTTAGCGCAGTTAGGGTGCAAAAAAGTGCCATACATGTGGTATCACCATACTCGGGAGAAGTAGTACAATGTGTATTGGGGTGTATTTTTACACATACCCATATTGGGTGGGAGAAATATCTCTGTAAATGACAATTTGTTTGATTTCTTTACACACAATTGTCCATTTACAGAGATATTTCTCCCACCCAATATGGGTATGTGTACAAATACACGCCAAAACACATTGTACTACTTCTCCTGAGTACGGCGATACCACATGTGTGGCACTTTTTTACACCCTAACTGCGCTAAGGGGCCCAAAGTCCAATGAGTACCTTTAGCATTTCACAGGTCATTTTGAAACATTTGGTTTCAAGACTACTTCTCACGGTTTAGGGCCCCTAAAATGCCAGGGCAGTATAGTAACCCCACAAATGACACCATTTTACAAAGAGGACATCCCAAGGTATTCCGTTAGGAGTATGGTGAGTTCATAGAGGATTTTATTTTTTGTCACAAGTTAGCGGAAAATGACACTTAGTAAAAAAAACCAATAAAAATCATTTTCCGCTAACTTGTGACAAAAAGTAAAATCTTCTATGAACTCACCATACTCCTAATGGAGTACCTTGGGGTGTCTTCTTTCTAAAATGGGGTCATTTGTGGGGTTCCTATACTGCTCTGGCATTTTAGGGGCCCTAAACCGTGAGGAGTAGCCTTGAAACCAAATGTTTCAAAATGACCTGTGAAATGCTAAAGGTACTCATTGGACTCTAGGCCCCTTAGCGAAGTTAGGGTGCAAAAAAGTGCCACACATGTGGTATCGCCGTACTCAGGAGAAGTAGTACAATGTGTTTTGGGGTGTATTTTTACACATAACCATATTGGGTGGGAGAAATATCTCTGTAAATGGACAATTGTGTGTAAAGAAATCAAAAAATTGTCATTTACAGAGTGATTTACTCTACCCAGCATGGGTATGTGTAAAAATACACCCTAAAACACATTGGTCTACTTCTCCCGGGTACGGCGATAGCACGTGTGGCACTTTTTTGCAGCCTAACTGCGCTAAGGGGCCCAAGGTGCAATGACTACCTTTGGGCTTTACAGGGGTGCTCACAATTTAGCCCCCCCCCACATGACAGGACAGTTAACAAACCCCATAAATGACCCCATTTTGGAAATAAGACACCACAAAGTATTCCATGAGGGGCATGGTGAGTTTATAAAAAAATGTATTTTTTGTCACAAGTTGAAAAAAAAACAAAAAAACAACAATTTATGCTAACTTGTGACAAAAAAGAAAAACCTTCTATGAACTCACCATGCACCTCACGGAATACTTTGGGGTGTCCTCTTTCCAAAATGGGGTCATTTGTGGGGTCTGTCCTGGCATTTTAGGGTCTCTGCAATCATTACATGTATGGCCAGTATTTCTTCTATACTCCTTATATTGGGCATACAGGTAGTGCATTCTGGGCTAAAAGGAAAAATGAACGGCAAACATTCCTTCATTCGCATCGATCAATGTGGATGAACAAATATCTGCCAAAAAATGTGGAAAAAAAAGAAAAGAAAGAGGGTAAGGCGTCCGCCTGGACATAGGAGCTGCCACCCCAAAAAATCCAAACCCACCAGCTCGTATGCCCAGGCAAACCTGATTTATTCCTCCACATCGATCGATGTGAATGGAGAAATCATTGCTTGAGTTCTTTTTTGATACAAAGTGCTTGCCAAAGCATATGAACCCCAACACCACTCCTTGGCCCATATGCCTCGGCAAACGTATCTTTTTTACTGTGGAGGAGAAATCTCGTCCTACAGCGCTGCATGCACCGATTTTGTGTAACCTGACAGAAGCGCAATGCTTCTGTCAGGATGCATCATCAGTGCTGCAGCTGATTGGTCGGTCGGTCGGTCTGGATAGAAAAAAGAGAGAAGAAAAATGAAAAAACAAAACAAAAAGGAGAGGAAGGCGTCCGCCTGGACATAGGAGCTGCCACCCCAAAAATCCAAACCCACCAGCTCGTATGCCCAGGCAATCCTGATTTATTCATCCACATCGATCGATGTGAATGGAGAAATCATTGCTTGAGTTCTTTTTTTGATACAAAGTGCTTGCCAAAGCATATGAACCCCAACACCACTCCTTGGCCCATATGCCTCGGCAAACGTATCGTTTTTACTGTGGAGGAGAAATCTCGTCCTACAGCGCTGCATGCACCGATTTTGTGTAACCTGACAGAAGCGCAATGCTTCTGTCAGGATGCATCATCAGTGCTGCAGCTGATTGGTCGGTTGGAAAAAAAGAGAGAAGAAGAAAAAAAAAAAAGCAAGCAAGCAAGCAGCAAAGCACTTCAATAACATTAACTTTTTAAACTTTATTAAATATGTTCAAACCAAACAATAACATTGGTAACCAAATATTAACTTTTTTGCTTACCTGTTTTTTTTTTTGTTTTTTTTTTACTTGCGAGCTGAGGATAAACTTCTCCTCCCCCATGGGTCAATGTGCAAAGTGCAAATCGCACAGATATGTGGCGAAGTACATTATGCATTCTGTCCCAAGTGAAAGGAGAGGTTTCTGGCAGGCCAGTGTATTTGGATCTCTCAAAACCTGATGTTTGGGTTCACACTGTATAATGGCCTATCCGGTCGGTCGAGCCCGCCGCACCGTCTCGCCCAAAATAGATCTCCAGGGAATGCCACAAGAGTAGCATTCGGCCTAGTAATTAACTGTGTCGCCGTAGACTACCATGACTTCCGGGCCGACCCAAATTGCCTCAGAAGCCACGCAGTAACGTAGGCATGCACTAGCGTTATGTCAAGCACTTCCGGCGTAGGGGGGGACCGCAAAGTGTGACTTTTGCTAGGCAATTTGCCCTAACGCATCGCGCCAGTGTGAAATAGCACTGAGAGACCCTTGTGTGCCTACTGCTGTGTCTGTAGTTCCCTAGGTTCTAAAAGTGTGCCTTCTCGTGGTACCTCTCATAACACTCCCCTAGGCATAGGCCAGGCTGGTCAGGACAGGAGGGACAGTAAACGGGGGTGTCACGCCTTATTCCAGCCCTGCTGCAGACACGACATCTTTTTCTGGGGTTGCGTTGAGTTGGGGTACTGGGAATCGGGTAGGCGTAATGCCTTCCATGCAGCCGGCTAGTTGCATTTGGGGGTTGGGCTCTGGCACCTTCTGGATACAGGAGTGCCGAAACGATCTTTTCCTGGAATTGAAGGAAAGATCCAGTTCTCCCAGCCTTACTGTAGAGAACAAAGCTGTTGTACATCGCCAATTGAATTAAATACACAGACACTTTCTTATACCAGCGTCTGGTTTTCCGGGAAATTAAATAGGGCCCTAACATCTGGTCATTGAAGTCCACCCCTCCCATGTTGGCATTATAGTTGTGGACGGCGAGGGGCTTTTCAATGACCTCTGTTGCCCGTGTTATTTGTACTGTCGTGTCTGTGTGAATGGTAGACAGAAGGTAAACGTCCCTCTTGTCCTTCCATTTCACTGAGAGCAAGTCATCGGTACACAAGGCGGCCCTCTCCCCCCGTTGAAGTCTGGTGTTAACGAGCCGTTGGGGGAAGCCCCGGCGACTAGGCCGCACGGTGCCACAGCATCGGATTCCTTCTAACTTTAAGTGCTGAAAGAGGGCCACACTTGTGTAAAAGTTGTCCACATAAAGATGGTACCCCATATGGAACAAGGGTGACACCAAGTCCCACACAATCTTTCCACTGCTCCCCAGGTAGTCAGGACATCCGACCGGCACCAATTTTGAGTCTTTTCCCTCATAGACCCTAAAACGAGATGTATAGCCTGTGGCCCTATCACAGAGCTTATACAGTTTCACCCCATACCGGGCGCGCTTGTTTGGGATGTACTGTTTGATGCCAAGGCGCCCGGTAAAATGTACGAGGGACTCGTCTACACAGATGTTCTGTTCAGGGGTATAAGCATCTGCAAATTTGGATGACAGGTGGTCTATGAGGGGCAGAATTTTGTGGAGCCGGTCATAAGCTGGGTGGTCTCTTGCATGACAGGTGTCGTTGTCATTGAAATGTAGGAAGCGCAGGATGATCTCAAATCGCGTCCTGGACATGGCAGCAGAGAATACGGGCATGTTATGTATTTGGCGTGTACACCAATAAGAGCACAATACATTTTTTTTTGTAATACCCATGTTGAGCAGAAGGCCCAAAAAAATGTTAAGTTTGGAAACTTGGAGTGGTTTCCACCGAAAAGGCTGGGCGTGGCAGCTTTTCGGATGGGCGGTTATAAATTGTGTGGCATATAGGTTGGTGTCAGCCACAATTAAGTCAAGAAAATCCTGGGTGAGGAACAGTTCAAAAAAGTCTAGGGCCGATCCTAGTTCAACTGTCTCCACCTGGACTCCAGACTGGGCGGTGAAAGGGGGCAGTACGGGTGTGGCGGGATCAGGGGAATGCCAATCAGGGTTTGCCAGCACCTCTGGTAAACCAATGGGAGTACGGGCCAGTCTACTTGGTGGCTGCGAATCAGATCTTAATTCACGTACCACTGAACCAGTTTCTACTTCCAGGCTGGTGTTCGCCACTTCACCAGGGTCTTCTACGGAAGTACTGGTGTTGATAGGTCCAGGAGATGCTGCGCTGCTGGTGCATGCCTCACCAAGAAAAATCAGATCAGCACCAGCACCACTCTGCTGCCCTTGAGACTGATCTTCCGCCACCTGCAGTCCAGTGACATGGGGTGTGGTACGCCTGGCTCTAGCCGGGACCTCAACCTCGTCATCGGAACTATCGGTCAGAGAGCCACTGCTGTCTACAGGATCGTACTTTGAACCAGAAGATTAGTCGAATAACTCGACTCAATCATCCTCATCCGACTGGTCCATGTACCTGTAGATGTCTTCATTGGAAAACCTCTTTTTTGCCATGGTGGCCTGCTAAATTTAGGAGGTATTCCTCTGAGACTACCCAGGAAAAGAGCACCTACCTAGCGAAAGGGAGTACTTGAGAGGTAGAAAGCTGTGGTCACTGAGTTTAGATTAAAAAAAAAATCAAAACTGATGTTTACAGTGCCACAGCTAGTGTACAGTGTTTTTTGCAGTGATCAGAAAAAAAATTTCTGTCACTGCGGTGGGGCGGGCTGAACGCAGTGCAGGCGAATGATCAGATCTGAGCGGGCAAACACTGCGTTTTTTGTGGATCCTAGTGACCCTAATATAGATCTGACTGTGATCACTAATGATCACTTACAGATACTATATAGTACCAATGCTGATTAGCGACAGTGATAACGCTAATTAGTGACTGTGGTGCAGTGGGCTGAGCACTAACTGACACTAACAACCCTTTTGCCTAGCTAACTGGCCTAACTGTTACCACTAGTGATACTAAAAAAGTTACAGTTTTCACTGATCACTGTTTTTAGATCACTAGGATAGTGACGGTGAGGGGGGGTTGGGGATCAGAGAGCAATCACAAATAATCAAAAACAATCACGAGGCAATTACAACTCAATTACAGCAATCTGCGCAATCAAAACCAATCAAGGAGCAATTGAATCCAATAACAGGACAATCAAAAACCAATTACGTGACAATCAAAGCCAATCACACGACAATCGATGCTAATCACAGGGCAAATGTGACAATCGAGACAGGGCAAAACAGCCAATCAGAGGGCAATTGGCACAATCAAAACCAATCACAGGCAATTGAAGCCAATCACGCGACAATCGAAAACCAATTACGTGACAATCGAAGCCAATCACACGACAATCGATGCCAATCACAGTGCAATTGAGACAATTTTAGCCAAACAAAGCACAATCAAGCCTTACAGACAGGAGATAAGATACACAATGGCAGGGGGGGGAGAATATACGCAATCAATGCACTAGGAAGGTGTGGGGAGGATCTGAAGGGGTGGGGGGTGATCAGATACCCCTAAGGGGTAGTTGGGGGTCTAATCTGATGGATAGGAGTGACAGGGGGTGATAGATGGGTTATTGACGGGTGATAAGTGGGTGTTTACAGGGAAAAACAGATGTAAACAATGGACTGCTGATGTGATCGGGGGGGGGGGGGGGGGTCTCGGGGGGATCTGAAAGGGTGGGTGGGTGATCAGAAGCCCCTAAGGGGCAGTTGGGGGTCTGATCTGATGGGGGGCAGTGGCAGGTGGTGACAGGGGATGATTGACAGGTGACGGATAAGTGATTGACAGCTGATGAGCGGGCAATTACAGGGAAGATAGATAGATGCAGTATACGGGGGGGGGGGTGTCAAGGGGGGAGATCTGAAGGGGTGGGGGGTGACCAGATACCCCTAAGGGGTAGTTGGGGGTCTGATCTGATGGATAGGAGTGACAGGGGGTGATAGATGGGTTATTGACAGCTAATAAGTGTGTGTTTACAGGGAACAACAGATGTAAATGATGGATTGCTGATGTGATCAGGGGGGGGGGGGGTCTCAGGGGGATCTGAAAGGGTGGGTGGGTGATCAGAAGCCCCTAAGGGGCAGTTGGGGGTCCAATCTGATGGGTGGCAGTGACAGTGACAGGTGGTGACAAGGGTGATTAACAGGTGACTGATAGGTGACTGGCAGCTGATCAGTGGGGAGATAGACAGATGCAGGGGAGATAGATAGGTTATGTATACAGGGGGGGGGTCGGGGGGGAGATCTGGAGGTGTGGGGGTGTGATCAGATACCCCTAAGGGGTAGTTGGGGGTCTGATATGAAGGATACAAGTGACAGGAGGTGACAGGGATTTATTGATGGGTGATATGGGGGGTGGTTGGGTATAATCTGCGGGTTGCAGGGGGGTACAGGGGGGGGGGGGGTCTGATGGGTGCTGCGGGTGATCGGGGGGGTCTGTGGGGCTCCTAAGGTGTGCGTGTGTGTTCCTATACTGTGCCTGCTCTCCTCGCTGGTGGTCGATCGCTAAGTGTGACCACCAGCGGGAGGCAGGCAGTATAATACAGTTTGTTACATAAACAAACTGTATTATACGCTTTCTATTGGGTTTTTTGAAAATTTACAGCCCGCCGGCGCTGCTGATTGGCCGGCGGGCTGACATCACAAGGGGGCCAAACAGTGTGACGTAGCGATCGCGCTGATTAATCAGTCTGCAGCCGGCGACGCTGGTTCTGCAGCTGCCACTTTGCCGCCGCACGGTATAAGTGTGCTGTCGGCAAGTGGTTAAACCCTGCTACAAAGCGCACACTACTTATAGTAGGTTAAAAAGAAATATAGGCAAAACTGAATAATTCAAACAATAATACTATTAATTGGTCTATTATTATAAATGTAAATGTATCTTTAAGAAGGTATTTGCAGAATCATAGTTTAATTGTTAGTAATTATGAGTAGTTATGCACCAACATTCTTTACCAAGTGTTGTAGCAACATCACCCAAGGAAGAGGGGACCTCCGTAGGGGAAAACACAATCCAACATCTCTATTGGTCTCAGCAGAAAAGCCCCGGAGTCCAGTTGTTTTCCCAACCTAATTATACCCCTTAAACCATAACACAAGCAAGTGCATATATGGTCGCTGTCATAGGCCCGTGATCACAGTACAAACCTATGATATCCGCTTCTGCGCAATACAACACAGCCGAGAGTAGACATCTCATGCACAGGCAATGGACAGTATGGTCTTCGGCCTTCACGAATATGAAAACATACTGTGCAAAAACAAGATAAAACCGGTTAGAACAAGATAAAGGTGGAACTGCTTTGGAACGAACATGTTATGCTGACCTAAAGTTACCTCCAGAGTAATCCCCGAGGCTCGAGGGTAACTCCAGAGATCAGATGTAACTTTATAGATCAGATGGGATGTGAACAGCAATCTAATCCATACATGCAGTCCATATATGTCACATGTGTATCACAGATACCCACCCATAGCCCCACATGACACCCTGTACCTGCATCCAGAACCCACATGGCACCCTATACCTGCACCCAGCATCTGCATTCAGCACCCACATGACAACCAGTACCCTCCTAGCCAGAAACGAGAAGGGGAACGTGCGGCCATCGGTGCCAGGTCTGACTGACTCCACGCCATTGAATGCAGCCAGTGCTTCTGTGACTGAATGTAAGTGTCAAGCGGAGGGGCTCAGGCGTATGGTTTGGGACAGTTGGAAGCCAGGGCGGTTTGAAGGTCACATATCACTGCAGGGCAAAGGGGCTGGGGTCCCACACCACTTGTAGGTACTACTGTGCATTTGGGGGGGGGGGGGGGCGAGGCCCCCTTTTTTTTAAATTTGAGCACCCCCCACTTAAGGACCCTCTGCACGGCCCTGGTGAGAGAGCTAACCATTACGCCACCGTGCTGCCTGAGTTTGCACATCTC
Source organism: Hyperolius riggenbachi (assembly GCF_040937935.1). Lineage (NCBI taxonomy): Eukaryota > Metazoa > Chordata > Amphibia > Anura > Hyperoliidae > Hyperolius > Hyperolius riggenbachi. The sequence goes on from NC_090653.1 coordinate 206,365,006, forward strand.
TGGTATAAATCGTGGCCTAGACCACTGAAGACCATTCCCTAATTTTGGTCTTTCAAAACCACACCCATTTGGGGAGCTGGAATCACATGTTGAACGTAGAGACACTAGGTTATTTTGCATGGATCCTTAAAACTGCTCAGCCTAAGTGTGAGAAAACGCGGAAAAGCCGCCGCCAATACTCAAGGTGAGGCGGCTGATTCCGCATTCAACATGGCAGCTGGCGTGCAGGCGGAGCGCGGAGAAACCGCCGCATGCTCTGACATCAGGGCAGCGGATTCCGCGTCCAATGCGGCAAGTTGCACGCATAGGCCTGCGCCTCTCAGTACAGTGGGATGCGGAGAAAGCGCCGCACGCACGGACAGCGGTGCGGCGGATTCCGCATCCAACACAGCAGAAACATTACAACGCATGACTGGTGTGGCTGGGACTGATAGTCTACATTGGTTTAGGAGGGCGCGCACGCGCGCTGAGAGGCAGGGCCTTTATGGCAGTCAGAAGGGGGTCAGCTGACAGTTTCAGCAACCTTCATTGGTCCAGCACTTAGGGGAGGCGCTGGAGAGCGCTAGAGTATATATACTGGGTGCTGGTCATTCATCTGGTGTCTGGTGTTGCGATCACTACGTGGTAGCACTCAGACCTTGTCAGTTTCTGTGTTATTAGACCAGTTTCCAAGGTGTTGATGGCCAAGAATCTCACACCTTAGTCTAGGAATTCTGTATCATCTGTCTTATTGTCTGATTCTAGGCTAGTTCCTGGAGTGTGAGAATCTTGGAGCTCACACTCAAGCTTAGGCATTGTTGATTATTTGTTATGACCTTCTGCTTTCCTGACCATTCTTCTGATCTCTGATTGTGTACCTTTGTCATTCTGATACTCTGTTGCCAAACTCGGCTAGTCTCTGGAATCTGCATCTGTCTCCTGTCTCTGTACTGTATCTGTCCGTGTGGTTACGACCTGGCCTGTCCGACCTCGAGAACTATCTCTCCTGTTAAGAGATAGTTCACAGATCTGTTAGTGACACTGGTATCACTCACGTTCTGTCCTTCCCACTTTCTCAGCCTGGCTCCGCCCCTTGGGGAGCATCAGACCTGTGGAAGGAATCTGATCCATAGCAGTAGCTCTTACTGTCTAGCACCTATCTTACGGGTGTTTTCCTCAAAGTATTACTGTTGCACCAAACACTCTCATATCTCAGGTGTCCAGAGGTTAGTAGATATATCTGATTATCGGTGATACTGCAGATCATCAATAATCGGGTATATTCTGCATTCTCGGTGATACTGCAGATCACCGGTAATCAGACCCTCTCTGTGTTACACCGATCGTTACACTAAGTTTGAAAACCTCCCTCTTTGTCTATGATTGGTCTTGATCGGTCAGACCCTTACATTTCAACTCAAATTCTTTCTACTTTACCTAGTCTGTTGACATCCATCTTGAACAATATGACTTCCCAAATTAAGATAAAAATAAAAAGGTAAAATGTGGGTTTCCATAACACCTACACAATCCATGATTGGCAAAATGCTCTGATCTTAACTCATAGACTCTCGTTTTCATACGGAGAGCAAGAAACTTCAAAATACTTATGAAGTGAGTTAGAACTCCACCTAAGATAAGGAAATGATCTTCTGCTTTACCTTGAGATGCTGGGCAGCTGTTAGAGATTATTGAATTATGCACATAGGTAGTGATTTACTGTGAAATGCTGCCTTCCCATTATATTGATGTGAGAAATTATACTCTCACATCATACCCACAACTCCATAGATAGCTCTTCTCTTCATTATCCCCAGACCAACCTCCAAAAAAATCTATTCTAAAGCTGGCCACTAACGATACAATCTTTTTCATGCAATCTTACTATTTCTATGTAATATAAGGTAACTGCCTAAATTATCCATTCAATATAGTCACTCAGTTTACCCTTATACTACATAGATTTGGTAATATTGGATGAAAAAGATTGTATCGTTAGTGTCCACCTTATGATGAATCCTCATGGCAGCTACTAGCTCTGTAGCTAAACTTTGGAAGACAAAATATTTCCCCTTCCCTTGAGAACTTTATTAATGCTCTTAATGAAATTATGCAAATGGGAGAATTGGTCATGTCAGCCTTAGATAAAATTGGCTAGTGTATCCAGGAATGGACTGCATGGGTAGATTATCAACAGAACATTACTATTAGAGATCACCCGAACAGTTCTAGGCAAATATTGGCTGTTTGGGTTCGTGTCTGTTCGCAAACCTATGGCGTGTTCGACCCACCCCTATACATTATAATGGAGCCAAAAATTGACTCCTTACCTCAGAGTTAGCAGACACATGGCAGCCAATCAGCTATCCCTCCCACTTGGACCACCACCCACCTATCAGAAAGCCAGCACAGCAGCCATTTTGCAGTCTGTGTTTGGCTTCTGTGCTAGGCAGATCAGGGAGAGTGTGCTGCTGACTGGGATTGCGTTAGTTAGGCCTGTGTTCCATGTCCTCAGTTCAGATTTTTGTTCAGTGTCCTGAACAGCTAATAGCCCTTCTTAAGGCTGGTACATTGTTTTTCTTGCTATTGTATTTTGTTCTGTGTGTCCAGTGCACAAGTATGCTAATGGTGACAAGTCTGCTTTTATAGTATAGTGCACTGATTAGATAACTCAATAATCCTTCACCACCACTATTGGCACCTAATAGCCACTACTGCATTGCATAAAGCCCCGTCTACACGAAGCGATCCGCCTCTTCCGCATCCCCGTGCGTACCCGCTCGCCTGCGCGTGCGTCGGATTCGATCCCACCGCTCGTCCCCACCGGCGCCGCTTATCTTCCGCTCGATTCCCTGCCATTGTCCCCTCGTGGGGAACAAGCAGGGAATCGGCGGTGGCGAAATCCGACCTGACAGATCTTATCAATCGAGCCGCATCAACGGCTCGATTGATAAGTCACATCGCCTCGTGTAGATGAGGCTTAAGACCTCACTGGTAAGGCCTATATTGTGAGGTGATTGTTGCACGTAGCATAAACCTGTCACCTGACCTGCGTGAAGTGACAATCATGTAAAAGAAAGAAAAAAAAGACAGGCGGGGCAGGCCACACTGCAAGGGTCATGCTGCTGTGATTTCCTGTGGCCCTAGCATATTGCCCAGTGTTCAGAGGCCACATACCTTGAAGTAACAAAATGTCACAGAAGTAGTTGACGTGCACTCCCACGAACGTGCGCACAAGCACGGTGACTGTCACCGCTACACAAAGATTGCTGCCGAGAGAACTAACATTTACGTCCTGGAGGTGTCAACTAGTAAAAACAACAATTCGCTCACCTGACGTTATCACTAAAGCTCTTTGTGGTTGTTTGTGGTGCGGTAAATATGGCGTTTCATCTGTCAGTGTGCCGGGCCTTGCCCTTACACTACCTGATCGACCTGTACACATGCCAGATGTTTTAAGGGACCTCATTCCACAAATTTAGGAATGTAATGTGATATTTGCTCTTTAGAAATTAAAACACGACTCTAGGTCAACTATGTCATTTTTGGTGAGATCCCCCTTCGGCATGCCACGGTCCAGGTGTTAGGCCCCTTTAAACTACTTTTCCATCACTTTTGTGGCAAGAAACAGTCCCTATAGGTTTTAGAATTCGCCTGCTCATTGAAGTCTATAGCGGTTTGCAAACATTTGCGGAAAATTTGTGATTGCGAATCGAAAATTTCAAGTTCGCGACTTCACTAATTACTATCTCTGATCTCATGGCTTCACCAGGCCTTCAAACCTCACACTAGTCTACCTGTGCCCTTTCCTTTGCTTACCACCGGCTAATACCCAGTGGTTTGGGTGTTTTGTACCCTACGCTTGGACCATCTTGACCCTAATTTAGGGCTTGGTGTCTATACTGTATATGAATACCTATTAGGAGCCAGCCGGTGTTCTATTCTCTTCCCATCCTTCTCCTACATTTCTTTAATTCCCATATCTTCCCTAGACCTATAATCTCACCCTCTAATCCCCAACCCTCATCCAGTTTTTCCAAATCATACTCCTTCCCTTTCTTCTTTTTACTCCACCTATTACTGAAAAAGGAAACTCAGTGGCTGGAAAGTGGTTTCTGGTTAAGGGCTCTGCCTCTGATACAGGAGACCAGTGTTCAAATCTCGGCTCTTCCTGTTCAGAAAGCCAATTCAGTAGGAGACCTTGGGCAAGACTCAATAACACTGATACTGCCTATAGTCCACCAGGAGAAAAGAAGAAAAGATATAAATGTTCTGTGACTTGTCTTGTTAGTGCAGCTATGGGGCTTGATTCACAAAGCGGTGCTAACAGTTAGCACGCCTGTGAAAACCCCCTTAGCACGCCTAAAGAAGCTTTTCGCGCATAAAACTTTACGTGCGCAAAACTTTATGCGCATAAAACTTTACGCGCGTACTGCACAGAGCACAGGGTGCACCGCGCGAAGTGCCCATTAAAGCCTATGGGACTTAGCGCGTGTAAAACTTTGCGCCCGTAAAACTTTACGCGCGCAAAGTTAGCGCACGATCTGATTGAGAAATCCGGTGCTAACCTACTTAGCACCCTGGTTAGCGCGTCTAAAGACTTTAGACGTGGTAAGTAGGTTAGCACCGCTTTGTGAATCAAGCCCATGGTGGTTTATAACTCTTACAGTCTTGTAATGTCACGATCAATGAATGATGTGCATATTTAATTTTTGAACAAGTAGTTGGAATCAAATTGATGATACCTTTGTTCACATTTTTAGCTGCTTTGATAGATGTGCTCCAGGATACCCAACTTAAGAGACCTTTATTGCCCATATTAGTTATTTAATGTACCCCTTAACTTATCCGTATGTTCTTCATATTGTTATTCCATTAGTACTTTGAGTCATAACACTTGATTTTTTAAAACCCCTCCCATTCATGATGTGTATGTGAACAGGATAGATTCTTTTAATTTCTTGAATAGGATAATGAGGAACTTCCTTCAGGTCAACAAAACTTGAACTGAGTGCTGAATATAAAAATTAGCATGTACTAACAGCATTCAAATTTGGCCTAAATCAATAAAATATTACTGCAATGCTATCCATAAAATAAATAATTGCTGTGACATACACACACTCCCCACATTATTTTCCATAGGTATACTGGAAATACTATATAAATCTCAACATAGGGAAGAAGGATTAGTTTCTTCAATAAATTTGAAACACTCTTCCTGGTTTTCAAGATTTTGAATCAATTGCTCAACCCCTAATAAGCAGCACAAAGTTTTCCAAATTTTGGTAAGTCTCCAAATATCTACAGTATTAATTCCTTAAAGAGACACTGAAGCAGAAAAAAAATGATGATATAATCATTTGTATGTGTAGTACAGCTAAGAAATAAACCATTAGGAGCAGAGACATAAGTCTAATATTGTTTCCAGTACAGGAAGAGTTAAGAAACTCCTGTTGATATCTGTGCAAAAGAGCGATTGAGCACCACTAGTTTCAAAGTCGCAGAGAGCTCTGTCTTCTGAAGCTTATTATCTCAAGTGTCTGGCATTTTATTGTTTTTTTTCTGCAGAGAACAGTTCAAAAGTTCACAAGCCTGCTCTTTAAAATCGTTTAGAATGCTGAGTAGTGTGTAAACTGCAAATGTTAGAGAATTATGCAATGTTATAAAAACTATAAAACTATATAACTGAAAATAAAAATATGAGAATATTTTCTTTGCTACTAATGTTCTAGTAATTATCCGTACTACACAACCAATTAATTATATCATCATTTTTTTCTCTTCAATGTCTCTTTAATTTCATAACCTCAATTTTTAGATTCAAAATTTCCAAACGTGAAGATATTGTATATGACCAATTATATAAATAAGGCAAATAGTTACTTTTACAGCAAATCAGATGCCACACTTTCCACAAAGCCATCCTGAAACATTGATGTCAATTCAAAACAACGAGGGTGCAATCTCAACATTTGTTTGCCATAGGTGTGCCTACCATATATAATTAGCCAGAATACTGATTCCAGTCAGTGACCCATGAGTCATTCATGTATCCACTATCCAGGCTTGGGCGCCATGGATTGAGGACAATAACATCAGCAATTACTGATATTAATACTATTGGCAGCTCGCACCAGACACATCAGCATATATACTATGTATACCCTTTGATCTGCTTTTTAAACACCCAACCTTCTTGTAAGGTCTTAAAAGTATGCAATAAGTAGGAAATTAGTGTGGAATTCAAGCAACCATCTTTGTACTAAAGGCCTGCACAAATCTGTAGAAGCAGAACAGAGTCACAGGCAATTCAAAGTTCTGCTTTTACTGTATACATTTATTTTACCATACAACAGCTCAAGATAGTAGAGTCTAGTTCACATGTACTAATGGAGCTAGATGAAGAAAAAGCAAGGTAAGGCTGAGTGATTGTGATGGCCAAATCAAACCTCCCCATCAAGCTCCCTGAAGATCAGACAACATAATCAACAGCAGAAGGTTAAAGTAAAGCCAGGCTCAGAACCAGCAGAAAAGTGATACAACTGCAATGCCAGAAAGTGGTAATATGATGTGGGCCAGAAGCTGTAAGAGCTGCTTATTATGCAGGGGCGTTGCTATCCCCAAAGACCAGTGACACATGCCCCGGGTCTATTCTGGGGTGCCCTGGATGTCCCCCAGGCAAAGTCAGGCAGCAGGCAGCAGTACTCAATCTTGGTCTCCAGATTCTGCAGACATCATCTCTTCCAGACTCTTACCTCTTCTCCACCACAACACCCAGCATGCCCAATAGAGGTACTGCAGCACCCAGCATGGCACCACACAGGGCATCTATGTGGGCAAGCTGGGTGCTGTGGTTCCCTGCTGGGTGCTGTTTGTGATGCCTTTATGGGGGCATGCAGGGAGCTTTGGTTCTTCTATGGGGGCATGCTGGGAGTTGGGGTGCCTCAATGAGAGGCCCGTCTCAGCACGAGAGGGGGTCCACTAGAAGGTCAGGGAATGCTATGAGGGGGACTGCCAGGCAACCTGACAGCAAGCCCGCCGGCCCATCAGAAAGCCAGACCAGCCAACATATAAGCCAGTTAACTCTGCCTGGTTATATTTAAGTGACACTGTCTATTTATGAGATATGCTGCATTTTTGTTTTTTGTATTAATGGAAAGGGGGGTGGGGATTAATCCAACATTTTGCTGGGCAGGCCTACTTAAACCGCTGTTAAGTTCATGTAAATTTTGCTCCACCCATGACCACACCCACATGCTGGTGTGTGTGGCCACATCCATTTTTCGGCTGGGGTGCCCCAGATCTCTTAGGATCCTAGCGACGCCCCTACGCCAGAACAACCTGCAGGCAGCCTGGGAGAAGCTTTAATGAATCACTAGGCATTAACCTCCCTAGCGGTAACCCCGTGCTGGACACGGGGTAAGCCGCTGGAGGGTGCCGCTCAGGCCCTGCTGGGCCGATTTACATAATTTTTTTTTTGCTGGACGCAGCTAGCACTTTGCTAGCTGCGCCAGCACTCTGATCGCCGCCACCCCGCGCCCGATCGCCGCTATCTGTTTCGGCGCGCGGCCCACCCCCCCAGACCCCGTGCCGAGGGGTGGATCGGGACTCCCAATGACGTCCCGACGTCGCTGACGTCATCCCGCCCCGTCGCCATGGCGATGGGGGAAGCCCTCCAGGAAATCCCGTTCTTTCAACGGGATTTCCTGATCGGAGATCGCCGAAGGCGATCGAAGCGGGCGGGGGGATGCCGCTGAGCAGCGGCTATCATGTAGCGAGCCCTGGGCTCGCTACATGATTTAAAAAAAAAAAAAAGAAAAAAAACTGCTGCGCTGCCCCCTGGCGGAATTTTTCATACCGCCAGGGGGGTTAATGGTGCCATCTACATAATAAGCTTATGAATCAAGAGTCAAAATGCTCAAAAAACAACGTATTATTATGCCTATTGTATGTCCATCTGCATTCATCCTAAATGGCCACATGGCTACTAGTGTTGGGCGAACAGTGTTCGCCACTGTTCGGGTTCTGCAGAACATCACCCTGTTCGGGTGATGTTCGAGTTCGGCCGAACACCTGATGGTGTTCGGCCAAACTGTTCGGCCACATGGCCGAACTAAGAGCGCATGGCCGAACGTTCCCCGAACGTTCGGCTAGCGCTGTGATTGGCCGAACGGGTCACGTGGTTCGGACCCGAACGCGCTCTGATTGGCCGAACTGTCACGTGGTTCGGGTAAATAAATACCCGAACCACGTCATATCTCCGCCATTTGTCTGTGGGTTTAGCTTTGGGTAGGCAGGCAGGGTAGTTCGCGCTCCAGCCACGCTAGCCAGGGTCCCCCCAGTCATTGTGTCGCTGCTGGGAATAGTAGTACACCGCTCGCTCAGCCACACTATATAGCATTCTGTTTACTGCCACTCTGTGTACCTCGCTCAGCCACACTATATAGCATTCTGTTTACTGTTCTGTGTCTGCTGGGAATAGTAGTACACTGCTCGCTCAGTCACACTATATAGCATTCTGTTTACTGCCACTCTGTGTACCTCGCTCAGCCACACTATATAGCATTCTGTTTACTGCCACTCTGTGTCTGCTGGGAATAGTAGTACACCGCTCGCTCAGCCACACTATATAGCATTCTGTTTACTGCCACTCTGTGTACCTCGCTCAGCCACACTATATAGCATTCTGTTTACTGCCACTCTGTGTCTGCTGGGAATAGTAGTACACCGCTCGCTCAGCCACACTATATAGCATTGTGTTTACTGCCACTCTGTGTACCTCGCTCAGCCACACTATATAGCATTCTGTTTACTGCCACTCTGTGTCTGCTGGGAATAGTAGTACACCGCTCGCTCAGCCACACTATATAGCATTGTGTTTACTGCCACTCTGTGTACCTCGCTCAGCCACACTATATAGCATTCTGTTTACTGCCACTCTGTGTCTGCTGGGAACAGTAGTACACTGCCGCTCACTCAGTCACCCCATTACTATATAGCATTGCTGGGATCTGTAGTACTCTGCTCACCCACCCATACCATTGTACTGCCAGTCACTGTGTATATTGCTGGGATCTGTAGTACTTCACTCACCGTCAACCACTATATAGCATTGCGTACTCTGCCAGTCAGTGTGTATATTGCTGGGATCAGTAATACTCCACTCAACGTCAACCACTATATGAGCTCACCATGAGTTCCTCAGAGACCTCCGCTGTGAGCAGCACTCCCAACAACAGCAACAGCCAACGCCCCACGCAAGCTATAACATCCACCCCAGCAGCCAGTGGACAGCAGCAGCCCTCCCCGGAGGAGAACGTTGTGTCCATCGGTCCGGCGCCAGAGCGATTATTGAGGGCTGCCATTGAGGAGATGATGGGGCTTGATGTGGAGGAGGAGGTCGGGCTCAGACCAGCATCCCAAGTTAATGTTGAGGACGATGAGGGGTCTGTGTCTGGGGATGTTGGGGTGGCAGAGGTGGTGGGTGGGTCAGACTCAGGAGAAGAGTTGTATGATGAGGATGATGATCAGGACCATCTGTATGTGCCTCAGAGTCCGACCCCGGAAAACATGTTGTATCGTGTGTTTAGGTACTAAAATCTGCGTTCCCACTTCCCAGTACTGCCCGGGTCCACGGATCCATATAATTTTTTGGGCAGCACTATCAAACTGTGGTACTATGAGTGAGTTGCCATGGTCCTTCTGTGCTGTCACACTCACCGTCTGTCTGCAGATGGATTGTTCAACACAGCTACGCCATCTGACATGTAGTCCTTGACCATCTTCTCCAGGCGATTGGTGTTGGAGGACGTGGAACTGCCCGATTGCTGTTCTGTGGGCTGCTGCATGGGTGTCAGAAAATGTTCCCACTCCAAGGACACTGCCAATACCATTCCCTTTTGGGCACTAGCAGCAGCTTGTGTTCTTTGCTGCCCTCCTGGTCCTCCTGGGTTTGCTGAAGTCAATCTGTCGGCGTACAACTGGCTAGAGAAGGAGGAGGATGTCAATCTCCTCTCTAAAGTCTCCATCCTCAAGGGCCTGCTGGAATTGTTCCATTTTTGACCTGTCTGACACTTTCCTCAATCAGTTTTTTAACATTGTGTTTGTATAAACTGGGTATAAACCCAGTAATTGGTGTTGTCCAGAATAATGAATAATAATGAATAGTGAATAATGCGCGGGCCGCGTTCAATGCAGTCTAGCATGAATTGAGCCATGTGTGCCAGAGAATCCTGCCAGACTCCTCTGTCTTCATGTTCTTGTGAGCGTTGTGATTGTTGTGATGCACCATGTTCGTCACCAGCATCACTTTCTTCCTCTTCTGCTGTCCATTCCCGCTAAATTGTGGAAGTCCAACGTGCACCGCTCTGTCCCTCGGCAGTGGGGGCATCCAATTCCTGCTCCAACTCCAGCTGTTCCTCGTCCTGTTCTTTGTCATAGCTGGGACCAGCGTTTCCTGAGGCAGGTTGCCTGATGTTGGTATCATCACGCTGATCGTTTTCATCTTCAGATTCCCCCACTTGCATCATGCCAGCGGTTTCTATCTTCAACATTGATTTCTTCAGTAAACACAGCAGTGGTATTGTAATGCTGACTGTAGAGTTGTCACTGCTCAGTCACAAGCAACGTGGATTGCTCAAAATTTTGGAGGACTTGGCAGAGATCCAACACGGTGGCCCAATCAGATCCACAGAAGCTTGGTAGCTAGCTGCTGGAATGCGCCTCTGCACTGCGCAAAAGCGTGCTAGCATGTGCAGCGTAGAATTCCAGCGCGTAGGGAGGGACATCACCCAGCGAGCGATGGTGTGCTAGATTGAAGCGCTCCTGCATCTCTTGGTGAGTCCTTCAGAAACGGTACTGGACTTTTAAAAATTTTTTTTTTTTTCCTTCAACAGAAGATCTGCCACGTTGGAGTGAGGAGGACGCCGCCGACCCCGACACCAAGCTGAACCCCGGCGAACTCCAAGCAGAGGATCTTTAGGAACCCTCAAGGCTTTGAGCAAGCTGAGGAGGATCAGCAGTCCCGATGAGACCTCTCCTCATATGTGACTGTGTGCAGTGGAGTAGAGCTCCCCAGAACAACCTCTCACTTGTCACTTTGTCACTGGTCACTTTGTCACTTTGTCATTTTGTCACTTTGTCACTTTGTCACTTGTCACTTTGTCACTTGTCACTTGTCACTTTGTCACTTGTCACTTTGTCATTTTGTCACTTTGTCATTTTGTCACTTTGTCAGTCACTTTGTCACTTTGTCACTGGTCACTTTGTCACTTTTCACTTTGTCACTTGTCACTTGGTCACTTGGTCACTTGGTCACTTGTCCAGATGATCTCGGTACACCTCCTGCGATTCAAATTCCTGCACACATTGCTCTGGGATTTGGGTGTGATGAATGATGCATCTAACTGGCCACCGGAGGCAATTAAGGCCTTCAAAACATTGAAAGCAGCTTTCTGTTCCGCCCCCATTTTGCGTCATGTTGAGTTGTTGACGTCATGTTCATCCTCGGCCTGGCCTTGCATTTCAGTGCGAGGTGCATTTTCCACAGAAAAAGGTTGTGAATCCGGGCACAACATTTGTGGCTGTTCCATTGACCTTTCACAGGTAGAAGATTGTGGGGGTTGGAATAGCTCCTCCGAATAGCCCATTGTGTCCTGAAAACTACTCATTGCATTGCTTTGCGCACGCATTTTTTTGTCCTCATGCAAGGCCTGAGTTGCGCCTGAAAGCGTGGCCTTCTCCTCCTGCGCCTCCTCCTGTTCCATCACGTCTGCTGCTGCTGGGTTAGCGTTGCCGCCCGGTCCCTGTTTATTGAACCTCTTATCTTTATTACATTTATGACTGCATGGCGGTACAAAGCATGCTATCCGCACACTTCTTGTCCTCATGCAAGGCCTGGGTTGTTGTGTCTCAAAGCATGGCCTTCTCCTCCTGCGCCTCCTCCTGTTCCATCACGTGTGCTGCTGCTGCTGCTGGGTTAGCGTTGCCGGTCCCTGTTTATGTAACCTCTCATCTTTATTACATATATGACTGCATGGCGGTAAAAAGCATGCTATCCGCACGCTTCTTGTCCTCATGCAAGGCCTGGGTTGTTGTGTCTCAAAAAGCGTGGCCTTCTCCTCCTGCGCCTCCTCCTCCTGTTCCATCACGTGTGCTGCTGCTGGTGGTGCTGGGTTAGCGTTACCGGTCCCTTTTCCTGGAATCTCTTCTCTGTATTACATTTATGACTGCATGGCGACAAAAAGCATGTTACCTGTGCAAAGAAACATGGCATTTTCCGCATTTAAAAGACAGTTTTTCCTTTGAAACTTTACAATCAATTTTCTCAAAAACTATAAGCTCTTTTTCAAATATTTTTTTCCTCTTGTACCCACTCCCAAGGTGCACATACCCTGCAAATTTGGGGTATGTAGCATGTAAGGAAGCTTTACAAAGCACGAAAGTTCGGGTCCCCATTGACTTCCATTATGTTCGGAGTTCGGCGCGAACACCCGAACATCGCGGCGATGTTCGGCGAACGTTCGCGAAGCCGAACATCTAGGTGTTCGCCCAACACTAATGGCTACACATATTGTGCCCTTAGCAGCTAGGCACAGAAACTGCCACAGCTCAGGTTCATGCCAACTGGAGACTGCAGCTAGTTTACTTGCCTGTAGATGAAATGTTTAACTTGTGTCCTGTCTTGAAGGCGCAGTACAGAGTTTGTGAGTCACACATGCTCTGTGAGTGGCGAGGAGAAAGAGAGCAGAAGAATGAATTACTGCTGAGATGAATGCTGTGTGCTGCCTTTATCGTCCTGCAGTAAAGTTTTGGGTCAACTTGACAGAGGCTCTGACATCACTCTTGAGCGTTTCTTCATCAGGCTGTTCAGGGTAAAACCTGTGTAATAGTGTATCCCTCAGAGAGACATACAGAACACAGCTAAGAACAGTGTCGGATTGGGAGGGGAAAAAGATGAGGAAATCCACCTGCTGGCCAAGCAGCAGAAACTGTGTGTTATCACTCCCTATAGAAACCTGTAGCAAGTCTTCCCTGTGAGCAGCAACACATAAACACTGCTGCTTGGCCAGCAAGTGGATTTTCCACTTCCTAGTTCAACACTTAGGGCCCGTTTCCACTTGTGCGGTGCGGAATCGCCATTGATTCCCCGCTGACGAAATCGCATGCGGGTGCGATTCCGCATGCGTATTTTACCGCGATTTCACATGCGATTTCGCATAGGTTAGTATTAATGTGATTTTAACTATGTCACTGCCTGTGTGATTTAACATTACTTTCTATGCGAAATCGCGGTAAAATACGCATGCGTAAAATACGCATGCCAAAACCGCATGCGATTTCCCTATTAAATACATTAGCGAATGCCCCAGTTGCCCCCCCCCCCCCCAAAGGCCAGCTCTGCCTATACATATAAGATAAGGTTACTGTATATGAAAATACTGGGGGTGGAAAGAGTGGGAATTCTCAAGAAGCCTCTAATTTTTTTTTGTGGCTGTATGTGGGACTGCATTTGTCCATTCTAGTTACATTAGTTACATAGTTATCTAAGTTGAAACAAGACGTGTCTATCAAATTTAAGCTCACAAATTATGCCCCTGACTCCAGATTTCCTCTTCCTACATAGTTACATAGTTATTTGGGTTGAAAAAAGACATACGTCCATCGAGTTCTTTTTTTTCTTTTTCCTTTCGAACTCAGATGCGTGTTTGGTATGGGAAGGTCATCAGCTTATGGCGTAGTAGCTTGATAGCCAAACACCAACACTGCAAAGTGCCATTATCATTGTTTGAACATGCATAATTAAGCTTTATTTTATAATTTCACTACATCTATGCGTGGTTCATATACCATAAACGTCTCCCTTTCCTTACACATCCATCCCATTTCCGGGTTAGCCACGTCATTCCATCTTATTTAACTTGTCTACCTCAATGAGAAGGAGGGTGCATTATCCTGTTGATCTAGATCCTGAGCATGTATAAAACATTCAAACGTTTTACATTCAGCCAGCCGTACCCATCCTTAACCCAAAACCTATACATACTAATCTACCTCAATACGCCTGTTTATCACCCTTTCCTGCACTTACCCCTGCTCAACATTCTTAATATGTAAGTACTTATTGTTTATCCATATATTTTTTTGTAATTTTACGCCAGGTATTTCTATAAAAACTGACCCTCTGGGTGCAATCTAAGTCGGGTATCTGACCTTCTGTGTCATACAGGGTTTCACCGCCACACAATAAATCCATTCTACTGATCCAGTCATCCAAGAGAGGGGGGGTCAAATCTTTCCATTTTTCTACCATCATTCTTTTTGCAACCTTTGTTCCTAGTTCTTTAATTAAAATACTCCCTTTGCTGTCGCCTGTGTCCGAAATACCAAAGATAGCTTCGCTTGAAGAAAGTTCGAAGTCTCCTCCTAGCAGGTCTACTAAAGCATGTTTTACTTTCCCAAAAGGGCTTAACTATGGGGCACGTCCACCACATGTGCAATTCAAACCCGTCCTCCTGCCCACACCTCCAGCAAACTTCTCTTTGTCTGGAAAATTGTTGGATGCGTTCTGGGGTAATGTACCATCTAGCAATGGTCTTGTACTGGGTAAGTTGCAATCCTTTATCCTGGATCATCCAATTTTTATGCCAGATTGTGGGCCATTTGCTTTTAAGTGAAAGGCCGAGGGCTCTTTCCCATTTTACACAATAGTGTGGAGTAGAGATTTGGCTCTCTCCTTGACAAATAAGCCTATTAAGTTTAGAAAGTGCTTTGTCCATTTTTTTTTGTTAAAGAGAACCCGAGGCGGGGTTCTTACAGCGCAATCCCCATACAGAGACTGGGTCTGTCTATAGAGCCCAACCTCTGTTGCTATTTAGCTTCCCCCAAAGCCCACCCGCGCGCTGTGAGACTCCATTAATCACAGCCGCGCTGCACGGCTGGTTTTACCTCACTAATGTCAGTCTCCGCTCTCCCCCACCTCCTGAATCTCTCCGGTCCCCACCCGCTTCCCTTCCCTCCAATCAGCGGGGAGGGAAGGGACGTGGGCAGGGACAGGAGCAATTCAGAAGGTGTGGAGAGCGGAGACTGACATTAGAGAAAAACAGCCCGCTGCGACACGCTGGGTGTCGACAGTGCGGCTGTGATTAATGGGGTCTCACAGCGCGCAGGGGGGCTTTGGAGGAAGCTAAATAGCAACAGAGGCTGGGCTCCATAGGCAGACCCAGCCTCTGTATGGGGATTGCGTTGTAAGAACCCCGCCTCGGGTTCTCTTTAAGTACAATATGCTTTTTGAAAATGTTTGTGTCATTCCTTAATCTAGCAAATTTGGAATTTAATTTATGTCTAAAACTTCTTGCTTGAGTTATGCCCCAAGTTTCGGTTTGCCCATAGTTGTTAAATAGGCTAGGTATCCCCAATGCATGGTTACCCCAGAGATTGATAATGCGCGTATCGGGACTTATGCTATTTTTGGAAAACCAGGACCCCACCAAGCCAGGTATGAAGTCAGGATTTTCTTTTAAGGTGATCAGAGGCGATGGGCCCCTATCTATCTTTGTGCCATTTTGAGCCAAAAAAGAGTCTTTACTGTTGGTTTTATCAAGGGATGATCTGTAGTAGAGTAGACTTTATAGATTTTTTTGGGAATCCATGAAAAGATTAAATCTAGGTTACATTCATCCCTTTCTAAGATAGTCCAAGCTTTACCTAATCCATTGGGGGAAGATTCTATCTTCCAGTCAGGGCCGGGCCGAGGCATAGGCTGGAGGGCGCAGTGTAGGAGGGGGCGCACAATTCATTCAGCTGTCATTCCTAATTGTGTATGGAGCAGAAATAGATAAGAATAGGGGATACATAGCAGTGACTGCAAGCCAGATAACTAGATATTAAGGTGTTGGAGCGGTTGGGGGCCCTGTGGCCCTCTTAGTCTAATAGCAATCCGTGTGTGACAGCTGGGGTGGGAGGGATGGAGGGGCGCACTTTGGTGTCTCAGCCTTGGGTGCTGGAGGACCTTGTCCCTGCTCTGCTTCCAGTCCAAAACCCTTGCCAGATGTGTACTCCTATAATAATTCATAATGTTTGGTGCAGTTAAGTCTCCCTCCTCTTTACGCCTAGAAATAAGTTTGTAGCTAACTCTACGTCTAAATTTACTACAGATAACATTTTGAAAAATGTTATGCCAGTTTAGGAACCATGAACTGGGGATAGCCACTGGCAAATTCCGCAAGAGAAAAATAAGCTTAGGTAAGACTAGCATTATAATAATGCTTATCCTCCCAATTACATTAAAACATGGGCGTTCCCATGATTGGAGTTTCCCCTTGTACTCTTTAACAATCTTGGAAAAATTGGCCTTGAACAGTTCATCAGGGTCTCTAGTGAGGGTAATACCAAGATATTTAATTGCATAGTCATTCCATCTAAAATTACTGTTTAGTTTAATAGTTTGCACAGTGTCACGGGTATAGCCTAATTTGAAGATTGTAGTTTTAGCATGATTAATCTTAAGATTCGAGTGCAAAAAGAATACCTTGAAAAGTTCCTCACACCTAGAGATGGGTTGAATCGGTTTGGTCAAGATTAATAATAAATCATCCGCATAGGCAAGTATTTTAATCTCATTCGTCTTTGTTTTAACATCTTTAACCATGTTGTCGTTCTGAATTAGTTGTATAAAAGCTTCTAAACTAAAGTTGAAAAGCCATGAAGACAATAGGCCACCTTGCCTAACCCCGTTCTTAATATCAAAAGTATTGGAAATAGATCTATTAATATTAACGCCTGCACTTTGATTAATATATAATTTTTTATTTTGTTTATAAAATTTAGACCCAAACCAAATCTTTCCAGAATTGAAAAGACAAAATCCCTCGATAGTCTGTCAAATGCCTTTTCTGCATCTACTGCAACCATAACTGCTTCTATTACTCTCTTTTTGCAGATGTGGATCAAATTTTTCTGCAGCGTAGATATTATCTTGTATTTGACTGTTTTTAACAAAGCACGTTTGTTGTTTGCCTAGAATCTTATTAGCAACCCTGCCTAGTCTGTTTGCCAATATTTTTGCATAGATTTTAACATCGCAATTTAATAGTGAGATTGGCCTAAAGATAAGCGTTAATATTGCTTGGTTAGTATCTTTAGAGAAGGTAGCAACTCCTTCTTCATTGTTGACCATGTTGCGGAAAAGCGGGGCCAAGATATATGCAAAGTGCTGATAGAACTCAATGCAGTAACCGTCAGGGCCTGGGCTTTTCCCTTTCTGAAGTTTGGACACTACTTCCAGGAATTAATTTTCTGTTACTGAAGCTCCTAGCATTCCATGGTCTTGACTATCTAAGAAGGGTAAGTTGATATTTTCCAAATAGTCTCTTGTATTGGTGGGTTTTAGTATGTCAGAGTTGTATATTCCTTCAAAAAAACTAGAGAAAATGTTGCCTATGCCTTCCGTATTCTGGACTATACCACCATCCAAATTTTTTATTTGATGGATAAAGTTATTTTTTTGTTTTTTTGTAAAGTAGGTCTGATAGTATTTTACCTGGCTTATTCTTCCCTTGTATGTTCTGCTTTTTAAATTCTTTGTAATCCTGTGAACATTTATTATCAAGCAGCTGATTTAGTTATGTCTTAATCTTTGTAAGCTTAAGTAACGTTTTGGATGACAGACAAGTTTTATGCTCTGCTTCTGCTGACTGTAGGCGGTCCAGAAGTTCAACAATCCTTCTTTGTTTATCCTTTTTTTTCCCTACTACTCACCTGGATCAGAACTCCTCTTGAAACACATTTTAACCTTCCTGGCAGTAACCCCGAACTACCCGCGCAGGAGGTTTTATCAGGCCCTGCTGGGCCGATTTGCACAATTGTTTTGCTAAACGCAGCTAGCACTTTGCTAGCTGCGTGAGCACACCGATCGCTGCCGCCCCGCGCCGATTTGCTGCTATCCGCCGCGCCGCCCCCCCTAAACCCCTTGCGCAGCCTGGCCTATCAGCACCAGGCAGCGCTGAAGGGTGGATCTGGACTCCCGATAACGTCACGACGTCGATGACGAATAGACTGCCAGGGAGGTTAACGTATGCCAGAGGATAGATGGTGAGGTAACGGACTAAACATTGAATTTAATAAATTCATTTAATGATTCGGCTATCAAGCGTCTGGTGTTTTCTTCCTCAAGTAACGTTTTGTGTAGTCTCCAAACAGGGGCGTAGCAATAGGGGGTGCAGAGGTAGCGACCGCATCGGGGCCCTTGGGCCAGAGGGGCCCCAAAGGGCTCTCCCTCATCTACATTATTACCTCTCTATTGGTCCTGTGCTCATAATAATCATTTCTATAGATGCCGTGAATAGTAGTAATCACTAACAAACTGTTTCCCAGCTTCTTCTTGCACCTCTGACACTGTAGTTGCCATTGGCAGGTTTTGGCATGCCTTATCAATTGTTATGTATAGAGTGCTTGGGGGGCCCCATGTAAAACTTGCATCGGGGCCCACAGCTCCTTAGCTACGCCACTGTCTCCAAACTTTTTTTTTAGGTGATTTCAGGTCTAAGTTGATCGTCATAATTACAGGGGCATGGTCTGAAAAAGTAATATGACCAATTGAGACATCAAGAACTGATGTAATAAATTTTTCAGGAACTAGGAAGTAGTCTAGTCTGAAATAGTTTTGATGTACGCTTGAAAAGAAAGTATAATCTCTTTCGCTAGATTTTTAATCCTCCATATGTCAAGTTTTAAGGTTTTAAGTTCGTTATTGAATTTAACAATGTTGCGTTTGGGAATACCTGAAATCCCTTTGGAGGTATCATATTTTGGATTATCTGTAAGGTTTCCAAAGCCTTGAACATCCCACACAGCACTGTTCAAGAGATCATTCAGAAATGGAAGGAGTATGGCACAACTGTAAACCTACCAAGACAAGGCCATCCACCTAAACTCCCAGGCCGAACAAGGAGAGTGCTGATCAGAAATGCAGTCAAGAGGCCCATGGTGACTCTGGACGAGCTGCAGAGATCTACAGCTCAGGTGGGGGAATCGGTCCATAGGACAAGTATTAGTCGTGCACTGCACAAAGTTGGCCTTTATGGAAGAGTGGCAAGAAGAAAGCCATTGCCAACAGAAAAGCATAAGAAGTCCCATTTGCAGTTTGCTACAAGCCATGTGGGGGACACATCAACCATGTGGAAGAAGGTGCTCTGGTCAGATGAGACTAAAATGGAACTTTTTGGCCAAAATGCAAAACTCTATGTGTGGATAAAAACTAACACTGCACATCACTCTGAGCACACCATCCCCACTGACAAATATGGTGGTGGCAGCATCATGCTCTGGGGGTGCTTATCTTCAGCAGGGACAGGAACGCTGGTCAGAGTTGATGGAAAGATGGATGGAGCCAAATACAGGGCAATCTTGGAAGAAAACCTCTTGGAGTCTGCAAAAGACTTGAGACTGGGGCAGAGGTTCACCTTCCAGCAGGACAATGATCCTAAACATAAAGCCAGGGCAACAATGGAATGGTTTAAAACAAAACGTATCTATGTGTTAGAATGGCCCAGTCAGAGTCCAGATCTAAATCCAATCATGAATATGTGGCAAGATCTATAAAACTGCTGTTCACAAACGCTGTCCATCTAATCTGACTGAGCTGGAGCTGTTTTGCAAAGAAGAATGGGCAAGTATTTCAGTCTCTAGATGTGCAAAGCTGGTAGAGACATACCCTAAAAGACTGGCAGCTGTAATTGCAGCAAAATGTGGTTCTACAAAGTATTGACTCAGGGGGCTGAATAATTACGCACACCCCACTTTGCAGATATTTATTTGTAAAAAATGTTTGGAGTCATGTATGATTTTCGTTCCACTTCTCACATATACACCACTTTTTATTGATCTTTCACGTGGAATTCCAATAAAATTGATTCATGTTTGTGGCAGTAATGTGACAAAATGTGGAAAAACTTCAAGGGGGCCGAATACTTTTGCAAACCACTGTACATTAGCTAAAGTTATTTGTTTACCATTAACCGTCCCCAATACTATCAGTTCCTTGGCTTCTTTATCTTTGTAGATGTGATTTATGGAGAAGTCCAGACCGGATCTTATTGCCATCGCTACACCACATGCTTTTTTTTTTGCTCGTTAAAATTAATGATCCACTCTTTATATCTTTTGTCGAAGAATTTTGGGCTTCTCCCCTTTCTAAAATGTGTTTCTTGGATGAAAGCTATATCAATTTTATTCTTTGTTAATTCATCAATAATTCTCTTACGCTTGCATCCAGAATTTGCACCTTTAACATTGAGTGAAAGAATTCTTAAATTGTCTATCATGCTGAATGTTTATTTATTAAGTCTAGAAGAGAAGGGAGTACAATCATCACAAGCTGCGCGAGACTGAGCAGGAGGGCGGGACAGCGTGGACAGGTCAGGTCAAAGTACATAACAACAAACTTACACACACCATTCAAAAACTCACATCCATCCATTCTAGATACAATCAAACTAGTCTTGTCCAAACTGATAACTAAGGGTTGTCGTGAAGTTTCGGGCTTTGCTGTTCCGATATTGATTCACGTCAACTGGAACAGGAACCCATTTATCAGGAAAAGGTTGCAATTCATTCTTTCAGGTGATATGATTAGAGCAATGCAAGAGAGTGCAAAAGAGTATAAATAATGGAAGGGAAAAGAAAAACAAAACAATAACAAAATTAATAGATGCTTGGAATCGCCACTGATGGAAGACCGAAATTATTTAGGAACTTTTGTAGCAGTTCTCCATCATTGAGGACACATGATTTCCCATTGATCGTGGCTCTCAAGGACAGGGGGAAACCCCACTTATAGATACCCCCTTTTTGCTTGATTTTCTCTAGCAAAGGTTTCAGTAGTCTCCTGCGGTCGATTGCTCTTTTGGACAAATCTGGGAACAGCTCGATTTTCCAATCATTGAACTTAAGAGAGCCGAGGGCACAATATTTAGTTAGGATATGTTCCTTTTCATGAAAAAATGCACCCTGCATAGGACATCTGTGCTTTTGAAGCCTGAAAATTCCTTTTCTGTAACAATCCTGTGAATTCTGTCAACTATGATACCTGTAGATGAGTCGTTACCAGATATCTCTTTAAACTGTTTTGCGGCAGTTCCTTGTAGATCCTTAGAAGGAATCGATGAATGAAAACCACTAATTTTGATATTGTTCCTATGGCTCCTGTTTTCTAGGTCATCCAATTGGTGCGTAAGATCTTTTAATGCTTTTTTATGTGTGGCTGTTTCTGCCTTTTGGGATTCCATATGTTTAGTGTTTTCATCTGATTTTTTCTCCTAGATGCCTACCCTCTCAGACAGCTGCAACATTTCCTCCTTAATTGGCATGAGCTCACTGCTCATAGTGTCTCTTATTGAAGACTGAACTGATACGTCCATAACCATTTGCCATAACTACTTCCTGTGGCAATGCATTCCACATCTCAATCACTCTTACTGTAAAGAACCCTTTCCTAAATAAATGGGTGAAACGTTTTTTCTCCATGCGCAGATCATGTCCTCTAGTCCTTTGTGAAGGCCTAGGGACAAAAAGCTCATCCGCCAATCTTTTATATTGCCCTCTGATGTATTTATACATGTTAATTTGATCCCATCTAAGGCATCTTCCTGGTAAGTGAGACTTTCCATCCCTTTCCATCCCTCGTATCAGTTTTATTGCTTATCTTTGCACCTGCTCTAAAACTGCAATATCCTTCCTGTAATGTGGTGCCCAGAACTGAATTCCGTATTGCAGATGTGGCCTTACTAGAGAGTTAAAGAGAACCAGAGATGAAGCACCCTCATGTATTTTATTACATTTATCAGTGGGAACATGACAGTAAACACCTACCCTGCTTTTAGTTTCATTGTTATCTGCTTAATTAGTCTATTAGCAACTGTGATAAGAATCCACCGACTATTCAGTCGAGGTTTGACCTGGAATCATTATAGCTGAGTCACTCTTCTGTGTAGTCTTTTCAAGCCCAAGCCTTCCCCTCTCCTGGCTTAGATTTCCTGCTTTGCATACTGAGAGCTGTGATGATATGGGAGAGGCTGCTGCTCCTGAGAGAGAAGCTCTGTGGCTGTAATATGATCCCTGTGTGCTCTGTGTGCACTAGATACTGATAATAACGGCAGTTTCATTCCTATGAGAGACACTTCCTACAGGCAAGCTGTACATCATACCAAAATGAAAGCACATAGATGAAAGGCTGAATTTAGCCTAGATAGCAGCATAGTCTCATATAGCCTAGACAGCACATCCAGAACAACTGATAACCCAGAAGGAGAAGGGATATGAGCCGGCGGCCATTTTCCTGGAGCAATAATGGATAAAAAACACTAAAAAAGGCACACCAGAGCGGCAAAATTATCAGGTAGAGCATTTATTCTTTACAAGCTATTAACTGATATGTTTATTTTGTGTGAAACGTTCATCTCTGGTTCCCTTTAAACAGGGGCAATATTATGTTAGCATCTCATGTTTTTATTTCTCTTTTAATGGATCCCAAAATTTTATTTGCTTTAGCTGCCGCAGTTTGACATTGAATACGATTATTTAACTTGTTGTAGATGAGTACTCCTAAGTCCTTCTCCAAGTTTGATGTCCCCATCTGTATCCCGTTTATTTTGTATGGGGGTAGACCATTGGTACGACCAAAATGCATGACTTTACATTTTTTAACATTGAATTTCATCTGTCATTTATGTGCCCATATAGCCATCCTATCCAGATCATGTTGCAATATGTCACTATCTTCCTGAGAGTTGATGATTCTGCACAATTTTGTATCATGTGCAAAAATATCAACATTGCTTTCTACTGCATCTACTAGATCATTAATAAATACATTGAAGAGCACTGGACTAAGTACTGACCCCTGTGGGACCCCACTGCTAACAGTCTCTCATTTTGAATAAGATCCATTAACTACAACTCTTTGTTTTCTGTCCATTAGTCAGTTCCCTATCCATGCACGCAGACTCTTCCCCAGTCCTTGCATCCTCAACTTTTGCACCAGACTTTTGTGGGGAACATTGTCAAAGGCCTTTGCAAAGTCCAAGTATATCACATCTACAGCATACCCAATATCCACATTAGCGTTCACTACTTCATAAAAGCTGAGCATGTTAGTCAAACAGGACCTGTCTTTAGTAAACCCATGCTGATGCTGAGAAATAAGACTATTTTCTACTATGAAGTCTTGTATAGCATATCTTAGTAACCCCTCAAATAGTTTGCACACAACTGATGTTAAGTGTAATGATCAGTGATGTATCTGATAATCAGAACGAGCTCTATCAGCACAATAGTCAGTATTTTATTCAAAGTGTGATCACACGTGTTTTAGTGCACAGTAATACACAATAGTGCTAAAGAGTGATAGCCCTTTGGTGACAGTGGCTATCACTAACAATGGAGTGGTCGTACAGGCAAAGTCGGTAACAGATCGGTCAAGCAGAGGTACAGAATCGTAAGGCAAAATTGGAGTGAGTATTTAGGCACAAGTCGGCAACAGATCTCTCTAGATTGTAAGCCTTTGGCAGGGCCCTCTCCCCTTGTGTATCATACTTGACTGTGTGCACTTTACCCAGAATTTGGAACTGGTAATTTTTTACTACTACCATTCCAGTTTATGATCTGGCATTGTACTATTATCTGCATTGTGTTGTGTATCTTATTGCTATTACCTGTATTGTTGTATCTATGGTCCGTTACCTGTATTGTTCTGTCAACCCTGTTATCATTGTCTGTAAGCCTATTTATTGTACAGCGCTGCGTAATATGTTGGCGCTATATAAATCTAATAAATAATAATAATAATAATAATAATAACAGATCAGATTGGCAGAGGTACAGAATCGTAAGGCTAAGTCAGAAAGAGTGTTCAGGCAGAAGTTGGCAACAGATTAGATTGGCAGAGGTACAGAATCGATAGGCAGAGAGTAGTCAGAGGTACAGGCAAAAGTAATACACAGTAATAATCAAATAACAGTAATAATAATAATCCTAAGCTAAGTGCGAATCCCCGGGGGCCCTGCCGGTTCAAGCACACACGGATCTGACCAAGGTCTGAGAGCTTTCACTGCGAAGTTTCAGCAACAACAGACAATGAGCTACTGACAACTCCAAGCTTAAATGCAGAACAGGCAATTCCAAGCGTCCCGCCCAGAACACTTCCACCAATCAGCGAGGAGAAGCAGCAGCCAGATGTCAGCTGATCGGCCGGGCAGCTGACTCATTTCCTAAGCCCATAAAGGTCCTGCCGCTCCGCGCGCGAGCATGCCGACCTGAACTGATGCGCAGTAGAGAGACCTGTTGTGCCGGAGGCCATGAGGGACGCCTGCGATAATGCGGTGACAGCCGCCATGACGTCAGACGCGGAAGCGGCGGTCGCGCTGCTCTCCGCCGCCAAGGTAAATCCTTCATTCCTAACATTAAGCTTACAGGTCTATAATTTCCCAGATCTGATTTTGTGCCCATCTTTTAAATAATGGGAAAACATGGGCTGTACGCCAATCTACCGTAACCCTGCCAGTTGAAAGAGAGTCACAAAAGATAAGGTAAAGGGGTTTGTCAATAACGGAACTTAATTCCCTTAGGACCCGAGGATGTATGACATCCGGGCCAGGTGCCTTGTCTATTTTTAATTTATTTAGTCTTGCCTTCACTTCTTCCTGTGTTAAGTATTTAATATTACAATTGGAATATTGAGACTCTTCTGCATCTGTAATTTGCAACAGTGATGTTTCCCTTGTGAAGACAGAAGCAAAGAAAGCATTTAATAACTCCGCCTTACCTTGATCATCCACCATTGAGTTCCCACCCCCATCCTTTAGGAGTCCAATAAAGTCAACCTTTCTTTTAGAGTTGATGTACTTGTAAAACTTCTTTGGGTTATATTTGATATCCCTAGCGACTTGATTTTTCGGCTTCAATCTTTGCCAGCCTAATTTCTTTTTTTACAACTTTTATTGCACTCTTTATAATTGCTTAATGCAGCCTCTATCCCCTCCTGTTTTAGGACCTTATAGGCATTCTTTTTCCACTTAATTTTATCTCTAAACTTTCTATTCATCCATAGAGGCTTTTTTTTTTTATTCCTAGACGTTTTGTTTTCATATGAGATATACCTACTACAATATTGATTGAGAATAATTTTAAAAGCTTGCCATTTCCCTTCAGTGTCCTCCCCTTGTAGTACATTATCCCAGTTCACCAAACTTAGTGCCTGTCTGAGTTGATTGAACTTTGCTTCTCTAAAATTCATAGTTTTAGTGGTCCCGCTGCCCCGCGGCCTATCAGTCACTAGATCAAGCGTTATCATGTTGTGATCACTATTTCCCAAATGTTCTTGAACCTGCACCTTTGATACATTATCTGGTCTATTTGAAATGATCAAATCCAGTAACGCATTCTCCCTACATCTATCAGTCAATGGCTTTGGAAGCCCTTCAACCTGAAGAAAGCATCCATAATCCTTTTTAAATGCAAGTGCAGAATTTGCCATAACTACTTCCTATGGTAAGATATTCCACATTTAAGTAACCTTACTGTGGAGAACTCCTTCCTAAATACATGGCAAAAAACTTTTTTTTTGTGTGCCTCGAGAAAATCCTGTCTTGGAGGTCTACAGACAACTCCTTTGACTTCATGCTTGGTTCCCTAGAAAAGATCTGTGCAAAGATTTCCACCAGAATCCCTACTCATTTGCACACTATTTTGGTAGTTGGACTGATCAGTTGCCGTTCATGAAGTGATTTTGATAGTAAAGAAAACCCCAAGGGCCCGTTTCCACTATCGCGAATCTGCATGCGTTTCCTGCATGCAGATTCGCACAGCCAATACAAGTGGATGGGCCTGTTTCCACTTGTCAGTTTTCCTGAGCGTTTTTCTGTGCAGGATTTTTCTGCACGGCAGAGCCCTCAGAATTCGCCTGCGTGTGGAATGCATGCGAATCGCCGCTAATGTATTTAACAGGGAGATCGCCTGCGGCTTTGGTATGCAAATTTTCATGCGAATTTGCATGTGAATTTGCATGGAAATCAATAGAAAAGCACACCGGCACTGCAATGGTTAAATTTGCATACTGCGTCATCCATGCGAATTTTCATGCGAAGTCAGGTTCTAACATTATAGGGAACACATGCATGCACATAACTCAGTCTTATTTCTCCAGGGCATGGCAAACTTTACTACTCACACCATTTAATAAATGGTCTGTGCTGGCATAGGGGCAAGAGAGCAACAGCCTGCAGCCAGAACACAATGGCTACTGAAACATACAGTTTGGGGGCCTTACTGCATTTGTCATTGCAATTGTTTGCCAATAGTAATGATATTACAGAAGTGCCGGAAATCGTGGTGGGCTATTTCCTTCGGTGCTATGTAATTCTTATGGAATCACAATAGCACTGCCTGCTGCAGTTTTTATGAGATGTTGCTTCTGATCTGACCCATTAAGTACAACTGAATTGGACTTTGTCATTGCAGAAAAAAATTGTATAGCAAATGCAGAGGAAATACAATTGCATTTTCCTCTGCGTTCAGCAATTTTGCATTGGGAACAAACCCTTAGCTAGGAGCCAGGTGGCTGGTGTTCACTTTTCTAATCATTTGCTATTCTGAGTCTACTTACAAAATAAGCTGCAGGCAACAGCATGATGACCTGTTGGTCAGGATGCCTGTTTTCCCATGTGAATGCAGATAACCACTGTGCACTCATTTGGAAAATGCCAAACCTCTTGCTCTTATATAGCAATCTAAAATGATTAGTATCTGATTTAGCATCCACTAATTTATTTAGTACAGCAATCTAAAGGGAAGGAAAAAAAATCTATTGTATGTACCTCTGAGAAATTTTTGGAAATCCGGACGGAATTCAACTACCGGTAACCAGCAGTCTAAACCAACTAGCACAAATCACCAGCAGTACTTTAAGCGCCTTATGACCGCCTTACGCCGGTTGGCGGCCGCAAGGTAGATAGCAGGGCCGGTGCTACCATAGAGGCTAAGAGGACATTTGCCCCGGGGCCCTGCTATACTCTCTTTTTTCTTCCAGCCCTGGCAGATAGCCCAGGACCGCCTAATGCCGATCAGCCTGTGGTCCTTAACCACTTAAGGGCCGCATGAGTTTTCTATGATCTGTGCTGGGTGGGCTCTTCAGCCCCCAGCACAGATCGTGTGGCAAGCAGGGCGATCAGACTTCCCCCCTTTTTTCCCCACTAGGGGGATGTCCTGCTGGGGGGGGTCTGATCGCCGCCGGCTGTGTGTAGCGGGGGGGCTCCTCAAAGCCCCCCTCCGCAGCGCTATTCCTCCCACCCTCTCCTTCTCTCTATGGGTGGTACAGGACAGCGATCCGTCCTGTACCGCCTCTGATTGGCTTCAGCCTATCAGACGGCGGTGATCCCCGGCCAATCAGAGGCCGGGGATCGCCGATCTCCTTTACGGCGCTGCTGTAACAGCAGCGCCGTATGCTGGATTTCTTCCCCGGGTGTTTACATTTAGCCTGCGAGACATGATCGGATGCTCGCAGGCTGTTCACGGAGACTCCCTCCGTGAACTGACATGGAACAAGCGGCCGTTTCCATGGAAGCACCACTGCGACCAGCCGCCGCCTATCGGCGTTGGCTGGTCGTTAAGTGGTTAAATGGTTAAGTGGTGAAGGCCAACTTGTTAGGCTTTTTTTTGTAGGCTCTGCTGTGCTTAAAGACTGGGTTCTATGCCTCCCAGGGCCGGTTTAAGCAACAATGGGGCCCCAGGGCAAAATAAACCTGGAGGGCCCCCCAACAGATACCCCGGAACAAAAATCGGCATTAGGGGACCTTTTTTGCAGCTGGTATAGTCAGGGTGTGAAATCCCAATCGGTCGGAGCTCCACATTCTGGCTATACCAGCCTGCATGGGGGACAAGGGGTTAAAAAGTTTCAGGAGGGGGGACCCCACATAATTAAAAAAAAAAATTCCCACACTCTAAACATAAAAAAAAAAATTGGGAAAATAGAAAAAAATGCCAGGGATCTTCATACAGCCATATTGCGGCTGTATAGCGATCCCTGGCCAAAGCGCTGCGGCTGCGTATGGACCCCCTGGAAACCCCGTCAGGAAATGTATTGCTCCTTCTTTTGATACATGTAAAATTACACTACCGTTAGGTTTGCTACTAAAAGTGACATTTACCGCATTTAAAAGTATACTTTTTTCCTTCGAAACTTTAAAATCAATTTTCTCAAAAACTATAAGGTCTTTTTAAAAAATTGTTTTTTCCTCTAATTCCCAATGATCTCCTTAACATATCCTGCAAATGTAGGGTGTCTAGCATTTAAGGTGGATTTGCTATCAATTATTAAAGTCGGCAGGTTTTTAAATGTGTATTTTTTTTCCTTTAAAACTTTGAAATCGATTTTTTCAAAAAATATAAGGCCGATTTGAATTTTTTTTCCTCTTGTAGCCACTGGGGGCCCCTACAAGCTCTGGGGCCCTGGGGCAGCTGCCTCCTCTGCCTCTATGGTAGCGCCGGCCCTGATGCCTCCCCTAAGGTTAATGAACTTTCATTTAAGAGAGAATTCATGGAATGTATATAGAGTGGGTTGTAATACTGTATTAGCTAGGCCTAGTTTTAGCATTGAGTCTAAAGCAACCAGAAAGCACTCTTATCTGGCTGCACTTCGGTGGTGAATAACTGAGACTTTACTGTAAACTTTGATGTCCCTTTCTGATATTATGCTGGTTTAGGTGACTCCTATATTTTTCCATTGGACAGACACCCTATTTACTGTACTGGAGCAACACTCCAGTAAATACATTACAAAACTACTTTTGCAAGTTAAATAATATTAGCCAGCTTCTGTGTTAGAGCGCACACCAATTATGCCATGCTATATGGTGCTACAATAGTGGCATCTAGTGGCGTAACTTTAATTAACACCACTGGTAGAAGTTCATTTTTTCAGCAGTATACTGTAAGTGGTTCTTGTTTTCAGTTATAAAGGGTTTCAAAACATATTCAGAATCTCCATTCAGTCGGCATGGCTATGATAGGAGACTATAACATTAACATCAGTATGTTTATTTCTAGATGGGCTATCAGTAGGACAAGATTATATACTCTGTGCAGCGCTATATCCTCTGCCAGGGCTATATACGTAAATACTAAATAATAATAATAGGAGCATGTGATCAGTTTGATAAGATGAACTGCACATACACCCTAATTTCTTTTGATTTCTCAATGCAAATCTTCTATGGTCTAAATGTATGCCTCTTTTGCTTGTTTCAGTGTATATCTCTTATATTTGTCAATGCAATGTATGTCATATGTACTACTGCCGATGCCATGTGAACCACAAATAATTCAGGGTGTAATTTGCCTTCTTGCAATAATTCAGGGTGTGACAATCATTGTACTTGGCGAATCAAGCTTATTCTGATAGATTTGTAAGGTTCTGATTTGCTGTGATGACTTTCTGGTTTAATGCATGATCATGCTCAGCAAATTAGAGCGTTACAAATTTATCTGAATCGGGGACTCAACGCTGCAACACTGAGAGTGCTATCCACTAGTGAGTTCTCCTAGGCTGGGCCATCCCTAGCTATCAGTCCTACCTATTAGGCAAGAAAAAAAAACACATATATCCAGGCACATTACCTCAAGTTAGGTCATTTAAATACATTATTATGGAGGTGCTAAAGAGGGTGTGGCAAAAGAGAGCTAGGACACCTCCGAATACTTGTGTACTTCTGCGCAGTGTAGGTGACTATGCAAGGGAATGCATTCTTTTGTAGCTAAGACCCCGGCTTTAAACTTAGCTGTAGAAATAGCAGTGTTGCCTGGATTATTGATTCCTGTGAATGTATGTGTTTGAGGCTAAGTTCACAGTGGGACGTTAAAGTCGCACGTTAAAACAAAGTTTTTACTGCAGAATAACGCACTGCAATGAAAAATCAATGTCCCGTTCAAAGTGCACAGGTTGCGTTAGTGTCTAACGCTGCATGTTAACCTCCTGAGCGGTCTGGACGAGCTCAGCTCGTCCATCACCGCCGGAGGCTGCCGCTCAGGCCCTGCTGGGCCGATTTTTATCAAATAAAGTGCAGCACACGCAGCCGGCACTTTGCCAGCCGCGTGTGCTGCCTGATCGCCGCCGCTCTGCGGCGATTCGCCGCGAGCAGCGGCGAAAGAGGGCCCCCCTAGCCGCCTGAGCCCTGCGCAGCCGGAACAAAAAGTTCCGGCCAGCGCTAAGGGCTGGATCGGAGGCGGCTGACGTCAGGACGTCGGCTGACGTCCATGACGTCACTCCGCTCGTCGCCATGGCGACGATCTAAGCAAAACAAGGAAGGCCGCTCATTGCGGCCTTCCTTGTTTATTATGGGCGCCGGAGGCGATCGGAAGAACGCCTCCGGAGCGCCCTCTAGTGGGCTTTCATGCAGCCAACTTTCAGTTGGCTGCATGAAATAGTTTTTTTTTAATTTAAAAAAAACCCTCCCGCAGCCTCCCTGGCGATCTTATCAGAACGCCAGGGTGGTTAAGTTAAAGTACTGCATGCAGTGCGTTATACACGTTATTAGCTGCGTTAGACTGTTTGCACATGCTCAGTAATGACTTGGAAACATACTTTTCATTGCCTGTATTTTCTACTGTATCTGCTGTATGCGATGGTAACGCTGCGTAGCGACTTTTTCGGCAGGTTGCGTTGTAAGTTTGCGTTGCGTCTTTAACCTCGCATCAAAACGCATCGTCCCACTGTAAATCTAGCCTGAACATTTGCATGTTAGTGTGCAAAGGGTTAACTGTCCTTTACCTATTAGACAGTCTTCTTGTGATAGCTGAGTACCTCACCATTGCACATACAGTAATTAATGTAATCTAATGGATAATATTTTTCCTTAACATTTTTTAAAAGTGTCCATACATTGGCCTCAATTCACTAAGCTTACCTCCTGTCTTTAATAACGTTTGTAGAGTCGTCACCATGGTGATGAGGCATGTCATATTCAGGAAACATTTTACCTCAGGCAAACCTAAAGTTAACTCTTCTGTATTTAAGTTAACTCTTCAATCCTTAAAATAACTCCAGAGTTAAAGACAGGCTGTCTATTAACTGCGTGTGAAAATAACTACAGAGGAGGTAAATTAACGACAGAGGAGGTAACTTAAGGAATGAAGAGATAAGATAACTCTCTTACTGTGTGGAGGTAAGTTTTCTCTTGCCTTATTATCTGCAGCATGATCTTAGTGAATTGAGGCCAAAGTGATTTAATCTACCGGAGAAGGCTGCCCCAAAATGGCCGCCCAATCACAATTTCAATTGATTTCCAGCCAAAATGAATCAAAATTATTGATTGCTTTAGATAAAAATATCTCTTTCGAAAGTGGGCTGGGTGGGGTAGCAGAGGTAGATCGACGGTTCCCCATCTAAAATAGTGGGGCCCCTGCCAGATAGCTCCCTCCTGTGTCCTGTCTCCATCCACGATGGCTGCCGCTTCCCTGTGTTTGTATATATTAGGAGACCAGAAAACGTATCCTTAGTGGTGCACCACTACAACACCAATGTTCGCCAATGTGGATACAAGGATATTTGCATAAATAATTTGAAGAGACCAAAACGTTTTTTTTAAAGATGAGCTTAAATATTTAATGTAACAAAATGTGCAAAAGTTGATTCACAGATCTTCAGAGAGATTCATCTTTAGAAACAACATCCCATAAAAAGGTGCAAAAATCACATAGCAAGATCAATTGTTTAATAAGGTGACAACGTCGTCTTGTTTTGGGCCTTCACCATCAATTGTGCACATCTGCACTGTATAGGAAACAACAGATGGAACAGCATCTGGTCAACAACTAAGCCAGAAATCACCACTTTTGCTGTAAAAAAGACGCCGCACACAGGCAGGACTGGACGGACCAGGGGACAGTGTTCCCTGTGACCAGGCAGTATGTATGTTATGTAACTATGTACATGCCACCGTGTCTCCGGGTACAGGCGGCCAGGAGGGTTGGAGGAATGGACACAGGAGGAAGCACATTGGTGGAACGTGAGTGCACTCCACTGCCAACACTTTGCAGGGGCCCACTAGATGGGGGGCCCACCAGTCATTCCCATACAGCAGTAATCAATGTTTCATAGACTTGTAATAGATTTCAAGTTAAAATCTATTACAAATCTATTTGCTGATGAGAGAAATGTACCGTATCTCTTGGTCAAATCTGGTGGCCATCTGCCTGTGTATGATAACCTTAAAGTGAATCCGAGGTAACAATGTTATGTTTCCTTTTAAACAATACTAGTTGCCTGGCAGCCCTGTGGATCTATTTGGCTGCAGTAGGGTCGGAAGTACACCAGAAACAAGCATGAAACTAGTCTTGTAAGCTCTGACAATATTGTCAGAAACATCTGATCTGCATATGCTTGTTTAGGGTCTATGGCTGAAAGTATAAAAGGCAAAGAATCAGCAGGATAGCCAGGCAACTGGTATTGCTTAAAAAGAAATTAATATGGCAGCCTCCATATAACTCTCACCTCGGGTTCACTTTAACCTAAAATCCAAGACTGAATGTTAAATTCATTTTGTTTAAATCAACTACTGTATATGTTATTTGGCCATGGATAATGATGATCAAGTCTTAGAAATATATAAATATCATTTAGGGGTCAGTAAACATACCTGGTCCAAGAAAATCAATTCACATCGAGTGTTTTTTGCCGATAGACCTCATCTCTACATTATTTGAATTTAAATACTTCACATCAAATAATTCAGTGGGTCTTTGCTATTATTATAAACTCCCACCCCTCATAAACATATATAACATTTTCTTCACTTACCAGAATGGGTTTGAAAGAGGTATAGATAGTATATATAGTATTGACAGA
Organism: Hyperolius riggenbachi; assembly: GCF_040937935.1. Classification (NCBI taxonomy): domain Eukaryota; kingdom Metazoa; phylum Chordata; class Amphibia; order Anura; family Hyperoliidae; genus Hyperolius; species Hyperolius riggenbachi. Next base: position 206,397,878 of record NC_090653.1, read on the forward strand.
GATACATATAGTACTGTATAGAAACTTCTCCTTGATGAAGTATAATGATCTATTTTGGGAATCTGCCTCTACCTGAAGCTCTGATATTTACTCCATTATGGGTTGCAGGCATTACATATATGAATGCCTCTAACTAATTCAAATAAAGAACGTAGGGATAATTCTATCTATGGTGTTTTCTAAAAATAATTTTCTTTAGTAATTGTAAATGTAAAACATGTATGACAGGCAGCACCTTTTCAACTAATTTATCAATTGAAACTGGAAGTGTTTCCGATCCTATGATATCTTTTACATATAGAAGAATCAGAGCCAGCTCTACGCCCCCTCAAATAAAACGTGTGCCCCCTCAAACAGGTGGGGTGGCAGCAGAGAGAGAAGAGGGAGCATTTCACCATTTAGTGGTGAAATGCTGTCTCTCATTATGGGCATTTACTTGTGAAACGCTGACTCTCATTACGTGCATTTACTGGTGAAACGCTGTCTGTCATTATGTGCATTTACTGGGGAAACGCTCTCTGTCATTATGTGCATTTACTGGTGAAACGCTGTCTGTCATTATGTGCATTTACTGGGGAAACGGTCTCTGTCATTATGTGCATTTACTTCATATTTTTTTATGCAACTACATTAGCTGGTATAACTACATTACAATACAATGCAATACAATACAATAACATTTCTATTTTCTCCCATAGGACTGAAAGCGCTTAGGCTCTCTCAGATTCAGTAATTGGTAGTAGGATGAAGTATTCACACAACAAAAGTTATATTTCTGCAAATGCTAAACTGAACAGGTGAGTTTTCAGTCTGGATTTAAACACGTCCAGGGATGGAGCTGTCCTGATCTGTTGAGGTAAGGAGTTCCAAAACGTAGGGGCAGCATGACAGAAGGTTCTGGGACCAAAAGTTTCCAAATGGACTCTGGGTATGACTAGATTATTAGAACCTGTGGATCTGAGAATGCGGGGATTGCTACGCAGCTGCAACATATCTTTCATGTATTCAGGACCTAGATTATTCAGGGATTTAAATGTCAGTAGGCCGATCTTGAATAGGACCCTCCATTCTATAGGTAGCCAGTGAAGGGAGTGCAGGACTGGCGTTATGTGGCAGTGACGGGGTTGGTTGGTTAGCAGTCTGGCAGCAGTATTCTGTATAAGCTGTAGGCGGTGCAAGACCTTTTTTGGAAGGCCAGTGTAGAAAGCATTACAGTAGTCCAGTCGGGATGTGATGAAGGCATGGACTAAGGTTGGCAGATCTTCTGGGGGATGAGGTGCTTGATTTTTGCAATGTTCTTCAGGTGAAAATAAGATGATTTCACCACAGCAGAGATTTGAGTTCTGAAGTTTAAGTCCCCATCAATTAGAACTCCCAGGCTACGCACATGATTAGAGCTGCGTAGATCCGTGCCTCCTATTCCCAGTGGTGAAGACTGCAAGTTAAGTTGTTTTGTTATCATGCTCTGCCCTCCAATCAGAAGGACTTCAGTTTTGTCTGCATTTAGTTTCAGCCAGTTGTCATTCATCCATTGCTGTAGTTCACGTAAGCAGGCGTTTATAGTTCGAGTTGGGTCTGTCACACCAGGCTTCAAGGAAAGATATAGTTGGGTGTTGTCCGCATAGCAGTGGTATGTCAGGCCATGTTTTTGGATTAGTTTTCCAAGCGGTATCATGTAAATCGTGAAAAGTAGGGGAGAGAGGATTGAGCCCTGGGGCACCCCATATTTAAGTGATACAGGGGTGGACAGGAAGGGCCCCATAGATACTTTGTGGGTTCTGCCACTCAAGAAGGATTGGAACCACTGAAGAACTATGTCATCAATGCCGCAGTATTCCTGTAGCCTGTTTATCAAGATGTCATGGTCAACTGTATCAAAGGCTGCAGAAAGGTCTAGCAGTATGAGGATCGAGCACTCTCCTCTGTCTCTTGCCATGAGCAGGTGGTTGCATATTTGGATGAGGGCAGTTTCAGTGCTGTGGTGTTTCCTGAAGCCAGATTGGAATGGGTCATAACTGTTGTTTTGTAGGATTTTGGCTTCTAGCTGGAGGTAGACAGCTTTTTCAATTAGCTTGCCCAGAAAGGGAAGGTTAGAGACAGGTCTGTAGCTGGTCATTGCTTTAGGGTCCAGGGAGGGTTTTTGAGGAGAGGCCTGATGATTGCTTCCTTCAGTAAAGCAGGAAATATCCCTGATTGTAAGGAACAGTTAACAAGTTTGAGGAATACCGGTACGAACAGGTCGGGGCAGTTCAGCATGAACTGTGTTGGGCCAGGATCCAGGTCACAGGTAGTTAGGCGGAGGTGAAGGAGGATGCTTGATGTGACTTCTTCATCAATTTCTTTGAAGTTTGACCAAGGTGTTACGTTGTCTCTGCTAATGGTTTTTGGCTCTATATTAGGCTCAGATGCTGTAAGTTGGATGGTGGACCTTATAGCGGAGACTTTGTCTGTGAAGAAATGGGCAAATTGGTCACAGAGGTCCTTTGAAGACTCGATATTAAGTTTTTGACATGCCGGGTTGCAGTTTTTCCACTGGGCGGAACAGTTGGGCTGGTTTGTTAACTGCATTTGCAATCTCTTGTGATAGAAAGGATGATTTTTTTCCCGTGATTACCTTTTGGTAGTTCTTCAAGTGGAGGATTAAGGCATGTTTGTCTAAGATTTGCGCCACAGTCTCTCAAGTTTTCAGCCTTGTCTTTTCAGCTCTTTTATGGCGTTATCAAACCACTGTGCATGATGGTGTGGAGTATTATTATTATTATTATTTATTAGATTTATATAGCGCCAACATATTACGCAGCGGAGTAAGATATTTGGTGCACAGAGGAGCAATGGATTTAAACACCAGAGTATCAGGGTCCAAACTGGATTCAGTCAATTCATCAAAGCTAAGGTTATCTCAGATATGTTGAGGTGTTAGCCCTTTTAAGCGGCGATATTTTATTTGATTCTTGACCTGGTGTTTGACGGCTGGTATTGAGAGGGAGAAGTGGATAGTGTGATGGTCTGACCAGGCAACAGGATTAATTTCCACATTGGCTATTGACAGCCCACAGTTATTCCCCGCCCACATGACATCATGGCCATGCCCATTTTTCACCGCGGTGCACATTTCCTTAACCATGATGCTCCCTACCCATTTTTTACTAGAATGGTGTGTTTTCTCTCCCAGATCAGTTAAAATTGACCCAAAGATTTGGAAACCTTCATGCAAATGTGACCTTGGAGCAGACTAACCATGAAAAGGGAAGTTGGCAGCACCCCAAGTCCTCACAATCACCCCCCAAACTCAGAAGGAAGAGACACATTATATTTTCTGCAGAACAATAAAAGAACGGCAGCGCATCTTAGACTAAACTGCACCTGACTTTCTTCTAGCTGTCACTTGAGTTAAACCTGAAGAAATTAAAATGGGTTAAAAATGCAGTAAAAGAGAAAAGACCATAATACATGAAGAATATTTAGTAATACATACCATTAGACCAATGGGCCCTACAAAACACCTATCCATTTGGATCCATCCAGGCCAGTCCATACACATATCAGCTGGTACCGTAGGTTGAGGGTTAGGGTGAGTGAAAAACCTATAGTTAGACCGGGAGGCAAGTTACCTAACTCTCATTAAGTTTGAATATAGCTACAAAAAACTATTATAATTTTATATTTTATTTATATCTTAAGATTTATTGTTATAAGACATACATGTAAAACAAAATAGTAACAGTTAAACTCTGTTCAAAAGAAAATCTCTTCTAATTAATATCTGTTGAAAGATTATAAACATCTATAGCCCTTTGTTCACTCCTATTCATATCTCCCATCCTCAGGTCTCTCTCCTGCCTCCTCATGGACTGCTCTGTGGTCAATGAGTCACCATGACTGTGAAGATGCCATGTAAACATAGAATTATAACGTTATTAACACAAAGCTGTAAACGTAGGCTGCATACAAGCAAGCACAGTTTCCCACCTAAGGTCCATCACTCTTATTATAGCAATGGATTCAAATGATAAGAATTAAAAAACCTCTCAATTTCAATATATCAACCAAGCACAAGCAGTGATTCAAACCATTGAAAGCAAAAAAGATAAAGCATGGTGTTGAATTTGATGACGAAAATACACAGGTAGCTGTGCACATTTCCCTAGACAGCTCTTTTGTGCCATCTAGTGGTAGTTGGAAGTTTCATTGTCATAGATTGAAACTGTGATACGCAGTCGCACACTGAGCCATCTCCCCACTTTGTTCTGCCATGCAGATGGCTAAGGCAGACATGACTGGTTACTTTTGATCCATCTCCACTACACTCATATTGAGATGACTCCAATTGTCTGGATAGTTTGACTTATTCAATGTAAATGATGCAATGGTTTTTTTTATCTAAAACAGTGTTCCCCAACCCTGTCCGCTAGGGCCACCAACAGTGCACTTTTTGTGGAAATCCACAAAGGTAGTTAATCCAGTCAGCAGAGACACGAATTACCCCACCTGAGCATGTTTGTGGTTTTCTGCAAAACACGTACTGTTGGTGGGCCTTGAGGACAGGGTTGGGGAACTCTGATCTAAAGGGATATCTACCAATTACCTAATATATCTACAAAGTATATTATTCCTGAGGAAGTGAACTGTATTGGGTTGATGTTCACAAAATTCGTTGAAAAAATCAAATATTTATTGCGGCATTATTTTATGGATGTGTAAAAAGTTATACGGACACAAGTATCCCTATGGGGTCTCCACTTAATGTTTATAGTGGTTGACCAAATTTATGGGACAATATTCAGGGTTAGAGCTACCTGTATTGGGAACAAGCTGATAATATCATTGTGATTGTGGAAATACTATATGTTATTGTAATGGCTATGCGAAATATTGGTCTTTTGATATGTCTATTTTAATGTGTTGTAATAAATTCTTATTTTAATGGGTTATCGGATGATCTGATTCAATACTTACCTACTCTTATTCTGGATATAGAATTTAATGAGTTTTCCCTAAAAGTCCCTTGTAGCCCTTAAAAAGACTAGGATCTTATATGGGATGAGGTGGATACCTCATATAGTCTGATACTATCATTATATGGTCAGTAACATTTAGGGCGTTTTGACTCAAATCATAAATTGAAACTGTCCATTTGTCATCTTATTTGTTTAAATTTGTTTATTGTGTATTTATAATAGTGCTGAAATCCCAATTTAATTCCTGACATAGTCATTCATAGGCAAAAGCCTATTTTTAAATGGCAGAGGCCTCTGGTATAAATGCTGGACTAGTTGGTGGATTGTACTTTAAGGCAGCAAGGACCAGTGATAAGAATGTGAACACTTTTAGAATAGCAGAAGCCTGCAATGTTGATGCTAGGCTGTTTGGTGAAGCGAACTTGAAAGCAGCAAAGAACCAGTGATCAAGAGTGAGGATACTACTGGAACGTCAAAGGTCTGCAATATGGATAGGGATGATCAGAACAATAGGCTGGGCCCTAGGGCGCCAGGGGAGAAGGGGTGGCCAGTGCTCAGGCAACCCCACTGATCTGCAGTGCCCTGTTTTCTGCACACATTGCAGGTGGCTGGCTACGGACTCAGCACGGGCATGCATTGCAGAGTAATGTGAGCAGACGTATTATATTAGAGAACAGAGGCGCCAAAAGGATAAAAACAATATTTAAAAGTTTTAAAATTGCTTAGGAGGCAGTGGTGGACTTACCTCCTACAAGCAGGAACAATGAACTGTGTATTCAAAAAAGGGTAAGTTTATTGGTACACTCCAATGGTAGATTGCAACGCGTTTCGCAGGTCAAGCCCGCTTCATCAGGCAAATACAGGAAGGAGTACACAGCAGTATGTCTGGGTAGAACCTGGCGCCTCAGTGGCGGCAGCAGCAGCTGCACTCACCTCTTCGCTGGGCTCCGGCACCGAAGCTTCCTCTCCCCCTTTATCATCTGTCTCTTGTTAAAACGTAATTTATGGTTGCTAGGGGTTACCACCTTTTTCAGCACCAACTGCCAAAATCACGGCACATTTTCACAGTCTGGTAGATATCTCAAAGTGGACTCTAGAATGCCTAAAGCTTTTAAGGCATTTATTTGGCAAATACAGGCATACAGGTGTATACATCAGCAATCTTCTTTTCTCAGCAAAGCAAGAATATGTCTATCATTGCATGGCGTTTCATTGCTTTTGAGTCACTCTAGTGACTGACTCAGGTTTCTTTTAAGAGTCTCTAAGCTATGTTACACTATGAGACACTACAGCATACGCCGAAAGTGTAGTAAGATGCAGGGAAGTTGAAGGAAGTTGATCTGTCAGCCACTTATAAACAGCCTCCCAAGGGTTAACTCTAGATCCCACCCTGTGGGGGGTGGGCCAGCTGCCCATCACATCCTAGGTCTGCAATTGGCTGGCAGGAGCATGTGATGTTGTGACATGCACAGGCTTCACTGCGCATGCACTGGAACTTTGGTGACCTGGCCCCTCCATTCTAGGAAAGGATTGTTGTGTGTTCCAACTCCAGAGGAGCTGGAGAAGACTGGGGGTTACATTGGGGGAGGGAACTTTCAGTACAAGAGGAGGGCGGCTTGGGGAAGAAAGTATTCCTGCTCCTGGATGTTTTGGTATAGATGGTCCAGTAGCAGCGATCTGAGGGGATGAGGTGGAAGAAACGACTGCCAGGGGTCTTGGGGGTCTTGTGTTACCTTTTTGGCCTTGGACCTCATTATAGATGTGTGGAGGAGGTCCAGGGGAGGCAGGGGTGACCCGATGATCTTCTCAGCAGTGCTGATAACTCTCTGGAGTTTGTGCCTGTCCCTTGCATCTGCCCCTGAGTACCAGACAATAATTTAGGAGCAAAGGACAGATTCAATTGTAGCAGTGGAGAAACTGGTCAGCAGCTCTCGCGGCATTCAAAACTTCCTTAACTGCCTCAGGAAGAACCTCTGCTTGGCCTTCTTTTGGGTTATAGTAGTGTTCTCGCACCAACTCAGGTCGTCATGATGGTAGTACCTGGGAACCGGGAGCTGTGTGCCCTGGAGACCTCAGTGCCATCAATGGAGACCGGGCTGTGTGTTAGTGTATTCCTTCTAAAGTCCACAGTCAGTTCAACGGTTTTTGCTGCATTTAGTTTGGTTTCAATTTTGTCTATATCTGCTTGTGGGCTTCTATCTAGAAACACTTGCAAAACCAAAAAATAGTTAATGCTAGAAAATTATTGGGGTTAGAGAAACTGTAGGTGAGTGTAAGTAATTCAATATACTTTTAATTTTGAAAAGGGAAGATTTGGGGAGGACACTTCTACTAGAGGAGTATTCATGGGGTTTCAGCACACAATAGAGATCTCTGCCCACTATCGTATCAAGATTCAAATCACCTGAGGAGAAGCTTCCAAGTTTATTAAAAGCAGAAGATGTCCACGAAAACTGTCCATGGTTAGGGAAGTATATCCAATTTATGTGAATTTATGTCCAAACAGTGAGACTGTGACAAAGAGGAATCTACCATCTGGATCAATACACTTATTAAAGATCTGCACAGGGAGTGATCTGTGAAAGGCGATAGAAACACCTTTCGTCTTGCTCTGGGGGTTGGTACTGTGTATCCAAGTAGGATAATACCTATTTCTGACACCAGGAGTAGAGGAGATCTCAAAATGTGTTTCCAAAATGTGTGTAATAGGATATCTGCTCTGGCTTTAGGCCATAGAAGACTTTAGACCTTTTCTCTGGTTTTTTAAGTCCCTGAACAGGGAGCAAAACTTGAGAGCTCTCATCAGTACCCAGAATCAGCAAAGAGGGGAAGTACATAATTATAAATCACTATCAATAAGAAAAAAGCTGCATTAGTACAAATGGACTCAAGGGTCAAGCAAGCTAACCCAACACACAGGTATACCTGTGAAAAGAAGTGTACATAACACGACACATGACAATCTTAGGAGAGGGCTGCATAAGGGAAAGAATTATGAAATCTCAGGCAAACCTCAACCATTCACATACCTGAGATTGACCACAGTAATAGTGACACATTATACATATTTATAGTTACAATAAAACTTAAGTTAAATGTAGATCAGCTCCACTAAAACTACTAGTCTTACATATCGTAACTAAACAGTGTAAAATGAAATATCATTATGTAGGCTGGATAAGGAGGGGAAGGGGGAGAGACAGTCAGGAGGAGAGATAGAAACCAGGAAACAAATAGCAAGGCAAAACTATCTATGAGGTCAGAAGCCAACCAAAACATCAATGGTATGGCATAAATCCAAAAGTGCAAGTCTAAGGCACCCTACAGGACATGTAGGGAGCAGAAGAAAGAGTACAGATCATTTAACACTATGCCGCAGTTCAAGTAGTAGGTTGTCATTAACTGATTTTGTTGAGAGGGATATGGAGGCTGGCAAATTTATTCAGTTTTAAAATATACATATTGTCTGAATTTCCTGCTGATCCTTTGCTTTTAATACTGTTAGCCATAAACCATGGACAAGCATGCAGATTAGGTGTTTCTGACAAAAAAAAATCTCACAATATTAGCTAAATGCTTGTTTCAGGTGTGTGATTTAGACACTGCTGATCCCAGACTGATCAGCAGGATAGCCAGGCAACTAGTAATGTTTAAAAGAAAATAAATATGGCAGCCTCCATATCACTCTCAGTTTGGGTTCCCTTGAGGGAGGCTTCAGACTGCACCGCCAAAAACAGGCCTTCAGGGATTACCGTGTTAGTATGCAGTAAGCCCCTTCTGGCTAGTGTTGGGCGAACAGTGTTCGCCACTGTTCGGGGTTCTGCAGAACATCACCCTGTTCGGGTGATGTTCGCGTTCGGCCGAACACCTGATGGTGTTCGGCCTTTTAAGTTCGGGTTCGCCCCGAACTTCTAATGGCCGCCGAACAGGGCCGAACAGGGCCCCTGTTCGGCCGAACAGGGCCCTGTTCGGCCGAATACTGCCCCCCTATGGGGTCGCAGGCATAAGGGGGGAGCATGCCCCGATCGCGGGGGGGGTCGGAAATTCCCCCCACCCCCTCCGCTAGCGCTCCCCCCTCTGCCCGCTTCCCCATACAAAAGTTTAAGCAAAGTACCTGTAGTGGATGGCCTGGCAGTGGGCGGCACTGTGGAGTGAGGAGGAGGAGTCCGGAGAGTGACGCGTTGAGGGAGGCCGGGCAGCGGGCGTGAGGTCAGAGAAAGGGCGGAAGTACCACAAGGGTACTTCCGCTGAACCGCCCGCTGCCCGGCCTCCCTCAACTCGTCACTCTCCGGACTCCTCCTCCTCACTCCACAGTGCCGCCCACTGCCAGGCCATCCACTATACAGGTACTTTGCTTAAACTTTTGTATGGGGAAGCGGGCAGAGGGGGGAGCGCCAGCGGAGGGGGTGGGGGGAATTTCCGACCCCCCCCCGCGATCGGGGCATGCTCCCCCCTTATGCCTGCGACCCCATATGGCCCCCAAAAGCTGGATGTTCGGAAAGTTCGGGGTTTGGCCCGAACATGCCGAACATCTCGGCCATGTTCGGCGAACTTTCCCGAACCCGAACATCCAGGTGTTCGCCCATCACTACTTCTGGCCAGCTTCCAAATAGGAAGTGACACTCGCTTGTGGTCACTTCCTGTTTTGGAGATACAGAAGTGTGTGGAAGAAGTGTATTGTAAAAAATGTTGCAACATTTTGGCAAAACCTGCGTTGCCATAGACTTACATGACTTCCAGCCCACCACAAGTCGTCGCAGAGGTTGCGCAGTAACATCGGTATGCGCTTGCGGTAGATCAGTGACTTCCAGGTGCACCGCATGCTGTATAAAAGCACCCATGGGCTTTCATTAGCATAGCGAAGAGGTGCGGTAAAATGACCAACCGCACTGCGCCAGTGTGTGATAGGGCCATTAACCTCTAGATGACCGCTCCACGCCAATTGGTGTGAACAGCTCTCTATGGGGCTAGCAGGAGATCGCGAGCAGGCTTCAGTCTCCCAGCGGTGATCGCCGCTTTGAGACTGTTAGACGACGAACCGTGCCATCTAATTATGCTGTACAGTGCTGCTATCTGCAATAGAGCTGTACTGGGGATAGCCGTGTGACACAGCTGTCCCCTCCGCTCATCGGCTGGCGGGGGGAGGGAGGGTTGTAAATATAAAAAAAAACAGCATTTTATTTAAAAATAAAATAAATAAATATTTATAAAAAAACAAACAAACATTGGGGGAATGATCAGACCCAACCAACAGAGAGCTCTGTTGGTGAGGAGAAAAGGGGGATGGCAATCACGTGTGTGCTGAGCTGTGCAGCCCTGCAGCTTGGTCTTAAAGCTGCAGTGGTCAATTTAACAAAAAATGGCCTGGTCTTTAGGGGGGTTTAACACTGCAGTCCTTAATTGGTTAAGGGCACCACTATTGGAATCCTGGCTAGAACCGGTATTTCATGAGTGAGGAACCCTTGGGTAAGATTCTCTAATATAACCACTTCGGGACCACAGTCTTTTCGCCCCTTAAGGACCGGCCACTTTTTTTCCATTCAGACCACTGCAGCTTTCACGGTTTATTGCTCGCTCATACAACCTACCACCTAAATGAATTTTGGCTCCTTTTCTTGTCACTAATAAAGCTTTCTTTTGGTGCGATTTGATTGCTCCTGCGATTTTTACTTTTTATTATATTCAGCAAAAAAGACATGAATTTTGGCAAAAAAATGATTTTTTTAACTTTCTGTGCTGACATTTTTCAAATAAAGTAAAATTTCTGTATACATGCAGCGCGAAAAATGTGGACAAACATGTTTTTGATAAAAAAAAAAACATTCAGTGTATATTTATTGGTTTGGGTAAAAGTTATAGCGTTTACAAACTATGGTGCAAAAAGTGAATTTTCCCATTTTCAAGCATCTATGACTTTTCTGACCCCCTGTCATGTTTCATGAGGGGCTAGAATTCCAGGATAGTATAAATACCCCCCAAATGACCCCATTTTGGAAAGAAGACATCCCAAAGTATTCACTGAGAGGCATAGTGAGTTCATAGAAGATATTATTTTTTGTCACAAGTAAGCGGAAAATGACACTTTGTGACAAAAAAAAAAAAAAAAAAAAGTTTCCATTTCTGCTAACTTGCGACAAAAAAAAATGAAATCTGCCACGGACTCACTATGCTCCTCTCTGAATACCTTGAAGTGTCTACTTTCCAAAATGGGGTCATTTGTGGGGTGTGTTTACTGTCCTGACATTTTGGGGGGTGCTAAATTGTAAGCACCCCTGTAAAGCCTAAAGGTGCTCATTGGACTTTGGACCCCTTAGCGCAGTTAGGCTGCAAAAAAGTGCCACACATGTGGTATTGCCATACTCAGTAGAAGTACTATAATGTGTTTTGGGGTGTATTTTTACACATACCCATGCTGGGTGGGAGAAATATCTCTGTAAATGACAATGTTTTCACTTTTTTTACACACAATTGTCCATTTACAGAGTTATTTCTCCCACCCAGCATGGGTATGTGTAAAAATACACCCCAAAACACATTATACTACTTCTCCCGAGTACGGCGATACCACATGTGTGGCACTTTTTTGCACCCTAACTGCGCTAAAGGGCCCAAAGTCCAATGAGTACCTTTAGGATTTCACAGGTCATTTTGCGGAATTTGATTTCCAGACTACTCCTCACGGTTTAGGGCCCCTAAAATGCCAGGGCAGTATAGGAACCCCACAAATGACCCCATTTTAGAAAGAAGACACCCCAAGGTATTCCGTTAGGAGTATGGTGAGTTCATAGAAGATTTTATTTTTTGTCAAAAGTTAGCGGAAAATTGATTTTTATTGTTTTTTTCACAAAGTGTCATTTTCCACTAACTTGTGCCAAAAAATAAAATCTTCTATGAACTTACCATACTCCTAACGGAATACCTTGGGGTGTCTTCTTTCTAAAATGGGGTCATTTGTGGGGTTCCTATACTGCCCTGGCATTTTAGGGGCCCTAAACCGTGAGGAGTAGTCTGGAAATCAAATTCCGCAAAATGACCTGTGAAATCCTAAAGATACTCATTGGACTTTGGGCCCTTTAGCGCAGTTAGGGTGCAAAAAAGTGCCACACATGTGGTATCGCCGTACTCGGGAGAAGTAGTACAATGTGTTTTGGGGTGTATTTTTACACATACCCATGCTGGGTGGGAGAAATAACTCTGTAAATGGACAATTGTGTGTAAAAAAATCTAAAGATTGTCATTTACAGAGGTATTTCTCCCACCCAGCATGGGTATGTGTAAAAATACAACCCACAACACATTATACTACTTCTCCCGAGTACGGCAATACCACATGTGTGGCACTTTTTTGCACCCTAACTGCGCTAAAGGGCCCAAAGTCCAATGAGTACCTTTAGGATTTCACAGGTCATTTTGCGGAATTTGATTTCCAGACTACTCCTCACGGTTTAGGGCCCCTAAAATGCCAGGGCAGTATAGGAACCCCACAAATGACCCCATTTTAGAAAGAAGACACCCCAAGGTATTCCGTTAGGAGTATGGTGAGTTCATAGAAGATTTTATTTTTTGGCACAAGTTAGTGGAAAATGACACTTTGTGGAAAAAAACAATAAAAATCAATTTTCCGCTAACTTTTGACAAAAAATAAAATCTTCTATGAACTTACCATACTCCTAACGGAATACCTTGGGGTGTCTTCTTTCTAAAATGGGGTCATTTGTGGGGTTCCTATACTGCCCTGGCATTTTAGGGGCCCTAAACCGTAAGGAGTAGTCTGGAAATCAAATTCCGCAAAATGACCTGTGAAATCCTAAAGATACTCATTGGACTTTGGGCCCTTTAGCGCAGTTAGGGTGCAAAAAAGTGCCACACATGTGGTATCGCCGTACTCGGGAGAAGTAGTACAATGTGTTTTGGGGTGTATTTTTACACATACCCATGCTGGGTGGGAGAAATAACTCTGTAAATGGACAATTGTGTGTAAAAAAATCAAAAGATTGTCATTTACAGAGGTATTTCTCCCACCCAGCATGGGTATGTGTAAAAATACACCCCAAAACACATTATACTACTTCTCCCGAGTTCGGCAATACCACATGTGTGGCACTTTTTTGCACCCTAACTGCGCTAAAGGGCCCAAAGTCCAATGAGTACCTTTAGGATTTCACAGGTCATTTTGCGGAATTTGATTTCCAGACTACTCCTCACGGTTTAGGGCCCCTAAAATGCCAGGGCAGTATAGGAACCCCACAAATGACCCCATTTTAGAAAGAAGACACCCCAAGGTATTCCGTTAGGAGTATGGTGAGTTCATAGAAGATTTTATTTTTTGTCACAAGTTAGTGGAAAATGACACTTTGTGAAAAAAACAATAAAAAACAATTTTCCGCTAACTTTTGACAAAAAATAAAATCTTCTGTGAACTTACCATACTCCTAACGGAATACCTTGGGGTGTCTTCTTTCTAAAATGGGGTCATTTGTGGGGTTCCTATACTGCCCTGGCATTTTAGGGGCCCTAAACCGTAAGGAGTAGTCTGGAAATCAAATTCCGCAAAATGACCTGTGAAATCCTAAAGATACTCATTGGACTTTGGGCCCTTTAGCGCAGTTAGGGTGCAAAAAAGTGCCACACATGTGGTATCGCCGTACTCGGGAGAAGTAGTACAATGTGTTTTGGGGTGTATTTTTACACATACCCATGCTGGGTGGGAGAAATAACTCTGTAAATGGACAATTGTGTGTAAAAAAATCAAAAGATTGTCATTTACAGAGGTATTTCTCCCACCCAGCATGGGTATGTGTAAAAATACACCCCAAAACACATTATACTACTTCTCCCGAGTTCGGCAATACCACATGTGTGGCACTTTTTTGCACCCTAACTGCGCTAAAGGGCCCAAAGTCCAATGAGTACCTTTAGGATTTCACAGGTCATTTTGCGGAATTTGATTTCCAGACTACTCCTCACGGTTTAGGGCCCCTAAAATGCCAGGGCAGTATAGGAACCCCACAAATGACCCCATTTTAGAAAGAAGACACCCCAAGGTATTCCGTTAGGAGTATGGTGAGTTCATAGAAGATTTTATTTTTTGTCACAAGTTAGTGGAAAATGACACTTTGTGAAAAAAACAATAAAAATCAATTTTCCGCTAACTTTTGACAAAAAATAAAATCTTCTGTGAACTTACCATACTCCTAACGGAATACCTTGGGGTGTCTTCTTTCTAAAATGGGGTCATTTGTGGGGTTCCTATACTGCCCTGGCATTTTAGGGGCCCTAAACCGTAAGGAGTAGTCTGGAAATCAAATTCCGCAAAATGACCTGTGAAATCCTAAAGATACTCATTGGACTTTGGGCCCTTTAGCGCAGTTAGGGTGCAAAAAAGTGCCACACATGTGGTATCGCCGTACTCGGGAGAAGTAGTACAATGTGTTTTGGGGTGTATTTTTACACATACCCATGCTGGGTGGGAGAAATAACTCTGTAAATGGACAATTGTGTGTAAAAAAATCAAAAGATTGTCATTTACAGAGGTATTTCTCCCACCCAGCATGGGTATGTGTAAAAATACACCCCAAACCACATTATACTACTTCTCCCGAGTTCGGCAATACCACATGTGTGGCACTTTTTTGCACCCTAACTGCGCTAAGGGGCCCAGAGTCCAATGAGTACCTTTAGGCTTTACAGGGGTGCTCAAAATTTAGCACCCCGCCCACTTGCCAGGACAGTTAACAAACCCCACAAATGACCCCATTTTGGAAAGAATACACGCTAAGGTATTCCATGAGGGCCATGGTGAGTTCATAGAAAATTTTATTTTTTGTCACAAGTTAGCGGAAAATGACATTTTGTGAAAAAAAACAAAAAACCACAATTTCTGCTAACTTGTGACAAAAAATAAAACATTCTATGAACTCACCATGCACCTCACGGAATACTTTGGGGTGTCCTCTTTCCAAAATGGCATCATTCGTGGGGTCTGTCCTGGCATTTTAGGGTCTCTGCAATCATTACATGTATGGCCAGTATTAGGAGTTTCTGCTATACTCCTTATATTGGGCATAAGGGTAATGCACTGTGGGCTGAAAGGAAAAATGAACGTCAAACAATCAATCAATGTGGATGAAAAAATATCTGCCAAAAAATTTGAAAAAAAAAAAAGAGAGGAGGAAGGCGTCTGCCAGGACATAGGAGCTGCCGCCCCAAAAATCCAAACCCACCAGCTCGTATGCCCTGGCAAACCTGATTTATCCATTCACACCGATCGATGTGGATGAACAAATCATTGCCAGAGTTCTTTTTTGATACAAAGTGTTTGCCAAAGCATATGAATCCCCAACACCACTCCTCGGCCCATATGCCTCGGCAAACGTATCTTTTTGACTGCGGAGGAGAAATCTCGTCCTGCAGCGCTGCATGCACCGACTTGTGTGTAAGCTGACAGACGCGCAATGTTCTGTCAGGATGCACCATCAGTGCTGCAGCTGATTGGTCAGTCTGGATAGAAAAAAAGAGAGAAGAAAAAAAGACAAAACAATACAAAAAGGAGGGGAAGGCGTCTGCCAGGACATAGGAGCTGCCGCCCCAAAAATCCAAACCCACCAGCTCGTATGCCCTGGCAAACCTGATTTATCCATTCACACCGACCGATGTGGATGAACAAATCATTGCCAGAGTTCTTTTTTGATACAAAGTGTTTGCCAAAGCATATGAATCCCCAACACCACTCCTCGGCCCATATGCCTCGGCAAACGTATCTTTTTGACTGCGGAGGAGAAATCTCGTCCTGCAGCGCTGCATGCACCGACTTGTGTGTAAGCTGACAGACGCGCAATGTTCTGTCAGGATGCACCATCAGTGCTGCAGCTGATTGGTCAGTCTGGATAGAAAAAAAGAGAGAAGAAAAAAAGACAAAACAATACAAAAAGGAGGGGAAGGCGTCTGCCAGGACATAGGAGCTGCCGCCCCAAAAATCCAAACCCACCAGCTCGTATGCCCTGGCAAACCTGATTTATCCATTCACACCGACCGATGTGGATGAACAAATCATTGCCAGAGTTCTTTTTTGATACAAAGTGTTTGCCAAAGCATATGAATCCCCAACACCACTCCTCGGCCCATATGCCTCGGCAAACGTATCTTTTTGACTGCGGAGGAGAAATCTCGTCCTGCAGCGCTGCATGCACCGACTTGTGTGTAAGCTGACAGACGCGCAATGTTCTGTCAGGATGCACCATCAGTACTGCAGCTGGTTAGTCGTTCGCTCGGTCCACCTGGAAGGTTATTGGATGGAAAAAGAGAAAAAAAAATACAAAAAAACCCAAAAAACAAGCAAGCAGCAAAGCAATTACTTCATTAACATTAATAACCTTTGAACTTTTTTACTTAAAAACTTAACATTGCAAACCAAACATTAACTTCTTTGCTTACCTGTTTTTTGTTTTTTTTTGTTTTTTTTAACTTACCTCCCGAGGACAAACCTCTCCTCCCCCATGGAACAATGTGCGAAGTGCAAATCGCACAGAGTTGTGGCGAAATACATTACGCAATTTGTCCCAAGTGAAAGGAGAGGTTTCTGGCAGCCCTGTGTATTAGGGTCCCTGGAAACCCGATGTTTGGTTTCACACTGCATATTGACATATCCGGTGGGTCGAGCCCGCCGCACCGTATCGTCCAAAACAGACCTTCAGACAATACCACAAGAGTAGCATTCGGCCTAGTAATGGACTGCGTCGCCATAGACTAACATGACTTCCGGGCCGATCGATATTGCCACAGAAGCCACGCAGTAACGTAGGCATGCACTAGCGTTAAGTCAAGCACTTCCGGCGTAGGGGGGGACCGCAAAGTGTGACTTTTGCTAGGCATTTTGCCCCAACGCATCGCAGCAGTGTGAAATAGCACTGAGAGACCCTTGTGTGCCTACCGCTGTGTGTGGAGTTCCCTACTCTCTAATAGTGTACCTGCTCGTGGTACCTCTCAAAACACTCCCCTAGGCATAGGCCAGGCTGGTCAGGACAGGTGGGACAATAAACGGTGGTGTCACGCCTTATTCCAGCCCTGCTGCAGACACGACAGCGTTTTCTTCGGATTCGTTGACCTGGGGTAGTCGGAATTGGATAGGCGTAATGCCTTCCATGCAGCCGGCTAGTTGCATCTTGGGGTTGGGCCACGGCACCTCCTGGATACAGGAGTTCCATCATGATCTGTTTATTAAATTGAATAAACGATCCAGTTCTCCCAGCCTTACTGTAGAGAACAAAGCTGTTGTAAATTGCCAATTGAATGAGGTAAAAAGACACTTTTTTATACCAGCGTCTTGTTTTTCGGGAAACTAAATAGGGCGCTAACCTCTGGTCATTGAAGTCCACCCCTCCCATGTTAGTATTATACTCGTGGGTGACAAGGGGTTTTTCAATGACCTCAGTTCGCCGTTGAATTTCAACTGTCGTGTCTGCGTGAATGGTGGACAGGAAGTAAACCTCCCTCTTGTCCTTCCATTTCACCGCGAGCAGGTCGTCAGCACACAAGGCGGCCCTCTGCCCCCGCTTAAGTCTGGTGGTAATGAGCCGTTGGGGGAAGCCCCGGCGACTAGGCCGCACGGTGCCACAGCATCGGATTTTTTCTATTTTTAAGTGCTGAAAGAGGGCCACACTTGTGTAATAATTGTCCACAAAAAGATGGTACCCCTTCTGGAACAAGGGTGACACCAAGTCCCACACAACCTTTCCACTGCTCCCCAGGTAGTCAGGGCATCCGACCGGCTCCAATTTGGAGTCTTTTCCCTCATAGACCCTAAAATAAGATGTATAGCCTGTGGCCCTTTCACAGAGCTTATACAGTTTCACCCCATACCGGGCGCGCTTGTTTGGGATGTACTGTTTGATGCGAAGGCGCCCGGTAAAGCGTATGAGGGACTCGTCTACGCAGATGTCCTGGTCAGGGGTATAAGCATCTGCAAATCTGGATGACAGGTGGTCTATGAGGGGTCGAATTTTGTGGAGCCGGTCAAAATCAGGGTGGTCACTTCGATGACAGGTTTCGTTGTCATTGAAGTGCAGGAAGCGCAGGATGTTCTCAAATCGTGTCCTGGACATGGCAGCAGAGTACAGGGGAACATGATGTGCTGGGTCCGTAGACCAATAAGACCGCAACACATTCTGCTTTACTAGTCCCGTGTGAAGGAGAAGGCCCAAAAAAATTTTCATTTCGGAAACTTGGACTGGTTTCCACCGAAAAGGCTGGGCAAGGAACTTTTCCGGATTGGCGGTTATATATTGTGTGGCCTTACGGTTGGTCTCTGCCACAATTAAGTCCAAGAGATCCTGGGTGAAGAACAGATAGAAAAAGTCTAGGGCCGATCCTAGATTATCTGTCTCCACCTGGACTCCAGACTGGGCGGTGAAAGGGGGAAGTACGGGTGCGGCGGAATCAGGGGATTGCCAATTTGGGTTTGCCAGCACCTCTGGTAAATTAGGGGTAGTACGGGCCCGTCTTCTTGGTGGCTGCGACTGGGATCTTACTGCACGTGCCACCGAACCAGTTTCAACTTCCATGCTGGTGCTCGCCACTTCACCAGGGTCTACGGAAGTACTGGTTCTAGGTCCAGGAGATGTTGTGCTGCTGGTGCCTGCCCCACCATGAAATCTCAGACCAGCACGAACACCACTCTGCTGCCCTTGAGGCTGATCCTGCGCCACCTGCGGTCCAACAACATGGGGTGTGGTACGCCTGGCTTTAGCCGGGACCTCAACCTCATCATCACTATCGGTCAGTGAGCCACTGCTCAATTCAGGTTCAAACTCTGACCCGGAAGATTCATCAAATGAGGCGTCCCAATCGTCCTCATCCGACTGGGCCATGTACCTGAGAACCTCATCATCGGAATACCCCTTTCTTGCCATGGTGGGCTGCTAAATTTAGGGGGTATTCCTCTGAGACTACCCAGAAAAAAAGAGCACCTACCTAGCAAAAGGGAGTATTTGAGAGGTAGAAAGCTGTGGTCACTGAGTTTTGATAAAAAAATAAATCAAAACTGAGGTTTACAGTGCCACAGCTATTGTACAGTGTTTTTTGCAGTGATCAGAAAAAAAATTCTGTCACTGCGGTGGGGCGGGCTGAACGCAAGTGCAGGCGAACGATCAGGCCTGATCGGGCAAACACTGCGTTTTTTTTGTGGATCCTAGTGACCCTAATAGATCTGACTGCGATCAGTAATGATCACTTACAGATACTATATAGTACCAATGTTGATTAGCGACAGTGATGACGCTAATTAGTGACTGTGGTGCAGTGGGCTGAGCACTAACTGACACTTACAAAGGGGCCTAGCTAACTGGCCTAACTGCTAACACTAGTGATACTAAAAAAGTGACAGTTTTCACTGATCACTGTTTTTAGATCACTAGGATAGTGACAGGGGGGTGGTGGTGAGTGGGGAATCAGAGGCAATCAGAAACAATCACAGGACAATCAAAGGCAATCGCAGGCCAATCACAGGGCACTCAATTCACGGGACAATCAAAGGCAATCACGGGACAATCAAAGCCAATCACAGGCCAATCAAACCAATCACGGCACAATCAAAGCCAATCACGGGACAATCAAAGCCAATCACAGGCCAATCACAGGCCGATCACGGGACAAAGCCGATCACGGGACAATCAAAGCCAATCACAGGCCAATCAAAGCCAATCACAGGCCAATCAAAGCCAATCACAGGCCAATCACGGGACAATCACGGGACAATCACGGGACAATCAAATACAATTACAGCACAATCAAATTGAATGTCAGCACAATGAAATTGAATGTCAGCACAATCAAATGCAATTACAGCACAATCAAATACAATGCACTGGGAAGGTGATTGGGGGGGGGGAGGGGGGGGGGGGTCTGAGGGCGATCAGAGGGTGTGGGGGGTTGACTAGGTGTCCGCACGGGGCAGACTGGGTCCTGATCTGGTGGGTGGCAGACACAGGGGGTGACGATAGGAGATCAGTGAGGGATTACAGGGGAGAATAGATGTAAACAATGCACTGGGGAGGTTATCAGCAGGGGGGGGGGCTGAGGGCAATCTGAGGGTCTGGGTGGGTGATCAGGTGCCCCCAAGGGACAGTTTAGGGTCTGCGCTGATGGGTGGTGGTGACAAGGGGTGATAGACAGGTGATAGATGGGTGATAGACAGGTGATCAGTGGGTAAGGCAGCTATATAGCTGTATACAGCATACAGGGGGGTGGTCTGGGAGGGGGGTCTGGGGGGGATCTGAGGGTAGGGGGGGTGATCAGGGGACCCTAGGGGGCAGTTAGGGACCTAACCTAGAGGATAGCGTCCCTAGATAGTGACAGGGAGTGATTGATGGGTTTTTAGGTGGGTGGTGGGGTGCAGATACTGGTGTGCTGGGGTGGTCAGGGGGGGTTCTGAGGGCTGGGGTGAGCGATCGGGGGGTCTGTGTGGGGCAAAGTGTGATTTTTTAGCACTTAGCTAATGGCTGCCGTCCTCTCTGATGGTCGCACGACGAGTGACCATCAGCGGAGGAGGCAGCCAGTATAATACACTTTGTTACCATAACAAAGTGTATTATACACTCTGATTGGCCGGATCGCGGAGGTTTGAAACCCGCCGGCGCTGCTGATTGGCCGGCGGGTTTCCGAGTAGGGTGGGCGGAGCCTATTGCCGGCGGCGATCGCGTCATTGATGACGCGATCGCCGCACAGCCGCCGCTGATGCCGCCCCCGCCGATGGGCGTATTGCGGTCGTTTGGGACCGGTCTTTGCCGCCGCCCATCGGCTGGGGGCGGTCGTTAAGTGGATAAACATGCACCAGAGTGGCTCACTGAGTGTGCTGTAAGTTGCTGCTGCTCTTAGTAACTCATGCACTCCCAGTTCCACGGGAGAAAAGTACTTAAAGAAACACTATCGATTTACATGTCTTTTTAACCTGGGAATGAGAGAGTTCCTGAAGTGCTGGTAAATAGTGATGCTTACATTTGACTTGCTTATCTCTTTTGCTTGCTGTATCAAATTCCTTTCACTCTTAACGGAAGCCAAGTCTGCTCAAATCTGGTGGCTGAGTGAAGCATGAGGGGAGGAAGAATTCCCTCACAGTGCATCTGTTAAACCTGTGTGAGAGAAAGCTCTTAGCAGCTGCAGCTGCCTGTGTCCTGTGTCTCTGTCTAAAGTGTCTGAACAGAGCAGAGGAAATGTAACTCGTTATAAATATTTGTAATTGTCTGTGGTGTCTGTGACACCACAGCTTTTCATACTCTGTAGTCTAATATGAAAAAAAAAAAAAAAAAACACTGGCTGTGCATTGAAGCAGACACCCCTTTTGAGAAATATTTGTTTCAATAGAGCTAAATCCTACACACACTGAATTAATGCTTTTGCCTCTGATATTTAACATGAAAAGTAGGAAAAGGTTTACACAGCTACCTAGACATTATTTGTACATTGTCATTTTAGAACACTTGTTTTGATAGTGTTCCTTAACCACGTCAGCCCGTCAGCAGCATTTTATTTACTTCAGTCTGTCCAAGTGTCAGATTTCTGTTATAACCACACTGAAAGCCTGTCTTCTATATTATATTTAGTTAACTATGATGATTCAAATAATGTATGCATTTCAATAATTAGTGTCAGTTATATGCTAGCTAGAGTTATTCCTTAAACAAGTGCAAATAGCAAAATCTTTAGAATATATTTAAAACTAGGCTAAGGGAAATAGTTTTTACTTTTCTGGAGACTTAGATAACAGTTCCAGACAGAGCAAGGTTGCCATGTCTTTTTTTTGTTTTGGGAACAATATCTTATTTTTAAATTAGTGACGACAGCAAACATGATGTTATGGTTATGGTAGTTCATTGTGACTTTTATAAAATGTCAGATAAAGCATTTTTAATCATAAGCTTAATACATAATATTACACTGCCATCTGGTGGTTTTTTTTTGTAATCTTTTATAAGTTTTTAAAATAATGATTTCTTCATGAAAAAATGATAGAATTAAATTATTTAGATAGCTGATCAGTATACACAATATTTGATTACTCTTTAAGGATAGTATAGTGTTTAAATAGGTATTAATTTACTGTAAGTCTGAATACTGTTGGTTACAGGCCTATGTATTTTGGTGGGTCAAGATGGCCGACAGCATTTCAGAAAGAAATGGGCATACCTCAGGCCAATTAAGACACAGATGTCATAACAAGCAAACACAGCTTGGAACATAGATATGGGAGATGTTTTTAATTCTGGAGACCCAGTGTCTCATGACATTTCTCTTATCGGGAGGTCATTACGTAGTCAAGATGTCTACCTGCGTATGTACCCAATTAATTACGATATTGCCCTCATTAATTAAATGTCAGACTTTGTAAATAAGATACTTTGAATGACGCACAAAACATTCCAAGATAGGGAAAATAAGTCAGTGGGAAATTCCGATTTTTCAGCCATTTTGAAATTTGTAGAGATGAGCGTAATGACCTAATTACGAATTTCCGAAATTTCGCGAAATTACTACAATTACGATTTTAGCAGTAATCGAAATTTCGTAATTTTCGCAAATTACGCAAATTTTCGTGATTACGATTACGAAATTTAGTATTTTAAAGTTTGCAAAGGTTTCTATCCCTCTAGATGCCTAAAATGAATAACCAACCAACTCCTCCTCCTCCTCCTCCTCCTCCTCCTCCTCCTCCTCCTCCTCCCTCTCTCTCTCTCTCTCTCTCTCTCTCTCTCTCTCTCTCTCTCTCTCTCTCCAGAGATTTGTAGTATTTCAAAACCATACTCACATTCATGACATGTCCAGGGATCAAACCCAGGCCAACCACATGGAAGACAGCTATGCTCACCACCATACCACCAAACACACACTAAATAGACTGCTAACCTAAATCTTACTTGTAGACAGTCATATGAGACACATGCTGGGTGCAGGGCTTTGTGATTGGACCATGCGATAGAGTGAGGTGCAAAAATGAAATCATGCCTAGCAGAGGATGGTTTCACAATGCTAAATGCTAGGCTGGCTGTGGTGCAATTGGTTAGTGCGTCTGGCTGGCAACAGCAAGGTTACAGGTTCGATTCCATCCAGGCATGTCTTTTCCTTTTGCGTTCAACAGTTGTCCAAACAGAGCCAACAGAGCCCCAGATAGCCATGTAGAGTTAGGTCACAGCTAGCCTGGCTGTGGTGCAATTGGTTAGTGTGTCTGGCTGGTAACAGCAAGGTTACAGGTTTGATTCCATCCAGGCATGTCTTTTCCTTTTGCGTGCGCGCGCTGCGCCATTGAACCCCATGGGGTATTTTGCGTGCGTAAAACTTTACGCATGCAAAACTTTGTGCTCGGTGTTTGGACAACTGTTGAACTCAAAAGGAAAAGACATGCCTGGATGGAATCGAACCTGTAACCTTGCTGTTACCAGCCAGACACACTAACCAATTGCACCACAGCCAGGCTAGCTGTGACCTAACTCTACATGGCTATCTGGGGCTCTGTTGGCTCTGTTTGGACAACTGTTGAACGCAAAAGGAAAAGACATGCCTGGATGGAATCAAACCTGTAACCTTGCTGTTACCAGCCAGACACACTAACCAATTGCACCACAGCCAGGCTAGCTGTGACCTAACTCTACATGGCTATCTGGGGCTCTGTTGGCTCTGTTTGGACAACTGTTGAACGCAAAAGGAAAAGACATGCCTGGATGGAATCGAACCTGTAACCTTGCTGTTACCAGCCAGACGCACTAACCAATTGCACCACAGCCAGCCTAGCATTTAGCATTGTGAAACCATCCTCTGCTAGGCATGATTTCATTTTTGCACCTCACTCTATCGCATGGTCCAATCACAAAGCCCTGCACCCAGCATGTGTCTCATATGACTGTCTACAAGTAAGATTTAGGTTAGCAGTCTATTTAGTGTGTGTTTGGTGGTATGGTGGTGAGCATAGCTGTCTTCCATGTGGTTGGCCTGGGTTTGATCCCTGGACATGTCATGAATGTGAGTATGGTTTTGAAATACTACAAATCTCTGGAGAGAGAGGGAGGAGGAGGAGGACTGTGCTATTCATTTTAGGCATCTAGAGGGATAGAAACCCTTACAAACCTGAAAAAGTAAAATTTCGGTTGGAGACACGAAATTCGTCATTACGGGAGTGAAATTTCGATTACGAAATTGTAAATTACGATTTGAAAATTAATTACGAAATTACGAATTTGGGTCGTAATGTTAAATTTCGCATTCGTAATAAAAGCAGTTCGAAATTTCGAAAATTTCGGCTCATCTCTAGAAATTTGGGTATAAAAGGGGGGTAGAATGGGCAGGTTTTACACATCTCGACAACAGCTACCTTGGGGTGAGATCTTCTACATAATTGAGGAGAGGTATGCCTTATTGACATTATATTCTGGTGATTCTTAGCATTGAATATTTAGCTGAGCCTTTTAAGCATTGAAAGTTAGCATTTTTTATTAGCATTATTTTTGAAAATTTTTGCTCAGCAACTACTAGAGGTACTCAGAAATAGGCAACATTAGGCAACATTACCCAACCTTAGATCTACAATTCAATATCTGCAAGATAAAGTTTATTTCATGGAACTGTGAACTTTGAACATCTTGAAGATTCATATTTTTCTGCTGAAAATATATTGCTTTTTGCAAAATACAAATTTATATAAAAATCCAAACTGAGTGCTTTGAGATTATTCCAAGAAAAACCACCATCTATAACTTTTACTGTTGGAGAGGGAAGGAACTCCACTATACCCAATATTTTTGATCGCAACGCTGTAAAAGTGATACCTTTTACTGAGTTAGTGATCTTACAGAGGTAGATACCGTAAGGTTTTCCAACACAAGGTGTGAGTAAAAGTATTTTGAATTGTCTGTCATGTCTAGGAAAGTATAGATGACCACAGACTGAAATCTAAAAGTGATTTTTAATAATATCAAAATATCTTGAGTGGCAGCAATAGATTTTAGTTTTTGAGTGTAACATTTTCTAAAATATTTTTACAGTATAAAACAGTACATTGAACATATATTTACTATTTTAGTAATGACAACTGCTGTATACAGCCATAGAAAAGGCAAGAGTGTGTCTCAACCTGGATTTGAGCCAATTGGCCTATTTATTATAAGTTCCACAGTATAAAAGCACAATATGTTGACCTGTATGCTCTTTTTCAAATGCTTAACGCTGTATAAAGGCCCTTAAAGGAAACCTTAGCCCTTTTAAAAATTAACAAATGGAGGGCACAGGCATGTGTAGGAGGCTCTCCTCATGCCTACCACTCCCTCCTTTCTCTTCCCCCCCCGAGGATACTACCAGGTCGGGAGGATCGGTGCGCACTGTGCAGGTACTGCCCGACGACACACATGTCCTTGGTAGCGCACCTGCGGCTGGGAGCACTGTTTATATGCAAACTACATAGTTGTGATGTAGTGCACATGTGCAGAGCATTCCTGGCCACAGACACATGATCAAGGACACGCGTCGCCAGGCAGCACCTGTGCAGTGTGCACCAACCCTCCTGACTTAGAAGTAGCTTTGGAGGGGCATTAGGGCACAGAGGGGGGTGGAGGAAAACGGGGGAGTAGTGGGCATGAGGATAGCATCCTACACATACCTGATCCCAGTTTTTGAATTTTTAAGAGAGCTAAGATATCCTTTAACCACTTGCTCTTGATGAGCTGTAGGTCAGCGAGACACTGTTTTTCTGCAAATATATACATTTATTAGAAAAAAGAAAAAGCACAGATTCAGGTACATCGCTTCAAGTTAGGACATTTAAATAAATTATAAGGTAGGTGCTAAAAGGAGTGTTGCCAACAAAACAACAAAGTCAATCAACCCTTTGCACATTCTCATGCATGTATCATTCATCCAGGAACCACTGCTATTCCTAAAGCTAAGTTAAAAACCGGGGTCTTTATTACAAATATATTCTCTTGCAAAGTCACATACACTTCAGAGGTACTCCAGTATTCCTATGAGAGTCACATACACTGCACAGAGCGAATGTGCAAAGGGTTCATTGACATTGCTATATGCATTTATTATTCCCTGAGGGAAGAAGCTGTTCCTGTGCCTGGAAGTTTTTGTTGCAACTGACCAGTACCTTACTCCTGAAGGCATTAGTTGGAAGATGGAGTTAGCAGGGGTGAGAGGGGTCAGAGGCAATCTTAGCTGCTCTCTTTCTGCACCTGCTAGCGTAAAGGTCCTGCAGGGAAGGGAAGCTACAGCCAATTATTCTTTCTGCTGATCAGATGATGCGCTGCAGTCTCACCTTCCCTCATACGAAGGATGAGCTGAACCAGACAGTCATAGATGATGTCATGATGGATTCAATGATCGACGTATAGAACTGCACCATTCATTTTTGTGGTAGGCCAAACCTTTCAGCTGTTGTAGGTGGTACTTCCTCTGATGTACTTTCTTGAACTGGGTGAGAGTATTGTCATCCCTTTTAAGTTGTTGGAGATTATGGACCCAAGAAACTTGAATGACTCTACCCAGGTCACTGTGGTTTATGGTGAGCGGGAGGTGCTGGGTGGGGGAAGAGTTCTCCTTAAGTCAACTATCATCCCCATAGTCTTAAGAGCGTTATAATTTTGCATTATATTTGCATTTGATTGCTAAATAATGACCGCCCCCTTTCAGCATATTTCTAGTGATGAGCAGGAGTTTTGTATAATCATAATTTTGCATCGTAATTCATAATTACGTTGCAGAATCGGGTAGATGCGTAATTTTCATATCATTTTGTGCCGACTTTAGTGGTTAATAGCAAAACCCCATACATGCTATCATCACTAAAAATCGCTATGTATTTTAAGTGGAATAGTGGGAATGAGTCAAATGACCTGGTTTTTGAGAAAATCAATTTTAGGTATACAAGGGAAAAATGATTTTTAAACATTTTTCTGGGTTTTCTGAGATTTTTCCTTGGCATTTTTAAAATCAGTTTTATAAAAAAAACAAGGTCTTTTTGAAAACATTTTTGACATGTTCCCACTATTCCCCTAAACATACGTAACAATTTTTGTGACAACAGCATGTATGGAGAGTTTGCTACTAAGCGCTAAAGTGGGCACAAAATCACGCAAAATTACAAATGTAATAAACAAAATAAATTGAATTTCCAAATCATAATTACATATGGCGGTAATTGCAAAAATGTACGTACAATTTTGTGCAATTGTAATTAGCAGAAACTATTTGTTTCATTTAAAAACTGCATGGGAGTCCACTTGAAGTAGCAGCAATGCCTAAGGGCTGGTTGCAAGTACAAAATGTGTCAGTTGCTTTTTTTTTTTTTTTCTGTAACTGCAATTTGTGCTGAATAAAAGTTTTGTACTGCTATTTGGAAATCCTCTGGACTTTCTGCAGTTCTACTGTACTAATAATGCAAAGAAAATCGGACCCCTGCCCCCCCCCCTCTTTTTTTTTTTGTACAGGTGCCTGAGGTCAGTATTCTCCAAGAAAAATGGTGGTAGAAATACAGGCAGCAGGGGTATACACAGGGCTGCAGCCACAGTGTATGCTTTGTATATACTCTACAGGCCTCCAGTTACATGCTTCATCGTGATTCACAAAGTCCCATGGGTCCAGTTAGTAGAAGGGTTCCTTCAGGTGAAAACACACAGGTATAGGTCACCTCCGGTACACCCTGCAATATAATACAGATGATAATGCCAACAGTTGATATTAAAACAGCCTTTCATTAAAGGAAACTGAACTTTTGCACTGGGCAGAAGGAAGACATATAGAAATGCACCCTGTATGTATTTAAAGAGTTTATCCTGTCTAATTCTACCTCATCTGTGACTAAGCACAAGTTGCAATTTGATCCCTGAGCTGTGTCAGCTGACTGTCACGGCAGAAAGCTCATTTGTTAACAATATGTCTGCTTCCATGATAACAGGAAGTAAACAAACTGCAGATTTATTGCAGGATTTGTATTAGCTGTAACAAAGAATTGTTTTTCTTAAAAAAATATTATTCTGTTGCTTATCTTTTAGAGCGGAGATGAAGTTCTGAGTTCAGGTCTGCTCTTAAGCGATTTAAAGGCTGCCATTTTTTACCAAAATGCCTGTTGCCTGGATGTTGTGCAGTTCTTTGGACCTCAGTAGTGTCAGGAATACAAACCTGGAATATGCATGAAGCAAGCAGAGTTAGAAGGCCTAATAATCAACATAATGGCCAGGCAACTGGTGTTTTATAATAATGGGATGAAGATAGCAGCCTCCATATTGTTTTTAGCACTGTGATATATTTATTTTATGGGAGCATTTAGCTAAAATAAGAAAGATGGCCTGTCGCTTTAAATAGTTCAAAGATAGAAATAAACTAGTTTTGCTCACTTTTTGCAAAGATCAGGCACCATTATTAGCAGAATGATCCTACCTAGTAAAGTACCAAGTTTCTGTGTAGTCTGCGTCCGAGTGCCAGGGCTCAGAATCGCAAACGAAATTGCAGCAACGTTGTCACGATTTTGTGAAATCATGGGAAAAATCATTGCAAAATCACAGCAAATTTGCCACGATTGTGTTTGCCATTCTGAGACCAAAGGTGAATAGAGATAAAGTTCCAAACATATACTAGATTAAAGTCGGCTGTGGCAGCAGATATTGACCACATATTGGCTTTAACCCGGCTTTTGTACAGCATCCACTGACCAATAACCGCCACCTGGCCAGTGATCCGCCAGGTGAATCAACTCAGCCAAGTGACGGCCAATACCTTTGTTGGCGCCACTCACCCTGCCCACCACGTAGCATTACACCAGCAGCGCTCCATGGCTCCCCCCTCGCATTGCAACAGAATGTGTCTGTACAGTGTCTTCCCAGCAATGTCACCTGAGGGATTGACAATCCTCTACCATGTATATGGGCCTTAAGAGGACACCTAGAGGTGAGGTGGTACAGAGGTGATGAGCTGAGAGGAGACACAGAGTGGGGAGGCACAGGAGTAAGTTCAGGCACTTGTGCAACCTAACACTTTTTCTTAAAATATTCTTACCTTTAGGAGTTTTATACTTTTCCCATTTTCACAGTCCCATAGCCTTACCTGCAAAAAGAATATATTTTTGTTTGTAGCGTCATAGATAATAGTTTTTTTATCTTTCCTATGTCATGTGAAGCAAATACCAGTGCCTGAAAGTGATAGCCGGTGCACTGTTTCATCCACTCACTTATATACCTCTCAGGCACGGAGCACGCTTATTTGAACTTCATGTGTTTCCTGTTAAAATGTATACGGGTTGTGGTAAAAATTGCAATAGTGTGTGATTTGCAATATGGGTTTTAAATTTGCACAGAAATTTATTTTTTCCTGCATGTCGCATGTGATTTGTATATAATGCTTTCCTATGGAGATGCAAAGGTATGCATTTTCACATGCATTTTTATCTAAAGATGTATTTATTGGGTGGGCATACTAGTTAAAATACAAATGCATGAAAAATGCAGATAAAAACACATACTAATGCAAATCCCAAAACACTAACACATGCCTTAAAATATATGATTTTCTGCACAAACAAGTACAAACAAGTGTGCTCCCAGCCTCAGGCATGCTAATGAGGAAAAGTTTTATTATTTCTGCTATGCTACCTCACCCTAAAGGTAGCCATACACTGGTCGATTTGCCATCAGATCCGACCAACAGATAGATCCCTCTCTGATCGAATCTGATCGGAGAGGGATCATATGGCTGCCTTTACTGCAAACAGATTGTGAATCGATTTCAGCATGAAACCGATCACAATCTGTGAAGCTGCCGCTGCCCCCTTCCCCCGCATACATTACCTGATCCGGCCGGCACGTGTTTCCTGGTATCCGCTGTCTTCTCCGTGCTCGGCTCCTCCAACTTCACTGAACTTCCTGCCAGGGAAGTTTAAACAGTAGAGGGCACTCTACTGTTTAAACTTTCTGCTGGGACAGGAAGTTCAGTGAAGCTGGAGGAGCCGAGCACGGAGAAGGGACAGCGGTGACAGCAGGGACACCCGCCGGCCGGAGCAGGTAATGTATTGTCGCTAGCGTCGGTCGTCGGGCATTCGAACGCCACTATCGACGCAATCTCAACCCACCGGCGATCGAGCGAAATCTTCCGCACGGACGGATCGACGGGAATGATTAATTTCGGATGGAAATCGATCGTTCTGTCAGCATTTTTGCAACGATTTCACAGCAGATTCGATCACAGTGAACGAATCTGCTGTATATCGGCGGGAAAATCGTTAGGTGTATGGGCCCCTTAAGAAAGAGAAAGGGGAGTTCAGAAGCTCAACTTATGGTTCTTAAAAAAATAATGTAATATTGTGCATGGACTTTAGATTTTTTTTTTCTAAATGTAATATACCATATATACTCAAATATAAAGTGATCTGAATATAAACAGAGGCATTTATCTTTTTCCTTGAAAAAACAGAAACGTTTTTTTGACTTGAATATAAACCTAGGTTAGAAACCCAGGCAGCTTTACTGTGTTCCCCAATGTCATTTCCCCTCTCCTCCGCACACATGTCATGTGCATGCTGGATCTTTAAGTGCCCTTGTGGAGCACCTAGACAGAACAGGGCCATCTTGGCTGATAATCTAGCCCAGGCATGGGCAAACTCGGCCCTCCAGCTGTTATGAAACTACAAGTCCCACAATGCATTGCAGGACTCTGACAGCCATAGTCATGACTCATAAAGGCAAATGCGTTGTGGGACTTGTAGTTCCGTAACAGCTGGAGGGTCGAGTTTGCCCATGCCTGATCTAGCCTGTACAGAGGTGTCCCCCACAAGCAGCTCTCGCTTCTGACAGTCCTTTGGGATTGAACAGGCCAGCAGCTTGGGGGCATAGCCCTTTATACCAAATAGCTGCAGTGCATGAGAGAGAGAGTAAGAGACAAATGATGGTGACGGGCTGCTGATCCCAAGTGTGACAACTGGTCTCAACTTTAAATTGATATATTTCTTATTTCCAAATGCTAATATGAATAAAAATGAACCAGGATAGAAAGGACCTGTGCGGTTTGATTTATAAACCAGCACATTTTTCTTATGAAATCTTTATGGACTAGGGGTGTGTCAGTGACGTGATTAGGGGTGTGGCAGAATTGTGACTTAAAGAGAAACTCCGACCAAGAATTGAACTTTATCCCAATCAGTAGCTGATACCCACTTTTACATGAAAAATATAATGATTTTCACAAACAGACCATCAGGGGGCGCTGTATGACTGATTTTGTGCTGAAACCCCTCCCACAAGAGGCTCTGGTACCGTACGGTACTCTGGGCAAACTGCCACAATGTAACAATGACACACACAGGAAATGGCTGTTTATAGCTGTCTGTTAAAGCCAGAACAGCTACATAATCTGCCCACAGTAACAATGTCACCATGTAATACATGTCAGAATGTGAATCTGGGAGAGGAAAGATTTTACAATGAGCAAACTCTGACTAAATCATGTATACATAATTATTGTAAAAATTAAGCACCTTTTTATATTAAATTATTTTCACTGGAGTTCCTCTTTAAGTGTCTCTTTTTTATCTTAAAAAGTTGGAAGGTATGCTCCTGTCCTATGCCACTGGGAAGGAGGTAATGTCACACATCACAAAGAATTAATAAGCAAAAGATGTAGTTATATCATTCAAACGACTCTGTTCCTTTCTATCATCATTAGTTTTATTCCATAATAACATTTGAAAGAAAAAAATATATGAATTTTAAAAATGAAAATAAAGTTTAGAGTCAATTTAAAACAGTTTTCATTTACATATATTACACAGATCTGTAAATCAGTCCTGAAAGAGGGACACATGCGGAACCTAGAGGGACAGAGGGATTTGGTTCCCAAAGAGGGATCATCCCTGCAAAAAAGGTACTGTCACACTCGGCCGTACTCGGTGCAGTTGGTAACTCCCAAATATATGCAGACATCCAGGATTTGATGCAAGTGATGTTTATTCACAGTGAAAGGTACATGCAATGTTCAAAGAAGGATTTCCAGGACATACTTGTCTCAATTCACTAAGCCCTGGTCGGTAAGTTTCACTTACCAGCCTTCTAGCAGGGCAGCAGGCAGGCAGGGGCGGTGTGTGTGACTCAGAGGTTTTCCATCCTGTGCATACTGTCATACCTTTAGATCTGCTGCAGCCACCAGGGGGAGCTCTTCTGTGTGCTAAAATACATATATGCACATCTAAAGGGATGCAGGGATACTGGCAGAGTTGTCAGCTTGTCTCTGCTTTGCTACACTGAAAGACCCACTGGCTTTCCTATCGCCAGGGCCGGTTTAAGCAACAATGGGGCCCCAGGGCAAAATAAACCTGCCCCCCCCCCCCCCAACATATACCCCGGAACAAAAATCGGCATTAGGGGACCTTTTTTGCAGCTCGTATAGTCAGGGTGTGAAGCCCCAATCAGTCGGAGCTCCACATTCTGGCTATCCCAGCCTGCATGGGGGACAAGGGGTTAAAAAGTTTCAGGAGGGGGGACCCCACATAATTTAAAAAAAAAAAAATTCCCACACTCTAAACATAAAAAAAAATTGGGAAAATAGGAAAAAATGCCAGGGATCTTCATACAGCCATATTGCGGCTGTATAGCGATCCCTGGCCAAAGCGCTGCGGCTGCGTATAGACCCCCTGGAAACCCCGTCAGGAAATTTATTGCGCTTTCGTTTGATGCATGTAAAATTACACTACCGTTAGGTTTGCTACTAAAAGTGACATTTACCGCATTTAAAAGTATACTATTTTCCTTCTAAACTTTACATTTTCTCAATTTTATCAAAAACTATAAGGTCTTTTTGAAAAGTTGTTTTTTGCTCTTATTCCTAATGATCTCCTTAACATATCCTGCAAATTTAGGGTTTCTAGCATTTAAGGTGGATTTGCTATTAACCATTAAAGTTGGCAGGTTTTTAAATGTGTATTTTGAAACTTTAAAATCGATTTTCTCAAAAACTATAAGGCCGATTTGAATTTTTTTCCTCTTGTAGCCACTGGGGGCCCCTACAAGCTCTGGGGCCCTGGGGCAGCTGCCTCCTCTGCCTCTATGGTAGTGCCGGCCCTGCCTATCCAATCATCCAATCAGCATGAGAAACAGGCTGTGTGGCTCTCCCCATTGGCTGCCTGGCTCCCCCCAAAGGCTGTCTGTCAAGTTACCGCACAGAGACAGCAGGGGGAGAGCCATTTATCGGCTGCTATGAGCTGGAGAAAAATTCCGAACACTTTTGGTCAGTAAATGACATGCGAAAATCTTTGTAAATTGATATTAATGCAGGAACAGGTTCGCACCCTGAGCTATACTAGCCCGCATGGTCCATGGTATAGGAGGGCTCCTGGGGGAAGGGGCGGCCAAGCCTTCCTCTCCCCCCGGAGCCCTTGTCCAATGCATGAACAAGGGGCTCTTTCCCACCTCTGGTTCCCCAGGAGGAGGTGGGGCGATGACTCCCTGGGGGGGTTCATGGTGGCATCTGGGAGTCCCCTTTAAGAACGGGACCCCAGATGCTCGCCCCCCTCCCAGGAGAAATGAGTATATACGCCTTACCCATTTCCACAAAGCGTTAAATGAAATAAAAACACAACCATGAGAAAAGTCCTTTATTAGTCTTAATTAACCAGAAATACTTACCTGTACCTTTAAGAAAATGTTCCTACGCCAATATCCTCGGAAATGGTCCCACGACGACAGTATCCTCTCTCTTTTGATTTTCAAAAATACTTACCTGTACCTTTAAGAAAATGTTCCCACACCAATATCCTCAGAAAAGGTCCCACACCAATATCCTCTATCTTGCGATCTTCTGAAGGCGATTGAAGATCACCGCGCACCACCGCTACACACACCGCCCCACCGAACTACTCTCAGCTATAGTATAGCTGAGAGCAAAAAGCATCTTTAAATCAGGAGGAGGAGGGAAATTTAAAGATGCTTTTTGCTCTCAGCTATACAACGTATAGCTGAGAGCGCGTCCTATGCGGACGCTATACCACCAGCTCCCACTGCCCTCGCCTATCACCCTCACCCATGCTGGCACCCAGTGCACCCATAAGTGTTTCTATCTTTTAAAGGGGCTTTGGTATTAAACGTTAAAGTCGGCGAGCAGACATATTTTCAAACGGCAGCAAAGCAGGACTTAAAATGATAAAGAGCTTTCAGGCAGGACAAAAAAAAGCAGGATTTAAAACAATAAATAACGTTCACAAGGTCTGCACCATTTTAACCTTTAAAACGATAAATATCGTTTTAAACAAATATTGGCGGAAGCGTGCGCTATTATTAACCGGTGCCATTTTTCACTGTACGCTCTGCTGTCTTCTCATGTGTCATATATTCCTGTGAAAAGGAATACAAAAAAACATATTTCCTAAAATAGGTTGCACATAACACTATTACCATCCTATCATGCCCCGTGGAAGCCAGCAGGATTCCGTCACGAGAGAAGGACACAGTCCTTAACCAATCAACGTGTCCAGTGAGGAGAAAAATCAGGGTGCCACTGCGTGAGTTCCATACACGAATGGTTTTGTCCCAGGAACCAGATGCCTGAAATGATATAACAGTTAATCATTTAAAATGGAGATTCTTTTGAGTTGTCACTATGAATTCAGTTTTTTACATGCTTCTTATGATGCCCACTAGTGCTAAAGTCTTCATTGTACAATTGTACCACTTCAATTACTATTCAGAACTACCTATCTATTCAAATTATATTCACTCAGTTTACCCTTCTACTACATACATTTGGTAAGATTGTACAATCAAGAGTGTATCATTAGAGGGCACCTTTATAGAGGACCAATGTGGGATAAAACAGAAAGTCAAGGTGGAACGTGATTGCAATCAGCTAACCACTGTATATACTTGTGTCACTTCCTTTTCCTGTTTGACATAATTTTATCTGTAGGAGAAACTTATTTTCTCTGATTACCCGACTCCCAACCGCTGCTAAGCATAACTACGCCCATGTGGACCTCACTTCAGCAAGAGGGGCCTAGCTATGCGTATTTGTTTATTTACTTCACCATTCCTGATTGCTGCGCTGTTGCCATTCGTTTCCATCGCAATCCTGCCATTCCGTGATTGGTGCATGGGAACAACTTGTTCCCAAACCCAATCACAGTGCCTGTGATAAATGAAAGCCGGCTTCAGCATAATACTTCCTGTGTACTGTTTACAGTACATGGGATCTAAGTGTGGTGCTATCTAGTATCCAAAAAGTAAAAATGCAGTCACATGCACTATTATATATAGAAATTCATACATTTTTATTAATTTTAACCCCTTACACCCCTAGCCTATAGTTTCTAAAATAAAACACTTGTAAAAAAAACAAATGATACCATTTAGAAAAAAAACTTACAGTAAATAGTTACGTTATCGACTTTTATCACTAAACAGAAAAATGCACCTTTATTTCCAGATAAAATATGATCACAATACATTGTACTAGGGACACAATTTAAACTTGTAATAACCGGGACAAATGGGCAAATAAAACGTGTGGATTTTATCTATCGTAGCACATTATATTTTACAACTATAATTGCTGCAAACTGAGAAATAATGATTTGTTTCATTTTTTTTCCTTATTATCCCCTTTAAAATTCATATAAAATAAAATAATTCTTAGCAAAAAAGTACCACCTAAAGAAATCCTAATTTGTGGTGAAAAAAGCCAATATATAGATCATTTTGCTGTGATCAAATTAATGGTGAATGAATGATGTGAGTGATGAGAAAATTGCTTTGGTTTTTAAGGGAGAAAAAAAAGTGTGGTTGGGAAGTGGTGAATATATTTTATTATCTAAACATGTTTTTCTTGAAAAATAAGTCATTGTTCTTACCAACATTCCCGACACAGAGAAGCAAACACAGCTGACGTTGCCCTTGTGGCCTTCAAATACTCTGTCTGTGATACTGCTGCATACATTCCACAGTCTGACTGTATAATCCCAGGAGCCTGTAGCCTGCAGTGCAAGACGAAAACATAGTGATAGTGAATTATCCCTTACACTCCAAGCCTGTATAAATTACATTCATTTCATAATATATACTAACATTCTTATAACAAGAAACAGTAGGTTTTAATAAGTAAGATGCAGTTGTGGAAATACAGTACTATTAAATCTCTTTGCCTGGGTAATGAAGATCAAGGCCTTACTGCAGAATTGTGGGAACATAATGCCATCTGTGACATGCAAACCTTATGTGCGCAGAGGTTGGGTGTATGTTACATGCGTAGAAAAAAAGGGCACCAGAAAAGCGGTTAGTAGAATAGCTGTAATTTTAGGTTTCAATAATTTTTATTGGGGTTTTTAAAATTTTTAAAAACAGCCATTTTCATAAAACGACATATCAATAATAGTATAATTATTACATCAAACAATGAACTATTAGACCAATTTCAACAGATCAGAATAAAAACTATTATAGAACAGTGTATGCCATAAATCCTATTCAACAATACAATATAAGATGTATGCTAATAAACACTATAATACTGCTCGTTGTCTGTTGTTTTCCATGGAGCTGAATCCTCCAGTAACTGGTGGACTAAGATCCAACCAACAAAGTTACTGGAAGTCGCATCCAACCTTTATAAAACTGTATTACAGTTAGATCATCATTTAAAGATTTTGATGATCTATTCTAATAAATATACAGTCTGTCTTTATATCTAGAATGTATGGAGTATTTATACCCCTACTATGTATCATCAAATTTATTAACCTCTAAACTAATAAACAATAAAAGGGGCAAAGAAAGAAAAAAAAGAGTGTGAATACAGTTGCCGAGAGTATATCGGAGTGCATTTGAATATTATTTTAACTTTCAAATAGAGTCCTGGGGAATCATATACAATCTGTGAGAGGGTATGAGTTTTAAAACTACAGATCTGATAATTGAGACTGAGGATATAATGTGGGCCATAAATCAGTCTTCCTTAAAAATGAATGCATGTTTCCTGTTTTGACTGCCCATGACTTTTCTGCTATGAAGTTAAATTCCACTTTTTTTAAGACATCTTCAAACCTTGGAACCTTTGTAGTTTTCCAATTTTCAATAATTTAGAATTTAGTGGCTATAAATAAATGATTGAAAATAATTCTCTCTTTGGGTGGTAATTCAACTGTGTGGATGTGCAATAATGCCATATGTGGAGGTATATGAGAGAGACTTACAGGTTGTTGTTTTTTAAATCTTCTATTTCCTTCCAAAGCAGTTGGATTTTTGGGCAAGTCCAAAATATATGTTCCAAAGAGCCTGTATGATTACACTCTCTCCAGCATAATGGTGAAACCTTAGGGTCAAATTTTGAATTTTTTTCTGGTGTAACGTACCACCGCCACAACAGTTTAATAAAGTTTTCCAAATGTGATACACAATGTGAAGATTTCTTCATTGATCTGACTGCAGATTCCCATTCTTCCTGTAAAATGTCCATTTTGAAAAAGTCTTACCATTTCTTCAATTGCCATTTGGGGACTTCTCCCCTAACAGATAACCATGATCTGTAAAAGACAGCCGTCCCTTTCATATAATC